>NC_091283.1:700031043-700334074 GCF_032444005.1 Ranitomeya imitator
CACAGTGGCATTACCTCCCTCACAGAGAGTAATGTCATGCCTGGAAGCAATGAAGGGTCCCCTTACCAGGTGTGAGTGGGAGAGAAGTCAATCAGAACCTTGGGAGTGGAGCTGTGATTAAACTCGCTCCAGATCTGAGTGCTAGGAACCAGATGCTGGAGTCCGTGGGTGCGTGGGTACTGAAGTCCTGGCAGCTAAGTCCAGAGGGCAGGGGACTTCAGGTCTCCTGGCCCGATCTAATACCTGGTGGCACAGCAGCGTACCAGAGCCTGGAGCCGACACAAAGGAGCAGCACCTGTGATAGGCTCGAGCTGCCTGCCATGCGGGCAACAATTTGTTTTTAAAAACAGAGAGTGAGTGTTAGCTGCAGCAGGACGAGCAGTGAGGCAGCAAGAAAAAAGGGAGGACAGCGCAGAGGGAGGGGCTCCTTTCCTACCTGGTGGGGTGTGTCCGGAATTGCTTCCAGGCTGCCCGGCTCTCCATCATGATCTGTTACCAGTGCCCTGGTCTGTACTGTCAACCAAGTAATCAAGTAAAGGGAAAGAAAACTACAGTCCTTGTGGTCTCCAGTGATTGCTTGCGTCCTGAGTTCTGCACTACAAGGTACACGAAGCCTGACATAAACATAACCGGTAGCCCTGGGGCCCACGCTCCAACTGTGGGGAGCAGAACCATCCCAGCTGCATCACCATAGCACCCCGGTGGTCTTTTAGCAGCTTTGGACATCTGTTGCTGAACATCAAAGGTGGCGTAACGTTAAATCCCATATACATATTCCCCATTTTATGGCACAACCAGGGCCACAGAGTCGCGTCACGGCCCTGTGACTTCCCCAAAGAACTGTCCGACCCGGTTCCGAGTACCCCCCATGGCCCTGGTGGGCGTGTCAGTTGCCTTTCCAATTCTTGTGGGAGGTCCAGGATGGATGTGTTATACATGTTTTAATCTACACCTGAGACTAAATGAATTGAGTAATGATATAGCACGTGTTATATGTGGCATGACATTGGACATTTGGCCAGTCGCAGTCAGGTTTTGGCAGCTACTCAAATTATACAGTTAATTGCCCTAATAGTGAAGTACCTTGGGGTCTAGAGGAGGATAAAGGTTTTATAGAAATTGATTAAGTCTAAGAACTGCTGCATTCTGTTTCTGTGTGAAGGAAACTAATTTTCTGAAATTCTTATGGGGGGGGGGGGGGGGTGAATGAAGCCGCTGCACAATTGCTTGTGAGTTTTCCCTTTCTGTGTGGAGGGATCCTGTAAGTTCTTATCTCCGCTGAGTGCCTGATTGGAGAGGTGGATGAAACCACTGCATTACTTCTCTGTATCTGTCCTTGGTGTAGTTGAAACCTTGTTCTGTGTGCAGTCAGAGCCCCCAATGGGATCCAAAACAGCTATACAGATGGTAAAAGGCAGATAAATAAAGGAAACAGTGAAAAATGTGGGACCAATATTGAAAAAGGCAAGAATACCAAAGTTTGGATGTATAAAAAAGACACAGACAAGGGAGGAAAATAGCAAGCAAATAAATGTTGTCTGAGAAAGTGCAGCAGTAGGGTGTATTATGAATGCTTTAATGCACAAAAGTCTGACTATGACTGACACATTACTACTACCGTCATACCTTTGTATAACCAAAGACCCAGACAAGACAGATGGACTTGTAAACGCTGTGGTCGGACAAACCCAGACTGGGTGACCTGTGCTACAGACCTAAGTGAATTGCACTAAATCCTGTCCAGACAAGATCACATGTAATGACTAGTGATGAGCAAACATACTCACCACTACTCATTACTCGCCCGAGTATCACTATGCTCGGTGTACTCGGCGAGCACCGACCATTTCCGGGATTATTCGGCGGTAACTGGTGTCTCCACCCAGTGTTTTTGGCGGACTTTAGAGACCCAATCATGGTGCAGGGATTGTCTGCCAGGCCATGAAACGCCACAGCCATCTTTGTTGTGGTCGTGCAGTGATTGGCTTGGCTGTACAGCATCATCCCGAGTTATGCTAACTTATATGTAGGGAAATGGGAAGATGAAACCATCTACAATGGTGGTACACTTAGGGCGAACCTAGTCCTAATGTGGCGTTTTATTGATGATATTGTTTTTATTTAGTCTGGTGGTCCTATCTTATTGTTGGACTTTATTAAAGAATTAAATAAAAATCATTATTTTAAAAATTTTACAGCAACCAAGGCTGTACCAAAAAAATCAATTTTTTAGATTTACAAATTTTCATTGAGGAAAAAACTATTCACACTCACACATACCATAAACCTACGAACTCTAACAATTATATCTCCTTGGACAATTGCCATCTCCCAAGCTGGCTTATTAATGGCCCTAAAAGCCAACTGATAAGAGCCCATAGAAACTGCTCAAAGGCAAATGAGTTTGATAAGGAAGCTGATATCTTAATTGATCGATTTCACCAGAAAGGATATGAAAAGAAATCACTCATACAGACAAAACAGGTAGTGGAAAAACTACTTAGAGAAACTTTATTGAAACATAAAGAAAAAAATAATAAACAGAAGGACTATTTTGGAAATGAAGAGGTTCCAATGATAACTCAATATAATGCAAATAGTAAAATTCTGAAGAAAATTGTGTCCAAATACTGGAATATTTTAAAGGAGGAGAAAATAATTGGTGAAACATTGGCTGAATTTCCTAGATTTATATATAGGAAGGCAAGAAATCTAGGTAACATTATAGCGCCTACGATCTCTGTTGTGAATTCTGTGGCAGAGCTCCCTCCTGTGGTCACAAGTGGTACTTCGGCTGATTCTCTCTGTAAGCTTCCGTTGGTGGAGGGAAGTGGTACTGCGGCTTCTGAGTTTCCTCCCTCAGGTGATGTGGTGAGGTCGTTAGGTGCTGCTCTACTTAACTCCACCTAGTGCTTTGATCCTGGCTTCCTGTCAATGTTCCAGTATTGGACTTGTTTTCCTCCTGGATCGTTCTTGTGGCCTGCTGCTCTGCATAGCTAAGTTTTCCTTTGCTATTTTGTTTGCTTTTCTTCTGTCCAGCTTATCTATTTGTTTGCTGGAAGCTCTGGGACGCAGAGGGTGTACCTCCGTGCCGTTAGTTCGGTACGGAGGGTCTTTTTGCCCCCTTTGCGTGGTTTTTAGGGTTTTGTGTTGACTGCAAAGTTACCTTTCCTATCGTCGCTCTCTTCAGCAAGTCGGGCCTCACTTTGCTAAATCTATTTCATCTCTACGTTTGTCTTTTCATCTTACTCACAGTCATTATATGTGGGGGGCTGCCTTTTCCTTTGGGGTATTTCTCTGAGGCAAGGTAGGCTTATTTTCTATCTTCAGGCTAGCTAGTTTCTCAGGCTGTGCCGAGTTGCATAGGTAGTGTTAGGCGCAATCCACGGCTGCCTCTAGTGTTGTTGGATAGGATTAGGGATTGCGGTCAACAGAGTTCCCACGTCTCAGAGCTCGTTCTATGTTTTTGGATTATTGTCAGATCACTGTATGTGCTGTGACCTCTATGTTCACTGTGGTACTGAATTGCCTAATCATAACAGTACAGGAAGCCAAAGTACTAATGATTCTCAATAGAGGGAAAAAAGAAGTTCTGAGACCATTTTTTTTTCTCTGCACTGTGTTTTGCCTTTTTTTTCCCCTAGACATTTGGGTGGTTCAGGACACAGGTGTAGCAATGGACATTAGAAGTCTGTCTTCATGTGTGGATCAGCTCTCGGCAAGAGTACAAAAGATTCAAGACACTATTGATCAGAAATCTATGTTAGAACCAAGAATTCCTATTCCTGATTTGTTTTTTGGTGATAGAACTAAGTTTCTGAGTTTCAAAAATAATTGTAAACTATTTCTGGCCTTGAAACCTCGCTCCTCTGGTGATCCAGTTCAACAGGTTCTGATCATTATTTCTTTTTTGCGTGGCGACCCTCAGGACTGGGCATTTTCTCTTGCGCCAGGAGATCCTGCGTTTTTCCTGGCACTCGGATTGCCGTACGATGAGCCTAATTCTGTGGATCAGGCAGAAAAAAATTTGCTGGCTCTTTGTCAGGGTCAGGATGAGATAGAGTTATATTGTCAGAAATTTAGAAAGTGGTCCGTGCTCAATCAATGGAATGAATCTGCGCTGGCAGCTATGTTCAGAAAGGGTCTCTCTGAAGCCCTTAAGGATGTCATGGTGGGATTTCCTATGCCTGCTGGTTTGAATGAGTCTATGTCTTTGGCCATTCAGATTGGTCGACGCTTGCGTTAGCGTAAATATGTGCACCATTTGGCGGTATTACCTGAGCTTAAACCTGAGCCTATGCAGTGCGATAGGACTTTGACCAGAGTTGAACGGCAAGAACACAGACGTCTGAATGGGCTGTGTTTCTACTTTGGTGATTCCACTCATGCTATCTCTGATTGTCCTAAGCGCACTAAGCAGTTCGCTAGGTCTGCCACCATTGGTACAGTACAGTCAAAATTTCTTCTGTCCGTTACCTTGATCTGCTCTTTGTCATCGTATTCTGTCATGGCATTTGTGGATTCAGGCGCTGCCCTGAATTTGATGGACTTGGAGTATGCTAAGCATTGTGGGTTTTTCTTGGAGCCCTTGCAGTGTCCTATTCCATTGAGAGGAATTGATGCTACGCCTTTGGCCAAGAATAAGCCTCAGTACTGGACCCAGCTGACCATGTGCATGGCTCCTGCACATCAGGAGGTTATTCGCTTTCTGGTGTTGCATAATCTGCATGATGTGGTCGTGTTGGGGTTGCCATGGCTACAAGTCCATAATCCAGTATTAGATTGGAAATCCATGTCGGTGTCCAGCTGGGGTTGTCAGGGGGTACATGGTGACGTTCCATTTCTGTCAATTTCGTCATCCACCCCTTCTGAGGTTCCAGAGTTCTTGTCTGATTACCGGGATGTATTTGATGAGCCCAAGTCCGATGCCCTACCTCCGCATAGGGATTGTGATTGTGCTATCAATTTGATTCCTGGTAGTAAGTTCCCAAAAGGCCGATTGTTTAATTTATCTGTGCCTGAGCACGCCGCTATGCGCAGTTATGTGAAGGAGTCCCTGGAGAAGGGGCATATTCGCCCGTCATCGTCGCCATTAGGAGCAGGGTTCTTTTTTGCAGCCAAGAAGGATGGTTCGCTGAGACCTTGTATAGATTACTGCCTTCTAAATAAGATCACGGTTAAATTTCAGTACCCCTTGCCGTTGTTATCTGATTTGTTTGCTCGGATTAAGGGGGCTAGTTGGTTCACCAAGATAGATCTTCGTGGTGCGTATAATCTTGTGCGAATTAAGCGAGGCGATGAATGGAAAACTGCATTTAATACGCCCGAGGGTCATTTTGAGTATCTAGTAATGCCATTCGGACTTGCCAATGCTCCATCAGTGTTTCAGTCCTTTATGCATGACATCTTCTGAGAGTACCTGGATAAATTCCTGATTGTGTACTTGGATGACATTTTGATCTTCTCGGATGATTGGGAGTCTCATGTGAAGCAGGTCAGAACAGTTTTTCAGGTCCTCCGTGCTAATTCTTTGTTTGTGAAGGGATCAAAGTGTCTCTTTGGTGTTCAGAAGGTTTCATTTTTGGGGTTCATCTTTTCCCCTTCTACTATCGAGATGGATCCTGTTAAGGTCCAAGCCATCCATGATTGGACTCAGCCGACATCTCTGAAAAGTCTGCAAAAGTTCCTGGGCTTTGCTAATTTTTATCGTCGCTTCATCTGCAATTTTTCTAGTATTGCTAAACCATTGACCGATTTGACCAAGAAGGGTGCTGATGTGGTCAATTGGTCTTCTGCTGCTGTGGAAGCTTTTAAAGAGTTGAAGCGTCGTTTTTCTTCTGCCCCTGTGTTGTGTCAACCAGATGTTTCGCTTCCGTTCCAGGTCGAGGTTGATGCTTCTGAGATTGGAGCAGGGGCTGTTTTGTCGCAGAGAGGTTCTGATTGCTCAGTGATGAAACCGTGCGCCTTCTTTTCCAGGAAGTTTTCGCCTGCTGAGCGAAATTATGATGTAGGCAACCGAGAGTTGCTGGCCATGAAGTGGGCATTCGAGGAGTGGCGTCATTGGCTTGAAGGAGCTAAGCATCGCGTGGTGGTCTTGACTGATCATAAGAACTTGACTTATCTCGAGTCCGCCAAGCGGTTGAATCCTAGACAAGCTCGTTGGTCATTGTTTTTTGCCCGTTTTGACTTTGTGATTTCATACCTTCCGGGCTCTAAAAATGTGAAGGCGGATGCCCTGTCTAGGAGTTTTGTGCCCGACTCTCCGGGTGTATCTGAGCTGGCGGGTATCCTCAAAGAGGGAGTAATTGTGTCTGCCATCTACCCTGATTTGTGGCGAGTGCTGCAAAAATTTCAGGCTAATAAACCTGATTGTTGTCCACCGGAGAAACTGTTTGTCCCTGATAGGTGGACAAATAAAGTTATCTCTGAGGTTCATTGTTCGGTCTTGGCTGGTCATCCTGGAATCTTTGGTACCAGAGAGTTAGTGGCTAGATCCTTTTGGTGGCCATCTCTGTCGCGGGATGTGCGTACTTTTGTGCAGTCCTGTGGGATTTGTGCTCGGGCTAAGCCCTGCTGTTCTCGTGCCAGTGGGTTGCTTTTGCCCTTGCCAGTCCCGAAGAGGCCTTGGACACATATCTCTATGGATTTTATTTCAGATCTTCCCGTTTCTCAAAAGATGTCAGTCATTTGGGTGGTCTGTGATCGCTTTTCTAAGATGGTCCATTTGGTACCCTTGTCTAAATTGCCTTCCTCCTCTGATTTGGTGCCATTGTTCTTCCAGCATGTGGTTCGTTTACATGGCATTCCAGAGAATATCGTTTCTGACAGAGGTTCCCAGTTTGTTTCGAGGTTTTGGCAAGCCTTTTGTGGTAGGATGGGCATTGACTTGTCTTTTTCCTCGGCTTTCCATCCTCAGACTAATGGCCAGACCGAACGAACCAATCAGACCTTGGAAACATATCTGAGATGTTTTGTTTCTGCTGATCAGGATGACTGGGTGTCCTTTTTGCCTTTGGCTGAGTTCGCCCTTAATAATCGGGCTAGCTCGGCTTCCTTGGTTTCGCCATTTTTCTGCAACTCTGGGTTCCATCCTCGTTTCTCGTCAGGACAGGTTGAGTCTTCGGACTGTCCTGGTGTGGATACTGTGGTGGACAGGTTGCAGCAGATTTGGACTCAGGTAGTGGACAATTTGACCTTGTCCCAGGAGAAGGCTCAACGTTTTGCTAATCGCAGACGCTGTGTGGGTCCCCGACTTTGTGTTTGGGATCTGGTTTGGTTATCTTCTCGTCATATTCCTATGAAGGTTTCCTCTCCTAAGTTTAAACCTCGTTTCATTGGTCCATATAGGATTTCTGAGGTTCTTAATCCTGTGTCTTTTCATCTGACCCTTCCAGATTCTTTTTCCATACATAACGTGTTCCATAGGTCATTGTTGCGGAGATACGTGGCACCTATGGTTCCTTCTGTTGACCCTCCTGCCCCGGTTTTGGTGGAGGGGGAGTTGGAGTATATTGTGGAGAAGATTTTGGATTCTCATGTTTCAAGACGGAAACTCCAGTATCTGGTTAAATGGAAGGGTTATGCTCAGGAAGATAATTCCTGGGTCTTTGCCTCTGATGTCCATGCTCCCGATCTTATTCGTGCCTTTCATGTGGCTCATCCTGGTCGGCCTGGGGGCTCTGGTGAGGGTTCGGTGACCCCTCCTCAAGGGGGGGGTACTGTTGTGAATTCTGTGGCAGAGCTCCCTCCTGTGGTCACAAGTGGTACTTCGGCTGATTCTCTCTGTAAGCTTCCGTTGGTGGAGGGAAGTGGTACTGCGGTTTCTGAGTTTCCTCCCTCAGGTGATGTGGTGAGGTCATTAGGTGCTGCTCTACTTAACTCCACCTAGTGCTTTGATCCTGGCTTCCTGTCAATGTTCCAGTATTGGACTTGTTTTCCTCCTGGATCGTTCCTGTGGCCTGCTGCTCTGCATAGCTAAGTTTTCCTTTGCTATTTTGTTTGCTTTTCTTCTGTCCAGCTTATCTATTTGTTTGCTGGAAGCTCTGGGACGCAGAGGGTGTACCTCCGTGCCATTAGTTCGGTACGGAGGGTCTTTTTGTCCCCTTTGCGTGGTTTTTAGTGTTTTGTGTTGACTGCAAAGTTACCTTTCCTATCCTCGCTCTGTTCAGTAAGTCGGGCCTCACTTTGCTAAATCTATTTCATCTCTACGTTTGTCTTTTCATCTTACTCACAGTCATTATATGTGGGGGGCTGCCTTTTCCTTTGGGGTATTTCTCTGAGGCAAGGTAGGCTTATTCTCTATCTTCAGGCTAGCTAGTTTCTCAGGCTGTGCCGAGTTGCATAGGTAGTGTTAGGCGCAATCCACGGCTGCCTCTAGTGTTGTTGGATAGGATTAGGGATTGCGGTCAACAGAGTTCCCACGTCTCAGAGCTCGTTCTATGTTTTTGGATTATTGTCAGATCACTGTATGTGCTCTGACCTCTATGTTCACTGTGGTACTGAATTGCCTAATCATAACAGATCTCTAAACCAATGCATATAAAGACTTCCTCCCTCAGGCTTTTTTCCATGCAGAAAGTGCCTACCATATAAAAAATTAGGCACCAAAAACAATTTAATATTGTCAATCAGTCAATAGAAGTTGATATTAAAGATTTAATAACTTGTACCACCCAGGGGGTGATTTACGGCATAACATGCCCGTGTGGCAAATTGTATATAGGACGTACCATTCGCCCAATAAATATAAGAATTGGGGAACACCTCCGAAACATTGGCAATAAATTTATGGGCCATCCTCTATCTCAGCATTTCTTAAAGTATCATGGAGGATCGATTAAAGGCATAACAGTAACTGGAATAAAGATCATTAAAAAAAGCTGGAGGAGAGGCAATTATATCCACCATATGTCCAGAGAAGAAAGCAGATGGATTTTCCAGATGAACACTTTGATACCTAATGGGTTAAATAGTGATATTGAACTATTTGCCTTTAACACATGAGGCAGGATTAGGCTGATACAAGAAGCGCCCATAACGCCCATCGGACCATCCCTGACGAAGGAATCAGTGATTCCAAAATGCGTTGGATTGTGGTCCATAGGGTGCTCCATAGCCATAGCCAGTCACGTGAGGTATCACGTGACCGTGACATCATGCAAGGTCCTGCAACTTCCTACACCTTGCTGGCTGTTCGCCTGCTTCTGACTGGGAACACCTACACATGGTAACTTGTTACCAACAAACAGGGGCGTTTGTCACCGACCGGGACAGCGCCCCATCAGTAAGGAAGCTTTCTCTGCTTCGTGGAATCTGGCGCTCACAAATTAGTGCACACCGCAAGGACTCCTCTTATTTGGAACCACCATCCTTGCAGCATCATCCTGACACACAGGTAAATGAATAACAGGTGGCATTGAATGTATTGTGTCAACTTGTACACTACATTTAGGTGCGCATACATATATGTCTTGTAGGGAATTTTCCCCATTTTCTGGTCTTTTTGCTCATATATGAACTCTGCGTGTATTTAACTTAAAAATGAACAGAAAGGGTGATAGTGTCCTAATTTGCAGCAAAGACTTGATTACGTGCAGCACCCTGGGTTACATTTTTATTCCATTCATAGCTCTATTTTTCACCCTAAACCCATTGGCAGCAGCACTTTTCCGTATATATATTTTTTTTATTCTTATAATATCTTTTTATCTATTTATATATTATATATTTTTTATACTTTGCTCCTCCACCGCATTCAGTATGAGTAAACTTTGGTCAGACAGGAAGGATAGAATCTATACGATAGAAAAATTCTTCCATTTATCACATCAAGATATTCCCATGGATTCTAGTAAGGACGATATCTGTGATGTGATTGAATCCTTAAAAAAACTCGAGCATCATTTGATTAAAGAAATGAGAGATCTATGGGAAATTGCTACATTAGAAAGGTATTTGGCCATTGATTGTATACCCAAGGGTCTGGTAACATATAATCCTTTATCAGGTGATATTGGAGATCCAGCAACTATGGCAGAATGGGATACTATGTTCAATGAGTTCTCAAAACGAATGGTATCCCTCGTTATAGAAAAAAGAATGAATGAATGAACTGATAAAAATACGACAAGAGATTGCCGATTTATTTGGAGAAATAAAACCATTTGAATTACACCCAGAAGTTATCTAGCTGTCTACAATTATACAAAGGAGGATACACTCGAAAGAGAAAGAAATCATAGAAAAAAAACGAAAACAATTTAGTAGAGACTAGAGACATAACATCTGAAAATGAAAATAAACATTCCGCATCCGATTTGGAAAAATCAGAACAACCACCCATGTATAAGAAATGGAGGGTCTAATTGTGAGGGGGATAATTCTTTGAGGGAGAATAGTAAAATAGTAACGCTGGATGAGATACAAGAAGTTGATAATTCTTTTTTAACTTCGGGTGAAAGGTTCTCCATCCATTTGACCTCTGAGATGGAAGATTCTAATAATCATCAAGGAATAAAAGATAATACTGATATAGAAAGAAATGATAACAATAAACATCCTCTGGATATAATCCCAGACATTTCTACTCCCCTACCCTCCATCACTACTCATAATAGATTTTTAACACTGGAGAACATTGAAAATATTGTAAATTCTCCTTAGGTTAGTGACGATAACCCTAATCCCAATACTTCCAAAGCAAGGGAAGCTTCTACTCGCCCTACAGAACAGAGAAAACAATTATCACAAAAAACTAAACAGAGCCACCTTCCCCCTTTTTTTCAAATAGGCCAAAAAAAAAAACAAGAAAAAAGGGCTGTAGGGGCGGGAAATTTACCCAAAAAAAGAGGACACATTGTCAACAACAGGAAAATAACCTAGTTGTTCCACAACAACAAAAAATATTTAATTTGAGTGACCATATATTAAATGAGAACGAAACACTGTTACTACAAGAGGGTTTAAAATACGCCCCTAGTGCTAAGTTTGACAAATTTGAGGCATTTATAGGCATTAAGACATTTATGAGAAAGTTGGCCATTAAGAAACACTACATGAAGAAAAAATTAACGATTAATCATCCTGAAGGTTCTATAGAGGCATTTGATCCATACAAGCATACTTTCTTAAAAAAAAAAATCAAATTTCCATCCAATCCAAGAATATTCTGAAGCTTTTGAGGCTTTTCAAAAAAATGTGATCCACAATATTAGGAATATTTCCAATAAAAGATGTGGCAAATTTAAATAAAATCTGTCTAGTAATGAACGCAAAGCTATACGTCAATTTCAAGAAAATAAGGAACTCACCGTCAGACCAGCGGATAAAGGAGGGAGCATAGTTATTTTAAATACTGTTGATTTTGATAAAGAGGTTTTACGGTTATTAAATGATAAGTGGGCATACGAAATATTAGAGGGGGATCCAACTGATAACTAACTTAAGGACATGCAACACTTAATAAGAGGGGGCCTTCAGACAGGTTATTTAAATAAATATGAGTTTGACTTTATTAATACTACTCACCCTAGAGTCCCCTATTTTTATTATCTACCTAAAGTCCATACAGATCCAGTACATCCACCAGGGAGACCAATAGTCTCAGGAATATGAGGGCTTAAGGCTAATCTATCAAAGTTTGTAGACTGCCATCTACAAATACTATGTCCCGAACTCCCGTTCTATCTGAAAGACAGCACCCATATTCTACAAGTCCTACAGACTATTGAATAGAAGGACCACTATATTATGGGCGTGCTGGACATCACCTCCCTATATACGATCATCCAGTATGAAAAGGGCTGCGAAGCAGTTAACTATTTAGTGTCTAAGGATGGTACCACACCGAGTGACCAAACTGCTTTCAATTTGGAATGTATTCATTTTATTTTAACCCACAATTATTTTCACTAAGGGATTAACTACTACTCCCAGCAGTGGGGGACCGCCATGGGTACCAGGTTCGCCCCTAGTTATGCTAACTTATATGTAGGGAAATGGGAAGATCAAACCATCTACAATGGTGGTACACTTAGGGCGAACCTAGTCCTAATGTGGCATTTTATTGATGATATTGTTTTATTTAGTCTGGTGGTCTTATCTTATTGTTGGATTTTATTAAAGAATTAAATAAAAATCATTATTTTTTAAATTTTACAGCCACAAAGGCTGTACCTAGGAAATCAATTTTTTAGATTTACAAATTTTTATTGAGGAAAAAACTATTCACACTCACACATACCATAAACCTACGGACTCTAACAATTATATCTCCTTGGACAATTGCCATCTCCCAAGCTGGCTTATTAATGGCCCTAAAAGCCAACTGATAAGAGCCCATAGAAACTGCTCAAGGGCAAATGAGTTTGATAAGGAAGCTGATTTCTTAATTGATTGATTTCACCAGAAAGGATATGAAAAGGAATCACTCATACAGACAAAACAGGTAGTGGAAAAACTACTTAGAGAAACTTTATTGAAACATAAAGAAAAAAAATAATAAACAGAAGGACTATTTTGGAAATGAAGAGGTTCCAATCATGACTCAATATAATGCAAATAGTAAAATTCTGAAGAAAATTGTGTCCAAATACTGGAATATTTTAAAGGAGGAGAAAATGATTGGTGAAACATTGGCTGAATTTCCTAGATTTATATATAGGAAGGCAAGAAATCTAGGTAACATTATAGCGCCTACAATCTCAAAACCAATGCATATAAAGACTTCCTGTCCTCAACATCCTCCCTCATGCTTTTTTCCATGCAGAAAGTGCCTATTATGTAAAAAAATCAGGCACCAAAAAGCAATTTAATATTGTCAATCAGTCAGTAGAAATTGATATTAAAGATTTTATCACTTGTACCACCCAGGGGGTGATTTACGGCATAACATGCCGGTGTGGCAAATTGTATATAGGACGTACCATTCGCTCAATGAATATAAGAATTGGGGAACACCTCCGAAACATTGGCAAAAAATTTATGGGCCATCCTCTATCTCAGCATTTCTTAAAGCATCATGGGGGATCGATTAAAGGCATAAAAGTAACTGGAATAAAGATCGTTAAAAAAAAGCTGGAGGAGAGACATTTTTATCCACCATATGTCCAGAGAAGAAGGCAGATGGATTTTCCAGATGAACACTTTGATATCTAATGGGTTAAATAGTGAGATTGAACTATTTGCCTTTAACACATGAGGCAGGATTAGGCTGATACAAAAATGCACCCATAACTGTTATGATCCGGTGACCTTGGAGCAGCATGAAAACTTTCACTGGAGTAGGTGGTAACTATACTGACCGCAAATCCTGATCTTAACTCCGCAACTAGAAGTAGCCGTGGGGTGTACCTAACAAGCCTTAGACACCTCGTCACAGCCGGAGGACTAAATACCCCTAAAGATGGAAATAGGAATACTATCTTGCCTCAGAGCAGAACCCCAAAGGATAGGCAGCCCCCCACAAATATTGGCTGTGAGTAGGAGAGGAAAGACACACACAGTCAGAAAACAGGATTTAGCACAAGAGTCTGCTCTAGCTAAAATAGGAAAGGATAGGACAGAGTTCTGTGCGTCAGTATTAAAACCCTTCCAAAAATATCCACAGCAGATTATACAAAAATTCCTCCATCTAACTAAAGACGTGGAACGTATATCTGCAACTCCAGAGACAACTAAACTCAGAGCAGGAATACAATCAAAAACAAGCACACAGCTTGTGTGCCATAGAAAAAGAAACAGACACTTATCTTTGCTGAATTGGCAGCTAAGCAGGAGAAGCCAGACAGAGATCAAATCCTTCCCAAGAAACATTGACAACTGGCAAGGACTAATGAGTCCTGCAAACCTAAATACTCCAGTCAGAACTGCAATCAGTATATACACCTGTCCAGGACTGCAGCCCAGAGACAACTGCATTACCACCTGCAACCACCGGTGGGAGCCCAAAAGCAGAATTCACAACACATAACGCCCATCAGACCATCTCTGACGAAGGAATCAGTGATTCCAAAACGCGTTGGATTGTGGTCCGTAGGGCACTCCATAGCCATAGCCAGTCACGTGAGGTATCACGTGACTGTGACGTCATGCAAGGTCCTGCAGCTTCCTGCACCTTGCTGGCTGTTCGCCGGCTTCTGACCGGGAACACCTACACGCGGTAACTTGTTACCAACAAACAGGGGCGTTTGTCACCAACTGGGACGGCGCCCCATCAGTAAGGAAGTTTTCTCTGCTTCGTGGAATCTGGCACTCACAAATTAGTGCACACCGCAAGGACCCCTCTTATTTGGAACCACCATCCCTGCAGCATCATCCTGACACACAGGTAAATGAATAACAGGTGGCATTGAATATATTGTGTCAACTTGTACACTCCATTTAGGTGCGCATATATACTGTATATATCTTGTAGGGAATGTTTCCCATTTTCTGGTCTTTTTGCGCAAATATGAACTCTGTGGGACCAAAATTGAAAAAGGCAAAAATGCCAGAGTGTGGATGTTTGGATGTACAAAAAAGACACGGACAAGGGAGGAAAATAGCAAGCGAATAAATTTTGTCTGAAAAAGTGCAGCAGCAGGGTGTTTTATGAATGTTTTGATGCACAAAAGTTCGACTATGACTGACACTTTACTGCTACCGTCATATCTATAATATAACGCTGGGAGCATCACTCTGTCCAAAGCCTTTATAGACTGCGCAAGTGCAAGCGCCGGCGCAGTCTGGACCCCACAGAGTGATGCAGCCCAGGAGATCGCGGTATGCGTAAGCACTGATCGCACAACGCGATCTCAAACAGAGAAGCAGGGACGTGCCAGGAGGGTGAGTATGCTATATTCACCTGTCCCATTCCAGCGCTGCGCGCCGCTCCATCTTCCGGGTCCTCTGCCTGTGATGTTCAGTTCAGAGGGCGCGATGATGCGCTTAATGCGCGCCACCCTCTGACTGAACAGTCACAGCCTGAGGACTCAGAAGATGGAGTGGCGAGCAGCGCTGGAACGGGACAGGTGAATATAGCAAGTGTCGGGGGCCTGAGCTAGCGGCGACTCCGGAACCTGACCCCCACAGCGCGCCGGTTGTTATGTTTGCTAATGACAGGTGTTATGAAGGCAATCCAGAAACACAGTGTGCTTAGCGATCAGAGCACACACAGTGATCTGACAAATACCCAAAAATACAAGAACGAGCTCTGAGACGTGGAAACTCTGTAGACTGCACACCTGATCCTATCCTAAACACAACTAAAAGCGGCTGTGGATTGCGCCTAACAACTACCTAGGCAACTCGGCACAGCCTAAGAAACTAGCTAGCCTGAAGATAGAAAAATAGGCCTGACTTGCCCCAGAGAAATTCCCCAAAGGAAAAGGCAGCCCCCCACATATAATGACTGTGAGTAAGATGAAAAGACAAAACGTAGGGATGAAATAGATTCAGCAAAGTGGGGCCCGATATTCTAGGACAGAGCGAGGACAGTAAAGCGAACTTTGCAGTCTACAAAAAACCCTAAAGCAAAACCACGCAAAGGGGGGCAAAAAAAAAACCACCGTGCCGAACACCCTTTGCGTCTCAGAGCTTCCAGCAAAACAAAAGACAAGCTGGACAGAAAAAAAGCAACAAAAAAGCAAAAGGCACTTAGCTATACAGAGCAGCAGGTCACAGGAACAATCAGGAGAAGCTCAGATCCAACACTGAAACATTGACAAGGAGCAAGGATAGCAGCATCAGGCGGAGTTAAGTAATGAAGCAGTTAACGAGCTCACCAGAACACCTGAGGGAGGAAGCTCAGAAGCTGCAGTACCACTTGTGACCACAGGAGTGAATTCAGCCACAGAATTCACAACAGTACCCCCCCCCTTGAGGAGGGGTCACCGAACCCTCACCAGAGCCCCCAGGCCGACCAGGATGAGCCGCATGAAAGGCACGAACAAGATCGGAAGCATGAACATCAGAGGCAAAAACCCAGGAATTATCTTCCTGAGCATAACCCTTCCATTTAACCAGATACTGGAGTTTCCGTCTAGAAACACGAGAATCCAAAATCTTCTCCACAATATACTCCAATTCCCCCTCCACCAAAACCGGGGCAGGAGGCTCAACAGATGGAACCATAGGTGCCACGTATCTCCGCAACAACGACCTATGGAATACATTATGTATGGAAAAGGAGTCTGGGAGGGTCAAACGAAAAGACACAGGATTGAGAACCTCAGAAATCCTATACGGACCAATAAAACGAGGTTTAAATTTAGGAGAGGAAACCTTCATAGGAATATGACGAGAAGATAACCAAACCAGATCCCCAACACGAAGTCGGGGACCCACACGGCGTCTGCGATTAGCAAAAAGTTGAGCTTTCTCCTGGGACAAGATCAAATTGTCCACTACCTGAGTCCAGATCTGCTGCAACCTATCCACCACAGAATCCACACCAGGACAGTCCGAAGACTCAACCTGTCCTGAAGAGAAACGAGGATGGAACCCAGAATTGCAAAAAAATGGAGAAACCAAGGTAGCCGAGCTGGCCCGATTATTAAGGGCGAACTCAGCCAACGGCAAAAAGGACACCCAATCATCCTGGTCTGCAGAAACAAAACATCTCAGATATGTTTCCAAGGTCTGATTGGTTCGTTCGGTCTGGCCATTAGTCTGAGGATGGTCAATGCCCATCCTACCACAAAAGGCTCGCCAAAACCTTGAAACAAACTGGGAACCTCTGTCAGAAACAATATTCTCAGGAATGCCATGCAACCGAACCACATGCTGAAAGAACAAAGGTACCAAATCAGAGGAGGAAGGCAATTTAGCCAAGGGCACCAGATGGACCATTTTAGAAAAGCGATCACAGACCACCCAAATGACTGACATCTTTTGAGAAACGGGAAGGTCAGAAATGAAATCCATCGAAATATGTGTCCAAGGCCTCTTTGGGACCGGCAAGGGCAAAAGCAACCCACTGGCACGAGAACAGCAGGGCTTAGCCCTAGCACAAATCCCACAGGACTGCACAAAAGTACGTACATCCCGCGACAGAGATGGCCACCAGAAGGATCTAGCCACTAACTCTCTGGTACCAAAGATTCCAGGATGACCAGCCAACACCGAACAATGAAGTTCAGAGATAAGTTTATTAGTCCACCTATCAGGGACGAACAGTTTCTCTGCTGGACAACGATCAGGTTTATTCGCCTGAAATTTTTGCAGCACCCGCCGCAAATCAGGGGAGATGGCAGACACAATGACTCCTTCCTTGAGGATACCCGCTGGCTCAGATAAACCCGGAGAGTCGGGCACAAAACTCCTAGACAGAGCATCCGCCTTCACATTTTTAGAGCCCGGAAGGTACGAAATCACAAAGTCGAAGCGGGCAAAAAATAACGACCAACGGGCCTGTCTAGGATTCAAGCGCTTGGCAGACTCGAGATAAGTCAAGTTCTTATGATCAGTCAATACCACCACGCGATGCTTAGCTCCTTCAAGCCAATGACGCCACTCCTTGAATGCCCACTTCATGGCCAGCAACTCTCGATTGCCCACATCATAATTACGCTCAGCGGGCGAAAACTTCCTGGAAAAGAAAGCACATGGTTTCATCACTGAGCAATCAGAACCTCTCTGTGACAAAACCGCCCCAGCTCCAATCTCAGAAGCATCAACCTCGACCTGGAACGGAAGAGAAACATCTGGCTGACACAACACAGGGGCAGAACAAAAACGACGCTTCAACTCCTGAAAAGCTTCCACAGCAGCAGAAGACCAATTAACCAAATCAGCACCCTTCTTGGTCAAATCGGTCAATGGTTTGGCAATGCTAGAAAAATTACAGATGAAGCGACGATAAAAATTAGCAAAGCCCAGGAACTTTTGCAGACTTTTCAGAGATGTCGGCTGAATCCAATCCTGGATGGCTTGGACCTTAACTGGATCCATTTCGATAGTAGAAGGGGTAAAGATGAACCCTAAAAATGAAACTTTCTGCACACCGAAGAGACACTTTGATCCCTTCACAAACAAAGAGTTAGCACGCAGGACCTGAAAAACCATTCTGACCTGCTTCACATGAGACTCCCAATCATCTGAGAAGATCAAAATGTCATCCAAGTAAACAATCAGGAATTTATCCAGATACTCACGGAAGATGTCATGCATAAAAGACTGAAACACAGATGGAGCATTGGCAAGTCCGAACGGCATCACTAGATACTCAAAATGACCCTCGGGCGTATTGAATGCAGTTTTCCATTCATCTCCTTGCCTGATTCTCACCAGATTATACGCACCACGAAGATCTATCTTAGTGAACCAACTAGCACCCTTAATCCGAGCAAACAAGTCAGATAACAATGGCAAGGGATACTGAAATTTAACAGTGATCTTATTAAGAAGGCGGTAATCAATACACGGTCTCAGCGAACCATCCTTCTTGGCTACAAAGAAGAACCCTGCTCCCAGTGGTGATGACGATGGGCGAATATGTCCCTTCTCCAGGGATTCCTTCACATAACTGCGCATAGCGGCGTGTTCGGGCACGGATAAATTAAATAATCGACCTTTAGGGAATTTACTACCAGGAATCAAATTGATAGCACAATCACAATCCCTATGCGGAGGTAGAGCATCGGACTTGGGCTCTTCAAATACATCCTGATAATCAGACAAGAACTCTGGAACCTCAGAAGGGGTGGATGACGAAATCGACAAAAATGGAACATCACCATGTACCCCCTGACAACCCCAGCTGGATACCGACATGGAATTCCAATCCAATACTGGATTATGGGTTTGTAGCCATGGCAACCCCAACACGACCACATCATGCAGATTATGCAACACCAGAAAGCGAATAACTTCCTGATGTGCAGGAGCCATGCACATGGTCAGCTGGGCCCAGTATTGAGGTTTATTCTTGGCCAAAGGTGTAGCATCAATTCCTCTCAATGGAATAGGACACCGCAAAGGCTCCAAGAAAAACCCACAACGTTTAGCATAATCCAAATCCATCAGATTCAGGGCAGCGCCCGAATCCACAAATGCCATGACAGAAAACGACGACAAAGAGCATATCAAGGTAATGGACAAAAGGAATTTGGACTGTACAGTACCAATGACGGCAGACCTAGCGGACCGCTTAGTGCGCTTAGGACAATCAGAAATAGCATGAGTGGAATCACCACAGTAGAAACACAGACCATTCAGACGTCTGTATTCCTGCCGTTCAACTCTAGTCATAGTCCTATCGCACTGCATAGGCTCAGGTTTAACCTCAGGCAGTACCACCAAATGGTGCACAGATTTACGCTCGCGCAAGCGTCGACCGATCTGAATGGCCAAAGACAAAGACTCATTCAAACCAGCAGGCATAGGAAATCCCACCATGACATCCTTAAGAGCCTCAGAGAGACCCTTTCTGAACAAAGCTGCCAGCGCAGATTCATTCCACTGAGTGAGTACTGACCATTTCCTAAATTTCTGACAATATACTTCTATATCATCCTGACCCTGGCACAAAGCCAGCAAATTTTTCTCAGCCTGATCCACTGAATTAGGCTCATCGTACAGCAATCCGAGCGCCAGGAAAAACGCATCGACACTACTCAATGCAGGGTCTCCTGGCGCAAGAGAAAATGCCCAGTCTTGAGGGTCGCCGCGCAAAAAAGAAATAATAATCAAAACCTGTTGAATAGGATTACCAGAAGAATGAGGTTTCAAGGCCAGAAATAGCTTACAATTATTTTTGAAACTTAGAAACTTAGTTCTATCTCCAAAAAACAAATCAGGAATAGGAATTCTTGATTCTAACATAGATTTCTAATCAATAGTATCTTGAATTTTTTGTACATTTATAACGAGATTATCCATTGAAGAGCACAGACCCTGAATATCCATGTCCACACCTGTGTCCAGAATCACCCAAATGTCTAGGGGAAAAAAAAAAAGTGAACACAGAGCAGAAAAAAAAAAAAAAAAATGATGTCAGAACTTTTTCTTTCCCTCTATTGAGAATCATTAGTTGGGCTCCTTGTACTGTTATGTTTGCTAATGACAGGTGTTATGAAGGCAATCCAGAAACACAGTGTGCTTAGCGATCAGAGCGCACACAGTGATGTGACAAATACCCAAAAATACAAGAACGAGCTCTGAGATGTGGAAACTCTGTAGACTGCACACCTGATCCTATCCTAAACACAACTAAAAGCGGCTGTGGATTGCGCCTAACAACTACCTAGGCAACTCGGCACAGCCTAAGAAACTAGCTAGCCTGAAGATAGAAAAATAGGCCTGACTTGCCCCAGAGAAATTCCCCAAAGGAAAAGGCAGCCCCCCACATATAATGACTGTGAGTAAGATGAAAAGACAAAACGTAGGGATGAAATAGATTCAGCAAAGTGGGGCCCGATATTCTAGGACAGAGCGAGGACAGTAAAGCGAACTTTGCAGTCTACAAAAAACCCTAAAGCAAAACCACGCAAAGGGGGGCAAAAAAACCCCCACCGTGCCGAACTAACGGCACGGCGGTACACCCTTTGCGTCTCAGAGCTTCCAGCAAAACAAAAGACAAGCTGGACAGAAAAAAAGCAACAAAAAAGCAAAAGGCACTTAGCTATACAGAGCAGCAGGTCACAGGAACAATCAGGAGAAGCTCAGATCCAACACTGAAACATTGACAAGGAGCAAGGATAGCAGCATCAGGCGGAGTTAAGTAATGAAGCAGTTAACGAGCTCACCAGAACACCTGAGGGAGGAAGCTCAGAAGCTGCAGTACCACTTGTGACCACAGGAGTGAATTCAGCCACAGAATTCACAACAGCCGGTGTCCAAGCCTGCTCAGGCTCCCCAGCACTCGGTGCCCAGAGACGATAGGTGAGTATGTTATTTTTTTTATATATCGCAGCAGCATACGGGGCATATAATACTATGGAGCATCTTATGGAGGCCATCAACCATAATGGAGCAGCACACGGGGCATATACTATGGAGCATCTTATGGGGGCCATCAACCATAATGGAGCAGCATATGAGGAATATACTATGGAGCATCTTATGGGGGCCATCAACCGTAATGGAGCAGCATATGAGGCATATACTATGGAGCATCTTATGGGGGCCATCAACCATAATGGTGCAGCATATGAGGCATATACTATGGAGCATCTTATGGGGGCCATCAACCATAATGGTGCAGCATACGGGGCACATACTATGGAGCATCTTATGGGGGCCATCAACCATAATGCAGCAGCATATGAGGCATATACTATGGAGCATCTTATGGGGGCTATCAACCATAATGGAGCAGCATACGAGGCATATACTGTGGAGCACCTTATGGGGGCCATGAACCATAATGGTGCAACATACGGGGCATATACTATGGAGCATCTTATGGGGGCCATCAACCATAATACAGCAGCATATGAGGCATATACTATGGAGCATCTTATGGGGGCCATCAACCATAATGGCGCAGCATCTGGGGCATATACTATGGAGCATCTTATGGGGGCCATCAACCTTTATGGAGCAGCGTATGGGACATATGGATGGGAGCAGCAAATTACAGAACGGTGGCGCAGGATGGGAGCAGCACATTACAGAACGGGGGCGCAGGATGGGAGCAGCACATGACAGGATGGGGCGCAGGATGGGAGCAGCAAATGACAGGATGGGGCGCAAGATGGTAGCAGCACATGACAAGATTAGGGCGCAGGATGGAAGCAACACATACCAGGATGGAGACCAGATACCAATATAAATGCTCGCCACCAGGGCATAGAACGGGTTCAAGAGCTAGTGCAGCGCCCCAGAGACCTGGTCGTTGCAGTATGGCACTCTGCCGCTAAGGAGAGTGGCGGTACGTCTGATGGCACTAAGGAGTTCTCCTGACCAGGTATCACCAGAACACATTACACTTCACACTTCGGCCACTAGGGGGAGAAAAAGGCTTTATTTATTGGGCCACTCCTCACACTGGTAAAACTAGGGGCTGGGGAGGAAGTTAGTCAGAAGCTGACTGGGTTGGAACCAGGCGACATCCCGTAGCAGGGGGTGTTGCAGGGAGAAGGCACAGGGGGGTCCCTGTCAGGCGTGGGAACCTGGCAGGTGCCTAGCGAACAGAACAGAATGTAACGGAACCGCACCTGCACACCCTGCGGCGGTATCCAGGAGAGAGACACGAAGGGAAGGATATTGTGGAACAGTGTAAACGAGATCAAGCACAAAGGAGACCCAGTAAGAGTCGTGCCGAGAGAGGGAGGCAACATCTTACTGAGGCGCGTAGTCGGTGGCCGGATCACCCTAGGAGTAACTGACTTCAGGCCTTACTTCAAATTCCTACGGACAGTTAACTATAGGTTGGCTGTCTACCTTACTACACCTACGAAGACATAGGGGGCAACGCGTGGAGAGGGGCGTCTCTTGGGTCCCGGAAGAGCTCCGAGCCTTCCCGTCAAATGGGTGGCGTCCTAGCCATATCATACCTGGGGGACGTTAGAAACTAGTAACATCTGCAACCAAAGAACGAGAGAGAGAGAGAGAGCTGTAGAAAACGAACGAACGAGAACAGCAGTTGTGAGGACTATTCTGAATGCTCAGCAGGGTAGGACTACAACACACAGGCGCTAGTGGTAGGCAACGATTTCCATCTGCGAAGGAAACTCTGGATGTGCCCATCGGACCGGCCGGTCTCTGATAGCCCTGTTAAACGTGCTCTGGATTGAGGATCCTGAAGTCTTCAGTAAAGAGGTAAAGAGACTGCAACCCTGTGTCCTTGTTATTGCCTGCACCTCACACCATCACCATCCACCTTACTGGGAAGCCCTAGGGACACACTTCACCTGTGGGAAGTTATACCATCCAGCTGCCA
Source organism: Ranitomeya imitator (assembly GCF_032444005.1). Taxonomy (NCBI): domain Eukaryota; kingdom Metazoa; phylum Chordata; class Amphibia; order Anura; family Dendrobatidae; genus Ranitomeya; species Ranitomeya imitator. Next base: position 700,053,905 of record NC_091283.1, read on the forward strand.
TTCCATCACCCCAGCAGACCCCACAGCAGCGTCGGTCACCCTGACCGAACACCACAGGTGGCATCAAGAACCCCTGACAGACTGTATCACCACCTTCATTGGACGCCCCTTAGCAGGGTCGCGGACCGGGCCTAGCCACCGTGACAGCCTCAGAACCGAACCAGAGAGGCCCGGTACCGAGAACCCGTGGCCCTGTGTCTGGGGGCGATCCACTAGTCTTTGTATAACCAGAGACCCAGACAAGACAGATAGACTTGTAAATGCTGTAGTCAGACAAACCCAGACTGGGTGACCTGTGCTTCCGACCTAAGTGAATTGCATGAAATCCTGTCCAGACAAGATCACATGTAGTGACTAGTGATGAGCAAACGTGCTCGCCACTACTCGTTACTCACCCGAGTATTACTATGCTCTATGTACTCGGCAAGCACAGACCATTTCTGGGATTATTTGGTGGTAAGTGGTGTCGCCACACAGCGTTTTTGGCGGACTTTAGAGACCCAATCATAGTGCAGGGATTGTCTGCCAGGCCATGAAACACCGCAGCCATCTTTGCTGTGGTCGTGCAGTGATTGGTTTGGCTGTACAGCACATCCCCAGTTTAAGAGACCTGGCACCGCCCTGCTCACCGCATTCTGTTCCTGATTCAGTGAGAGTAGGGAAAGCTGGTGCCGAGATAGGGTCAGAATCGTGGTTTTTAGAGTGAGTGTAGGTCTGCAACTCTTAAATCAACAACTCAGAAACCAAAAGTCCTTTTTAGGGCAAATTTGTGGATCCCGATATTGCAGCGCTAGGTAGGCAGAGCACAGCATATCCACATCAGTGCAAGGCCTGTATGTGCATCCATTGCTCCCACTACATCCCTCCCAAAGCTCAATAACTGTCTGCTGCTGTAGATTTTTTCCAAAAATTCACCTCCCCAAAAACAAAAATATACAGTCTGTTCTGTCAGACTGAGGCCTGTTTAAAAATCATAGTTTGTCAGGCATATGTAGCATAGTTGTGTGTGCTAGACTTGTGCCACTTTTTTTGCGTTTTAAATTCACCGAAAAAGGCCTCATATATCTGCGTGCTCCAACTTTGGGCATTGTAGGCCGGTGGACCCCTATTTCTGCAGTCTGATACTCTAATTCTATACAGCACTATTTGGCATTTAAAAAAAAAAAACAGGCCATATTTTTGCCAGTGTGGTATTTCCGTGACAGCCCTCATATATCTGCGTGCTCCAAGTTTGGGCATTTTAGGCCGGTGTACCACTTTTATGCTATCTGTTACTCTAATTATATACAGCACTATTTAGCTTAAAAAAATATGTTAGCGCTATATAAAAATAAAATATTATTATATATCTGCGTGCTCCAAGTTTGGGCATTGTAGGCCGGTGGACCACTTTTTTTGCTGTGTGATACTCTAATTCTATACAGTACTATTTAGCTTAACAAAATCTAAAAAGGCCACATATTTGCCAGTGTGGTATTTCCGTGACAGCCCTCATATATCTGCGTGCTCCGAGTTTGGTCATTGTTGGCCGGTGGACCCCTTTTTTTGCTGTCTGATACTCTAATTATATACAGCACTATTTTGCATAAATTTATTTCACATAAAAGCCCAGAAAAATTGAAAACAGTCTGTTATATCAGGCTGACGCCTGCCTGGTGTTTGGATTTTAAAAATCGTAGATTTTCAAGCATACTGATCAGATATTATTTTGCTACTAATAAATATATTTGATAAGCATATAGGGTGGGCAACACTCCATTAAATGTTTAGACATACTGAGCATTCGGCCATTAAACCAAATAAAGAAGTGTGTTTTATTTTTTCATTAAAAAAGATCAACTTTTAATTACATATTTGTTAAAAGATTTACACATAATAAAATAGTGCCTCCAAACCAATGACTACAAGTTATTATAGGTCAGCTGAACCATGTGCACAACAAAACAAAGGTAGAATTGGGACCAGAAACCCTCTTCTACTGCTCCTATATTTAATACTAAAATGCCAGTAAGCAATCTTACAGACGTTTGCATAATTAGGGTGCCTAGTCGGTAGATCCAGCGACTCTCAACTTGAGCTAAGATTTTACCTAAATCACCTCCTTGACGTCCTAGGGTGACAATATCAATGCCTTTTACCCTTAAAGAATGGGGATTGCAATCATGAAATTTTTTGTAATGTCTTGGAATTGTTTTAAAACTCGAAAGATCATCCACTGTCTTAGCCTTCTCAATGTCCAGAAGACTTTGATATTGTCACCCTAGGACCTCGAGGAGGTGATTTAGGTAAAATCTTAGCTCAAGTTGAGAGTCGCTGGATCTACTGACTAGGCACCCTGACTCCCCAGGGCCTTAACGAGAATTTAGGCTTTGGGGCTTTTTTATAATTGTTTGTTCTATCTTACCCTCTTTTGTATTTGGTTCATCAGTAGTGTTGAGCGATACCGTCTGATACTTGAAAGTATCGGCATCGGATAGTATCGGCCGATACCCGAAAAGTATCGGATATCGCCGATACCGATACCCAATACCAATACAAGTCAATGGGACACCAAGTATCGGAAGGTATCCTGATGGTTCCCAGGGTCTGAAGGAGAGGAAACTCTCCTTCAGGCCCTGGGATCCATATTAATGTGTAAAATAAAGAATTAAAATAAAAAATATTGATATACTTACCTCTCCGGAGGCCCCTGGACATCACCGCTGGTAACTGGCAGCCTTCTTTGCTTAAAATGAGCGCGTTTAGGGCCTTCCATGACGTAACGGCTTCTGATTGGTCGCGTGCCGCTCATGTGACCGCCACGCGACCAATCACAAGCCGTGACGTCATTCTCAGGTCCTAAATTCCTAGAATGAGGAGTTTAGGGCCTGAGAATGACATCGCGGCTTGTGATTGGTCGCGTGTCGGTCACATGAGCGGCACGCGACCAATCAGAAGCCGTGACGTCATGGAAGGCCCTAAACACGCTCATTTTAAGCAAAGAAGGCTGCCGGTTACCAGCGGTGATGTCCAGCGGCCTCCGGAGAGGTGAGCATATCAATATTTTTTATTTTAATTCTTTATTTTACACATTAATATGGATCCGATACCGATTCCCGATACCACAAAAGTATCGGAATTCGGTATCGGAATTCTGATACCGCAAGTATCGGCCGATACCCGATACTTGCGGTATCGGAATGCTCAACACTATTCAGCAGTATTTTAAATTGTCTGTCTTTGGTGGGGGTTTTCCCTATGGCTTTTTTGTTTTTTTGTGTATTGGATTTATTTTAATGAGTTGTTGTTATTCATAGAAAGAACTTCGTCTGGAATTCTGTGACTGGGGTGGTCAAGAAGCAAGATTCCATTATATATCCGAACATCGGTGGATCTGGTCTCTTCAAAATAAAGGAAAGTTGAAACAGCTAAGATGACTGTATTAAGATGGAGAACTTTTGTATCCTTTGGTGTTATGCTGCAAAATATGGATTCTGCATTTTTCTGCTGGAAAAGAATGGAAAAGGAAAAAAAAGGAAATAAAAAGAAAAAAATGTTTGGGACTGGCTATTTGCTGTTGTCTTAAATCCGGGACTTATTAATTATGTATGAGTGAAGAAGAAAATTTAGGTTTGGCTATCTTAAGTGATCTTAATATTTGCGGTGGTACATTAGGCGGCTTGATTATGAAGTCATAACATCCCTATGGGCAAATGCAATGGGAACTATACATAAAGTATTAAATGTCTGAATTATCTCTATATGTCTATGTATGTGGGAATTCTTGGACAAGCTTTTTTTTTCAGGGTTGGGATGGTGTAACTAATAACCACTGTTGGTATAATATGCAGCCTGTTTCATTAGTAAATGGTTTTGTATTATATTTGTCTTTGGTGTTTGGGTCACTTTTCTATTTATCTATATATAAATATATTTTATCGTAGTATAGGGTTGAGTCATGTAAGGGGTGATGGTACTGATTGTCTGCCTCCGACCTGCAGGGGAGGTAGCAACCGCTCCTCACTATCCATTTATGACCCGGCCTTGTTAAGTATGTTTTTTTTTTTTTTTATAATAAATCACTATATCCTTTTGAGTGTGTTATGTGTTGTTACTTGGCACATTTATTTATTTTTTTCTTCACAACATGTGCACTACAATTCATCTTCATATTATATCTTTTTATTAATTATGTATAGTGATCAAGCTTTATAAAGGTTATTTTTATATTTACACTATTATCACGTTAATTTGTTCATGTTTTAACAACAGAGTACTACATATGCAGTTATCACTGTTAGTATCACTTTTGGTGCTCTCAAATTGTTAATTTTAGATACTAGCACGTATTTATGATAGGCATAATAGTTTTTGTTTTTAGTGATATCAATTTGAGTGATTTTACCTGTTGTACAATTTATGTGTCATGGTTTTTCTATTCTATGGACATTATGTTCTCTCTATTGCAGTATTTGGTATAGATATTACCAGGATGAACAAAACAAGATCCTGGTCATATTTTAATAGGTTTGGGTATTTTCTGTAATGTTTATGACAGCCTCTTTGGTAAACATGCTTTCCAGGAGGAAGCATTCATTAGATTTGCATTTGCTTTATTGTAATATTAGCAGGAGGTGATTATTTGTATGCAAATTAGATCTGCACTCTGTTAGGCCGGTTTCACATGTCAATGGCTCCAGTACGTGAAGTGACAGTTTCCTCACGTACCTGAGACACTGACTCACGTAGACACATTAAAATCAATGTGTCTCTGCACATGTCAGCGTGTTTTCACGGACCGTGTGTCCGTTTGGAAAACACGGAGACATGTCTGTGTTCGTGGGAACGCACGGATCACACGGACCCATTAAAGTCAATGGGTCCGTATAAAACACGTACCGCACACGGATGCTGTCCGTGTGCAGTCCGTGTGCCATGCAGGAGACAGCGCTACAGTAAGCGCTGTCCCCCCAGCTTGTGATGCTTGAAGCCCCATTCATTTCTTCTCTCCAGCAGCGTTCGCTGGAGAGAAGGAATGAAAAATCATTTTTTTCTTATTTTTTTTGTTGTTAAAATAAAGTTCCCGGTAATCTCCCCCTCCCTCCCCCTGTGCGCCTGCCCACTGGCATTAAAATACTTACCCAGCTCCCTCAAAGCTTCCTCTCAGCGTTGCAGCTCTTCCTGTATGAGCGGTCACGTGGTGCCGCACTTTACAGTGATGAATATGCGGCTCCACCTCCCATAGGGGTGGAGCCGCATATTCATCACTGTAATAAGCGGCACCACGTTACCGCTCATACAGGAAGAGCTGCGACGCTGAGAGGAACCTTCGAGGGAGCTGGGTAAGTATTTTAATGCCAACGGGCGGGCGCACAGGGGGAGGGGGGAGATTACCGGGAACTTTATTTTAACAACAAAAATTTTTTTTTAAAAAAAGGATTTTTCATTCCTTCTCTCCAGCGAACGCTGCTGGGAAGAAGGAATGAATTCTGGATTCAGCACCCAAAGCAGGGGACAGCGCTTAACTGTAGCGCTGTCTCCTGCACGGTGCGTGTGGTACCCAGTCGGCACACGGACGGCACACGGCTGCCGCATGTGTGCCACACTGATGCGCCACGTGAGCACACGGACACATGGACACGGATAACTCCGGTACCGATTTTTCCTGTACCGGAATTATCTGGACGTGTGGGACAAAGTATGCAGCAGTCGCATGAGTCCTGCCACAATTATGTGTTAGTAATTATTATTTATGTGGACGGACCTGCAACACCATTTATGTGGTAGTGATTATTATGTATATAGATGTTTTTTTTAAGATTTACCGCAATATTATTTTAGGATAGGTATAGCATTGAATTTGGAGATGATCGCGGTAAAAGTGAATTCATGATATGACTGCAGGTTCCTTTAAATCCTATTGCTGGTGGTTATACACCGTCCAGAATATCTAGTAATAAACTTTGTAGCAGTCCCCCTATAATATGGTAAGTGTTGTGAATTCTGTGGTCAAACTCCCTCCTGTGGTCATGAGTGGTACTTCGGCTGGTTCCGTCTATGAGCTTCCTCTGGTGGATGTGAGTGGGGCTGCGGCTTCTGAGTTTCCTTCCTCGGGTGTCGAGGTTAAGTCATTAGGTGCTGCTCTATTTAACTCCACCTAGTTCTTTGTTCCTGGCCTCCAGTCAATGTTCCAGTATTGGTCTTGCTCTCTCCTGGATCGTTCTTGTGGCCTGTCTGCCCTGCATAAGCTAAGTTCTGCTTGTGTTACTTTTGTTTGCTATTTTTTCTGTCCAGCTTGCTATATTGGTTTGTCTTGCTTGCTGGAAGCTCTGGGACGCAGAGGGAGCACCTCCGTACCGTTAGTCGGTGCAGAGGGTCTTTTTGCGCCCTCGGCGTGGTTGTTTGTAGGTTTTTGTGCTGACCGCAAAGCTATCTTTCCTATCCTCGGTCTATTCAGTAAGTCGGGCCTCACTTTGCTAAAATCTATTTCATCTCTGTGTTTGTATTTTCATCTTTACTCACAGTCATTATATGTGGGGGGCTGCCTTTTCCTTTGGGGAATTTCTCTGAGGCAAGGTAGGCTTATTTTTCTATCTTCAGGGCTAGCTAGTTTCTCAGGCTGTGCCCAAGGCGCCTAGGTCTGGTCAGGAGCGCTCCACGGCTACCTCTAGTGTGGTGTGATAGGATTAGGGATTGCGGTCAGCAGAGTTCCCACGTCTCAGAGCTCGTCCTATGTTATTAGTAACTATCAGGTCATTTTGTGTGCTCTTAACCACCAGGTCCATTTTGGTTCTAAATCACCAGCTCATAACAGTACTGGAGGCCCAAAGTACTAATGCTTCTCAATAGAGGGAAAAGAGAAGTTCTGAGACCATTTTTTTTTCTCTGCACTGTGTTTTGTCTTTCTTTTCCCCTAGACATTTGGGTGGTTCAGGACACAGGTGTAGTGATGGATATTAAAGGTCTGTCTTCTTGTGTGGATCATCTCACTGCCAGAGTACAAAATATTCAAGACTTTGTGGTTCAGAATTCTATGTTAGAACCAAGAATATTCCTGATTTGTTTTCTGGAGATAGAGCTAAGTTTCTGAGTTTTAAAAATAATTGTAAACTGTTTCTGGCTTTGAAACCCCGCTCCTCTGGTGACCCAGTTCAACAAGTTAAGATCATTATTTCTTTATTACGTGGCGACCCTCAAGACTGGGCATTTTCCCTTGCGCCAGGAGATCCTGCATTATGTAATATTGATGCGTTTTTTCTGGCGCTCAGATTGCTTTATGATGAACCTAATTCAGTGGATCAGGCAGAGAAAAATTTGCTGGCTCTGTGTCAGGGTCAGGATGAGGTAGAGATATATTGTCAGAAGTTTAGGAAGTGGTCTGTGCTCACTCAATGGAATGAATGTGCGCTGGCAGCAATTTTCAGAAAGGGTTTCTCTGAAGCCCTTAAGGATGTCATGGTGGGATTTCCTATGCCTGCTGGTCTGAATGAGTCTATGTCTTTCGCCATTCAGATCGATCGACGCTTGCGTGAGCGTAAAACTGTGCACCATTTGGCGGTATTATCTGAGCATAAACCTGAGCCTATGCAATGTGATAGAACTTTGACCAGAGCTGAACGGCAAGAACACAGACATCGGAATGGGCTGTGTTTTTACTGTGGTGATTCCACTCATGCTATCTCCGATTGTCCTAAGCGCACTAAGCGGTTCGCTAGGTCTGCCACCATTGGTACGGTACAGTCGAAATTTCTTTTGTCCGTTACTTTGATCTGCTCTTTGTCATCCTATTCTGTCATGGCATTTGTGGATTCAGGCGCTGCCCTGAATTTGATGGACTTGGAGTTTGCTAAGCGCTGTGGGTTTTTCTTGGAGCCCTTGCAGTATCCTATTCCATTGAGAGGAATTGATGCTACGCCTTTGGCCAAGAATAAGCCTCAGTACTGGACCCAACTGACCATGTGCATGGCTCCTGCGCATCAGGAGGATATTCGCTTTTTGGTGTTGCATAATCTGCATGATGTGGTCGTGTTGGCGTTGCCATGGCTACAAGTCCATAACCCAGTATTGGATTGGAAATCAATGTCTGTGTCCAGCTGGGGTTGTCAGGGGGTACATGGTGATGTTCCATTTCTGTCTATTTCATCATCCACCCCTTCTGAGGTCCCAGAGTTCTTGTCGGATTACCGGGATGTATTTGATGAGCCCAAGTCCAGTGCCCTACCTCCGCATAGGGATTGCGATTGTGCTATCGATTTGATTCCTGGTAGTAACATAGTAACATAGTAACATAGTTAGTAATGCCGAAAAAAGACATTTGTCCATCCAGTTCAGCCTATATTCCATCATAATAAATCCCCAGATCTACGTCCTTCTACAGAACCTAATTGTATGATACAATATTGTTCTGCTCCAGGAAGACATCCAGGCCTCTCTTGAACCCCACCTCCTCAGGCAAGCAATTCCAGATTCTCACTGCCCTAACAGTAAAGAATCCTCTTCTATGTTGGTGGAAAAACCTTCTCTCCTCCAGACGCAAAGAATGCCCCCTTGTGCCCGTCACCTTCCTTGGTATAAACAGATCCTCAGCGAGATATTTGTATTGTCCCCTTATATACTTATACATGGTTATTAGATCGCCCCTCAGTCGTCTTTTTTCTAGACTAAATAATCCTAATTTCGCTAATCTATCTGGGTATTGTAGTTCTCCCATCCCCTTTATTAATTTTGTTGCCCTCCTTTGTACTCTCTCTAGTTCCATTATATCCTTCCTGAGCACCGGTGCCCAAAACTGGACACAGTACTCCATGTGCGGTCTAACTAGGGATTTGTACAGAGGCAGAATAATGCTCTCATCATGTGTATCCAGACCTCTTTTAATGCACCCCATGATCCTGTTTGCCTTGGCAGCTACTGCCTGGCACTGGCTGCTCCAGGTAAGTTTATCATTAACTAGGATCCCCAAGTCCTTCTCCCTGTCAGATTTACCCAGTGGTTTCCTGTTCAGTGTGTAATGGTGATATTGATTCCTTCTTCCCATGTGTATAACCTTACATTTATCATTGTTAAACCTCATCTGCCACCTTTCAGCCCAAGTTTCCAACTTATCCAGATCCATCTGTAGCAGAATACTATCTTCTCTTGTATTAACTGCTTTACATAGTTTTGTATCATCTGCAAATATCGATATTTTACTGTGTAAACCTTCTACCAGATCATTAATGAATATGTTGAAGAGAACAGGTCCCAGTACCGACCCCTGCGGTACCCCACTGGTCACAGCGACCCAGTTAGAGACTATACCATTTATAACCACCCTCTGCTTTCTATCACTAAGCCAGTTACTAACCCATTTACACACATTTTCCCCCAGACCAAGCATTCTCATTTTGTGTACCAACCTCTTGTGCGGCACGGTATCAAACGCTTTGGAAAAATCGAGATATACCACGTCCAATGACTCACCGTGGTCCAGCCTATAGCTTACCTCTTCATAAAAACTGATTAGATTGGTTTGACAGGAGCGATTTCTCATAAACCCATGCTGATATGGAGTTAAACAGTTATTCTCATTGAGATAATCCAGAATAACATCCCTCAGAAACCCTTCAAATATTTTACCAACAATAGAGGTTAGACTTACTGGCCTATAATTTCCAGGTTCACTTTTAGAGCCCTTTTTGAATATTGGCACCACATTTGCTATGCGCCAATCCTGCGGAACAGACCCTGTCGCTATAGAATCCCTAAAAATAAGAAATAATGGTTTATCTATTACATTACTTAGTTCTCTTAGTACTCGTGGGTGTATGCCATCCGGACCCGGAGATTTATCTATTTTAATCTTATTTAGCCGGTTTCGCACCTCTTCTTGGGTTAGATTGGTGACCCTTAATATAGGGTTTTCATTGTTTCTTGGGATTTCACCTAGCATTTCATTTTCCACCGTGAATACCGTGGAGAAGAAGGTGTTTAATACATTAGCTTTTTCCTCGTCATCTACAACCATTCTTTCCTCACTATTTTTTAAGGGGCCTACATTTTCAGTTTTTATTCTTTTACTATTGATATAGTTGAAGAACAGTTTGGGATTAGTTTTACTCTCCTTAGCAATGTGCTTCTCTGTTTCCTTTTTGGCAGCTTTAATTAGTTTTTTAGATAAAGTATTTTTCTCCCTATAGTTTTTTAGAGCTTCAATGGTGCCATCCTGCTTTAGTAGTGCAAATGCTTTCTTTTTACTGTTAATTGCCTGTCTTACTTCTTTGTTTAGCCACATTGGGTTTCTCCTATTTCTAGTCCTTTTATTCCCACAAGGTATAAACCGCTTACACTGCCTATTTAGGATGTTCTTAAACATTTCCCATTTATTATCTGTATTCTTATTTCTGAGGATATTGTCCCAGTCTACCAGATTAAGGGCATCTCTAAGCTGGTCAAACTTTGCCTTCCTAAAGTTCAGTGTTTTTGTGACTCCCTGACAAGTCCCCCTAGTGAAAGACAGGTGAAACTGTACAATATTGTGGTCAATATTGTAGTAAGTTTCCTAAAGGTCGACTGTTTAATTTGTCTGTGCCTGAGCACGCCGCTATGCGGAGTTACGTAAAGGAATCCTTGGAAAAGGGTCATATTCGCCCGTCGTCGTCGCCATTGGGAGCAGGGTTCTTTTTTGTGGCCAAGAAGGATGGTTCGCTGAGACCTTGTATTGATTACCGCCTTCTAAATAAAATCACAGTCAAATTTCAGTACCCCTTGCCACTGCTGTCTGATTTGTTTGCTCGGATTAAGGGGGCTAGTTGGTTCTCCAAGATAGATCTTCATGGTGCGTATAATCTTGTGCGTATTAAACAGGGCGATGAATGGAAAACAGCATTTAATACGCCCGAGGGCCATTTTGAGTACCTGGTTATGCCATTCGGGCTTTCTAATGCTCCATTAGTATTTCAGTCCTTTATGCATGACATCTTCCGAGAGTACCTGGATAAATTCCTGATTGTATACTTGGATGATATTTTGGTCTTCTCGGATGATTGGGAGTCTCACGTGAAGCAGGTTAGAATGGTGTTCCAGGTCCTGCGTGCAAATTCTTTGTTTGTGAAGGGGTCAAAGTGTCTCTTTGGTGTGCAGAAGGTTTCATTTTTGGGTTTCATTTTTTCCCCTTCTACTATCGAGATAGACCCTGTTAAAGTTCAGGCCATTTATGATTGGACTCAGCCGACATCTCTGAAGAGTCTGCAAAAGTTCCTGGGCTTTGCTAATTTTTATTGTCGCTTCATCAATAATTTTTCTAGTATTGCTAAACCGTTGACTGATTTAACCAAGGAGGGTTCTTATGTGGTCAATTGGTCTTCTGCTGCTGTGGAAGCTTTTCAGGAGTTGAAGCGTCGTTTTTCTTCTGCCCCTGTGTTGTGCCAGCCGGATGTTTCGCTCCCGTTCCAGGCCGAGGTTGATGCTTCTGAGATTGGAGCAGGGGCTGTTTTGTCGCAAAGAAGTTCTGATGGCTCGGTGATGAAACCATGTGCCTTCTTTTCCAGGAAGTTTTCGCCTGCTGAGCGTAATTATGTTGTTGGCAATCGAGAGTTGCTGGCCATGAAGTGGGCATTCGAGGAGTGGCGTCATTGGCGTGAAGGAGCTAAGCATCGCGTGGTGGTCTTGACTGATCACAAGAACTTGACTTATCTCGAGTCTGCCAAACGGTTGAATCCTAGACAGGCTCGTTGGTCGCTGTTTTTCTCCCGTTTTGACTTTGTGGTTTCGTACCTTCCGGGCTCTAAAAATGTAGGTAAGACACTTTACACCATTGTTTTAGACTTCAGCTGCATATGTTTCTGTTACATGACATGCATCGCCAGATGCTGCCTTGCTGGAACGTTATTGGCCATTCGAGTTGTTAAATTCCATGACGCTCCATCCTTAGACACGCCCCTAGGAAGAAGCATAACGCAAAACGCGCGTCGGGCATCGCAAGATTCGGCGTGTCACTCGGCACCTTATTTGTGAACCTGTGCAGACATCCAGGTAACATGTATTGATTGACATTCCTCACCCTGATCCTCCTTCCTCCCACCATGCCGAGTGCCCTGAGACAACTGATCCCACACTTGGACACTCTGAAGAGTTGCTCAGTTTCCCATTTCAAGATTCAGAACTCTCGGCCGGTCAACTTGAAGTGGGGGCAGATGAGATTGCATGTATAGATACGCAAAGCTTTGACCAGCCCCAGTCACGTGAAGGCGATCGTGGGAAAGTATCAGAAGAGGTGGACGATGATGAGACACAATTGCCAGAAAGTCAGGAGGAGGAGCAGGGTGCGTATGTGGAAGACGAGGTGGTGGATGTCATAGTGGCTGACCCAACCTGGCAGGAGGACATGCAGAGCGAGGGTAGCAACACACATGGGGAAGGAGGTATATGACCACAGCATGCAGGAAGAAGCAGTGTGATGGCCACAGACAGAAGGCGTGCATCCATTTCCCGTAACACCAACATGAGGAAAGTAGCCATTCAAACTGTTAGATCTTCCCGAGACTCGTTATTTTTAAAAGACTAACCCCAAACAGGCCATTTGCAGCACCTGAGGTTAGGTGTCAAGTTCCTGCCACTGCACAGGGGAATCTCGAACCATGTCTGCTGTGGTCTCCCATTCTCTTCCAGCCGCAGTGGAACCTGCATAGCGGAGATGTCAGTCCCAGCGTCTGGCTCAGCCTGATACTGTGCAAATGGTTACTGCTGCCTTTCCAGGCTATGCCTTTGTAGCCAGCACTGGTCAGCGGCTTTTCTGGGACTAAGTGCTGCTTTTCACACACTGAGCATGCCCACGGGAAGACCTCTCATTGGAGGTCAGGGGTCACCAGCTTAGGTCCTATAGCAGCTCCTATTGGTCCACTAGGAAGGTCCTGAAGAGCTGCATCTATAAAGGGTTCGCATGGCCGCACGGCCTTGCGCTAGTATCAAATGTGTTTGGCTTATGCTAGTGTGTACTATACCACTCTATATATATGTGGTGTGAGGCTGTAGCTTTGGGACTATACACTCAGGCAGGCAGCTAGTATCAGTGGGGGCAATTAGCCTTGGCTTAGCATCTGGTTCCTTCATGTGTGTGGTTAGCAGAGAAGAGTTCCAGAGCAAGCACAAGCCTTAGTTGGGGTATTAGTTTTGTGTACAGTGTGACTCTGAGTCAACAGAGATCGCTTTCAGTTCACATGGGGTGAAGCTTAACAAACGTGTGAGCTCAGAGGTTATCCGCCGTTGCTTTGCAGCAGATATCTCTGCACGGTGGACATCGGGCTGTGAACGCACCTTGTTGTTACCTATCTAAACTTGGTGCGTTCCGCTAGCTCTAACAGTATACTAGCGCCAGGGTCTGGCTAAGTAATGGTGGACAAACAGCGAATGCAAGGGTACATCTAGCAGCTGGAGGGTAGGTTGGCAGCTCTCGAGTGTGCCACCTTACCTGTGGATGTTATCGCATTAGCTGTTCAGGCTGCTAGCGTGGCTGCAGCAACTTTAACCACTGCCACCCCTGTTCCCTCCTTATCCCACCTTCCGCAGACAGAGAAATACTCTGGTGACAGCAAATCATGTATGGGTTTCATGAGCCAGTGCGGTATACACCTCGAGCTCCTGGTTGCACGTTTTCCCACAGAGCGGGCAAAGGTGGTATTCATAATTTCTCTTCTGCCGGACAGGGTGTTGGAGTGGGCTACTGTGGGAGTGCGACGATCATTTGGTGCAGAGTGCTCCTCGATTTTTGAGCACTCTGAAATAGGTCTTTTTAGGACCTCAAGTCACCAATGATACGGCGCTCCAACTGCTAGCATTGTCTCAGGGTTCGTCCATGGTCAGCCATTTTGCCATCCATTTACGGACTTTAGCATCTGAGCTGGAGTGGCTTGATAAAGCCCTCATCCCGGTATTTTGGAAGGGGCTGGCTGACCATGTGAAGGACGCTTTGGCCACTTGGGAGATTACCGCCACACTGGAGGAGTTCATAGCAGTAGGTTGGAGCGAGCCAAGTGTAGGCAGAGGTTTCGACTGGCTCCAACCTTCGCCGAACCTCTGGAATCTCCGGTCCAGGCGTCCGAGTCACATGAGGCCATGGAAGTGTCATGAGCGGGATCTAAGTCCCGGACCGCTCGTACACTTAAGGTCTGTCATGTTTCCCAGCAGTCAGGACACCTTGCCTCCAGGTGTTCTCAGCGGTTAGGAAAATGTCAGCGTCTAGTGGTAGTCGAAGGAAGTACACTACAGTAGACACGGTGACGTTTTCCTCCAAATTGTCCTTCAAGAGGACAATTACCATAGGCCCATCCACTCTTATGGTAGAGCTTTGTGTGGACTCCGGGGAAGAGGGCAATTTTATGTCATCTGCTTTCGCCCAATGACACGACCTGTGACCGTTCGAGTGGTAAATGGGTCGACACTACCCTCACAGATTACACACCAAACCATTCCTTTCACCCTTTCCATGTCTCCATCTCATCAGGAGATTATTTCCCTACTAGTCATTCCCAAGGGTATTGATGAGGTCCTGTTGGGGATACCATGGCTACGCTACCACTCTCCTCATATAGAGTGGTCTTCAGGGAGAATTCTGGGATGGAGTAAATCCTGTGAGGGTAGATGTCAGAGAGAGTGCGTTCAGGTTGCTACAACTGAGGTACCTGCAGATCGTTCCTCTCTCCCCAAGCACTATTGGCCCTATGCAGACTTGTTCTCCAAAAGGGCTGCGGAGACCCTTCCGCCTCATTGCCCCTAGGACTGTCCTATTGACCTCTTGCCTGGTGCTGAGCCTCCCCGGGGTCGAGTCTATCTGATATTTCTTCCGGAGATGGAGGCAATGTCCCAGTACATCTGAGAGAATCTGGCAAGAGGATTCATTAGGAAGTCAGTGTCACCTACAGGGGCTGGGTTCTTCGTGCAATAGAAGAGTGGAGAGCTACGTCCATGCATAGACTACAGGGGTCTTAACGCAATCACCGTAGGCTACGGGGAGCAAGGGTATTTACTAAATTAGATCTGCTGGGTGCTTGCATCCTGCTTCGCATTCGTGAGGGGGACGAATGGAAGATGGCTTTTAACACCAGGGATGGCCACTATTAATATCTGGTGATGCCCTTCAGGCTCTGTAATACCCCAGATGTTTTCCAAGACTTTGTGAACGACATCTTCCGGGATATGCTCACCAAGCTCGGTTGGTTGTAGTCTATCTGGATGATATTCTCATCTACTCTCCAGATATTGATTCCCACCAGAGAGATGTTTGCAAAATCTTCGACTTCTTACGGGCAAACTCCCTCTACGCCAAGTTGGAGAAGTGTGTGTTTGAGCAAGAGTCCTTGTCTTTCCTGGGCTATATCATCCCTGCTCAGGGATTGGATATGGATCCGGCCAAGCTACAGGCTGTGATGGACTAGCAGGAACTTCATTCTCTTAAAGCGGTGCAGCGCTTTATGGGGATCATTAATTACTATCGCCAGTTCATTCCCCACTTCTCAACTTTGGTAGCTCCCCTGGTTGCCCTCACCAAGAAGGGAGCAAATCACAAATTGTGGTCGGAGGAGGTCTCCAAGGCCTTTCTCACTATTAAGTCACACTTAGCTAGCGCTCCCACCCTACATCGCCCCGATGTAGATAAGCCGTTTATAATAGAGGTGGATGCCTTATCCGTTGGTGCTGGAGCAGTCCTCTTCCAAGAGGATACTCAAAGTCAGAAGCATCCTTGCTTCTTTTTCTCCAAGACCTTCTCACCAGCAGAGAGGAATTATTCCATCGGGGACAGGGAGTTGCTAGCCATGAAGTTGGCTTTCTCAGAGTGGAGACACCTCCTGGAGGGGCTCGCTTTCTCTTCCAAGTTTTTACAGACCACAAAAATTTGGTGTACTTACAGACAGCCCAGAGGCTAAATTCTCACCAGGTCATATGGTCCCTGTTCTTCTCCCGGTTCCATTTCACCCTACATTTTCTCTCCGGGGAGAACATTTGTGCCGATGCTCTCTCTCAGTAGTGTCATCAGAGGAGGAGCCTCGGCTTATTGTCCCTTCTGAGAGCATGATAACCATGGCTCCGGTTTCGCTAGAGTCTGTGCCCCAGGCAAGACTTTTGTACCATCAAATTTGCGACTGGAGGTTCTCTCTTGGGCTCATTCGTCCAGGGTGGCTGGACATTTTGGGACCAAGAGGACATTTGAGCTTCTGGCGAGGACATACTGGTGGCCGCATATGGCTCGTGATGTCAGGGATTATATTCGGGCGTGTGTCTCCTGCGCCAAGAATCGATCTCCTCGGCAATGGCCTGCTGGGCTACTTTACCCCTGTTGGTGGCAGACAGGCCCTGGGAGATGGTCGGGATGGACTTCGTGGTGGGCTTACCTAAGTCTCGTAGCTGCACCATTATCTGGGTAGTCACCAATCATTTTTTTAAAATGGCGCACTTGCTGCTGCTTCCATGGTTACCTTCTGCATGGGCCTTGGCGGCGTTGTTCATAAAACATATTTTCCGTCTACATGGCATGCCTAACAAAATTGTCAGTGACCGGGGTCCCCAGTTCACATCTCGGTTTTGGGGAGAGCTTTGTCGTTTACTCTGCATTGAGCTGAATCTCTCTTCTGCATACCATCCCGAGAAGAATGGGTTGGTAGAGAGGATCAACCAGACTCTGGTGACATACCTGTCACATTTTGTCTCTGATAGGCAGGATGGCTGGGCATCTTTGCTACCTTGGGCGGAATTTGCTTTGAACTATGCCGTAGCCGACTCCACTGGGCAGACTCCATTTCTCCTTAATTACGGCCAGCATCCGCGTGTCCCTGTGCCTATGCCCGTGTCATCCACTGATTCCAGGGTGGCAGACTGGGCAGTGGAGGCATGTGACATTTGGGATCGCACACAGGATGCCATTCGGGCCTCCAAGGAGAGAATGAGGGTTTCTGAAGAGGCACACCAGCGCCCCGCTCCGACCTTCGCTCTTGGTGACTTAGTGTGGCTCTCCGCCCGTAACATCAGGCTGCGAGTTGAGTCCACTAAGTTTGCGCCTCGTTGCACTGGTCCTTTCAAGGTTCTGGAATAGGTTAACCCTGTGGTCTACAGTCTGGCTATTCCTCCACGCCTTGGTATCACCGACACCTTTCATTTTTCCCTCTTAAAGCCCGACAGGACATCGGGTTCATGCACGGATGAGTACGAGGTGAACTCTATCTTGGGGTGGAAGGTGGTACGTTGCAAGAAATACTATCTGGTGGACTGGAAGGGTCACGGCCCAGAGGACAGACCCTGTGGAGCACATTTGGGCTCCGCTGCTCATTACAGCCTTTGAGCGTAGCGAGGCATAAGGAGGAAGGGGTCCTAGGAGGGGGGTAATAATGTTAGGTATCGAGTTCCCACCACTGCACAGGGGGAATCTCGAACCATGTCTTCTGCGGTCTCCCATTCTCCTACCACCACAGTGGAACCTGCTCAGCAGAGATGGCGGACCCAGCGTCTGGCTCAGCCTGATACTGTGTGAATAGTTACTGCTGCCTTTCCAGGCTCTGCCTTTGTAGCCAGCACTGGTCAGCGGCGAGCAGGCTTTTCTGGGACTAAGTGCTGCTTTTCATGCACTGAACATGCCCACGGGAAGACCTCTCATTGGAGTTCAGGGGTCACCAGCTCAGGTCCTGTAGCAGCTCCTATTGATTTACCAGGAAGGTCCTGAACAGCTGAAACTATAAAGGGTTCGCATGGCCTCATGGCCATGCGCTAGTATCAAATGTGTTTGGCTTATGCCAGTGGGTACTATGCCTCTCTATATTTATGTGGTGTGAGGCTGTAGCTTTGGGACTATACACTCAGGCAGGCAGCTAGCGTCAGTAGGGGCAATTAGCCTTGGCTTTGCATCTGGTTCCTTCATGTGTGCGGTTAGCACAGAAGAGTTCCAGAGCAAGCACAACCCATTGTTAGGGTATTAGTTTTGTGTACAGCGCGACTTTGTGAGTCAACAGAGATCACTTCCAGTTCACATGGGGTGAAGCTTAATCCATGTGTGAGCTCAGAGGTAATCTGCCGTTACTTTGCAGCAGATATCTCTCCACAGTGGACCCCAGGCTGCGAACGCACCTATTAGTTACCTATCTATACTCGGTGCGTTCCGCTAGCCCTAACACCTGCCATGCGTGAATCAGCAGGGGTAGCAAAACAACCTGCCTGATCACCACCAGCATGAACAGGCACATGGCAGAAAAGCACCCGACTTTGTGGGTCAAACCCTAGGCTCCAGGACCACAGCCTGCAGGTCACACCACTGCTTCTTTGACTATTTTGTGGAGAAGCCATTCCCAGTACACCGTCATGAAGATGCCTCTAGCCCTGCACCTGTTGTGGCGCACGGTCAAGCAGCACCATCATCAAGCCCGTCCCCGTCCTTGTCCCAGTACAGCCTTCAGTTTTCTATAACCCAGTCTTTGGAACGCAAGCGGAAATACCCTGCCAACGCCTCACAGGCCACAGTCCTAAATTCTAATATTTCTCTTCTGCTTGCGCTAGAAATGTTGCCTTTCAGGCTAGTTGAGATGGAAGCTTTTCGCAAACTGATGGTGGCGGCTATCGCAAGGCACTCGGTCCTCAGTCGCCACCATTTCTCCCGGTGTGCTGTTCCGGCATTGCACCAGCATGTGTCCCACAACATTACCCGTGCCCTCAACAATATTCTTAGAGGGAAAGTCCACTGTTGTGAATTCTGTTGTCGGGCTCCCTCCTGTGGTCATGAATGGTACTTCAGCTGGTTCTGTCCATGGACTTCGTCTGGTGGGTGTTTCTGAGTTTCACAGGTGGCGAGGTTAATTCATTAGCTGCTGCTCTATTTAACTCCACTTAGATCTTTGCTCCATGCCACCTGTCAATGTTCCAGTATTGGTCTGTTCACTCCTGGATCGTTCTTGTGACCTGTCTTCCCATCAGAAGCTAAGTTCCAGCTTGTATTTCTTTGGTTTGCTATTTTTCTGTCCAGCTTGCTATTTAATTTGTTGTCTTGGTTGCTGGATGCTCTGGGACGCAGAGGGAGCGCCTCCGCACCGTGAGTCGGTGCGGAGGGTCTTTTTGCGCCCTCTGCGTGGTCTTTTTGTAGGTTTTTGTGCTGACCGCAAAGTAACCTTCCCTATCCTCGGTCTGTTCAGTAAGTCGGGCCTCACTTTGCTAAATCTATTTCATCTCTGTGTTTGTATTTTCATCTTTACTCACAGTCATTATATGTGGGGGGCTGCCTTTTCCTTTGGGGAATTTCTCTGAGGCAAGGTAGGCTTTATTTTTCTATCTTCAGGGCTAGCTAGTTTCTTAGGCTGTTGTTGTGAATTCTGTGGCAGAGTTCACTCCTGTGGTCACAAGTGGTACTTCGGCTGATTCTCTCTGGGAGCTTCCGTTTGTGGAGGAAAGTGGTACTGCAGCTTCTGAGTTTCCTCCCTCAAGTGATCTGGTGGGGTCGTTGGCTGCTTCTCTACTTGACTCCACCTGATGCTTTGATCCTTGCTTCCTGTCAATGTTCCAGTGTTGGACTTGTGTTTCTCTGGATCATTCCTGTGGCCTGCTGCTCTGCATAGCTAAGTGCTTCTTTGCTATTTGTTGCTATTTTTTCTGTCCAGCTTGTCTATTTGTTTTGCTGGAAGCTCTGGGACGCAAAGGGTGTACCTCCGTGCCGTTAGTTCGGTACGGAGGGTCTTTTTGCCCCCTCTGCGTGGTTTTCTTTAGGGTTTTGTGTAGACCGCAAAGTTATCTTTCCTATCCTCGTTCTGTCTAGAATATCGGGCCTCACTTTGCTGAATCTATTTCATCCCTACGTTTGTCTTTTCATCTTACTCACAGTCATTATATGTGGGGGGCTGCCTTTTCCTTTGGGGTATTTCTCTGAGGCAAGGTAGGCTTATTTTTCTATCTTCAGGCTAGTTAGTTTCTCAGGCTGTGCCGAGTTGCATAGCGTTAGGCGCAATCCACAGCTGCCTCTAGTTGTGTTTGGAGAGGATCAGGAATTGCGGTCTACAGAGTTTCCACGTCTCAGAGCTCGTTCTATTATTTTGGGTTATTGTCAGATCACTGTATGTGCTCTGATCGCTATGTACATAGTGTTACTGAATTGCCTATCATAACAGGCTGTGCCGAGTTGCATAGGGAGCGTTAGGCGCAATCCACGGCTATTTCTAGTGTGTTTGATAGGTTTAGGGATTGCGGACAGCAGAGTTCCCACGTCCCAGAGCTCGTCCTTATTATCAGTAGCTATCAGGTCATTCCGTGTGCTCTTAACCACCAGGTCCATTATTGTCCTGACCAGCAGGTCATAACAGTCCACCTAACCATGGACAAGTGCTTGTGGGCAGTGATGGTACATCTCACTAACGGCACACTGGGTTAACATAGTGGAAGCCGGGACCCATTTGGACCTTGGGATGGAACACATCCTCCCCATGCCGAGGATTGTGGGCCCTACGTCAGTCAGGGTTGCCCCCACAGTTTACAGCTCCTGCACCTCCTCCACTTCATCCCCATCTCTGAAATCAGCACATCAGTCAGAAGCTGGAAGCACTGCAGCACTGCCTCAGCCAAGCGACAACAGGCTGTGCTGAAGCTAATCTGCATAGGTGACAAACTACACAATGCAGAAGAGTTGTGCACAGCGCTGAAAAAGCAGTCAGATGTTTGGATGACACTGCTGAACCTACAGCCAGGCATGGTCGTCTGTGACAATGGCCATAACCTGGTGGCGGCTCTGAGGCAAGGTGAGCTCACACAATACCTTGCTTGGCCCATGTGCTTAACCTTGTGGTTCAAACGTTTTCTGAAAAGCTACCTGGAGCTGCCAGGTCTGCTATTGAAAGTACACCATCTGTCTGCCCATTTTAGAAAGTCAGCTACAGCTTCAGCCGCCCTTGCTGTGCTTCAGCAGCGTTTGCAGCTTCCAGCTCCCTGGTTGGTGCGTGATGTCCCCATGCGCTGGAACTCTATACTGCTTATGTTGGAAAGGTTTTGTGAGCAGAAGAGGGCAGTTGTTGACTACCAACATCAACAAGGCCGTCAATATTCAGTTTAGACTCCACACATAAGAACTCAGGAGTGGACGTGGATGTCCGACATATGTACCATCCTCCAAAACTTTGAGGACTGCACAAAGATGGTGAGCAGCGATGATGCCATAATTAGCATCACCATCCCGCTTCTCAGCATTCTGAAAAACTCTCTGCTCACAATTAAAGAGGATGCATTGCAGGCAGAGCACGAGGACCTTGAGCAAGGAACTATACAGGGGGATTACACTCAGCCCAGACTCATGTCTTCTCATCGTGAATTGGTAGTCGAGGAGGAGGAGGAAGAACAGGAGCTACTTTCATGCTCTATAGACGGTACTACAAGCACAGCTGTTATACCATCTTTTCAGCAGGGATGGCCTGAGGACAGGGAGGAGGAGGATGAGGATGAGGAGGAGGAAGACAGCATGGTCAGTTGTCCTGTTGGTGAGGACACAGAAGTCTTGCCTGTTAGCAGTCTAGCACGTATGGCTGACTTTATGTTGCGCTGCATTTCACAGGACCCTCACATTATAAAAATTTTGGGTGACACTCATTACTGGTTGGTGACACTTCTAGACCCATGCTATAAGGAGACCTTTCAATCTCTTCTACCAGAGGCAGAGAGGTGTACTAAAACGTTGCAGTACCAGAGGGTCCTTGTAGCGAAATTACTTAGAAATGTTCCATGTGAGAACACTGGAAGCAGACATCAGAGTTTGCTGTACAATAAAGGAGTCCAAACAAGAGAGACAGAAGTACAAGAGGAGAAATGATCCAGCTGGAGGCGGTTCAAACTTTGTGAGACTTTATTGGACAACCAATATAGCGTTCTTCAAAACAGTCTTTGCATAGCAAACACCTGGCACACCAGTAAGGACGATAAACGCGTTTCAACTATGAAGTCTTACTCATGATCTACCTAATAGTGCAATGAAAACATATATATAGTGTGCACGAGACATTGATTGGACCTGGGCCTGATTTAAGAGGTAGGTGGCTCAGGGCCCATTTTGGAGGGAGGCCCATCTTTCAAGGTGTTGCAATATGTAATGCAAAAGCACAAAATGAAACAAACGCATGTTTATTTACAAAAAAACATTTACGCAGAGTAATTCAGGTAAAATCATTCATTTTTTACAATCCAGGCACTTTCCTTGATTTTCGTGCTGCAAAATCACTAATGATGTCACTAAAGTCCAATTCACGCAGTAGATCTGACTCGATGCTCAAGATAGCCAAATTTACAAGTCGTTCCTGCTTCATGGATGTCCTTAATCGGTTTTCAACTAATTTGAGTTTTGAGAAGGAACACTTACCACTGCAGTTTGTTACCATCAAATTATTATTTGGGTCCTTTAACTTAATACTTTGTTGTGCCACCTTTTGCTGCGATTACAGCTGCAAGTTGCTTGGGGTCTGTCTCTATCAGTTTTGTACATCGAGAGACTGAAATTCTTGCCCATTCTTCCTTGGCAAACAGCTCAAGCTCAGTGAGGTTTGATGGAGATCGTTTGTGAACAGCAGTTTTCAGCTCTTTCCATAGATTCTCGATTGAATTGAGGTCGGGACTTTGACTTGGCCATTCTAACACCTGGATACATTTATTTGTGAACCATTCCATTGTAGATTTTGCTTTATGTTGGGGATCATTGTCTTGTTGGAAGACAAATCTCCCTCCCAGTCTCAGGTCTTATGAAGACTCCAACAGGTTTTCTTCAAGAATGGTCCTGTATTTGGCTCCATCCATCTTCCCATCAATTTTAACCATCTTCCCTGTCCCTGCTGAAGAAAAGCAGGCCCAAACCATGATGCTGCCACCACCATGTTTGACAGTGGGGATGGTGTATTCAGGGTGATGAGCTGTGTTGCCTTTACGCCAAACATATCGTTTGGCATTGTTGCCAAAAAGTTCGATTTTGGTTTCATCTGACCAGAGCACCTTCTTCCACATGTTTGATGTGTCTCCCAGGTGGCTTGTTGCAAACTTTAAACGACACTTTTTATGGATATCTTTGAGAAATGGCTTTTTCTTCTTGCCCCTCTTCCTTAAAGGCCAGATTTGTACAGTGTACGACTGATTGTTGTCCTTTGGATAGACTGCCCCATCTCAGCTGTAGATCTCTGCAGTTCATCCAGAGCGATCATGGGCCTTGTGGAGATCAGACTGAACTAAAACAATCCATCTTGTCTTCTTCCTGAGAAATCTCGCTTACAACAAGATACATTTCTGCTGACTTGACATTTCCTTTTATGGAAGTAATCATGTGTGCATTCCTTCTTTCAATAGCAGCCTTTATTCACCTTCCAGATGATGTAACTTTCTACTGATAAAGACTGGTATAGATTGTTTATGTAAGAGATAGTGAAATATGAGCGCTTGTGCGCATGTCTGTAAAAGAATAATTCTTTTCTATATAAAGGGAGGGCAAAGCCCAGAGAGAGAGATGTGCTCCTGGGCTTCCCCTGTACATGATCACACAATACCTTGTTTGCGTGTCATTTACTCTGGATCCCTACCTCTAGTAAGCCAGGGACTGAGAAGAAGGACTTAACATTTCTTTGGCGCACCGAACGGGGACCCGAGATGAGAGTATTTGCTCGAGATTCACCTGCGGATACGGACAATGGAGATCTGGGATAATGGACGGCAAATGAACTGAAAAACCTGGCCAGGTAAGAGACATTATTAGTTCTCTTTTATCTGCCTTGTATTATCCGAAAGATCTCTATGAGCCGTGTCACGCTGGGTTAGTCTAGTAGTGAGTAGATACCTATAAAACTCGGGTTACTATATTGTATAGATTTATGAGTCCTGTCCCTGGCAGTGTGTGAACAGAGTGAAGGTTGTGGTATGTTGTGAAAGAAGAGCAAAAGTGCGTAGAAAAATAAGCCGAAATAGTTGGGGTATAAGCCTTATACACGGAAGTCAGCCTAACTGGGTCATGTGGTTGCGTCCTTTCGGGGAGACCTCCGCCCATGCTTGACTCTCATTTAAGTGCTTAACCTCCTTCATTTCTGGATAAGGTTTGATAGAATGAGCCCAGGACGCGGGTCCATGAGCCTGGGACAAGTATGCTAACTGACACAGAAAGTTTTGTGATCTGTATGGTGTTGCTGGGTCTGTTTGCGTGCATAATAGCACTTAAGTACATTCTGCACATTAGAAAGAATGGAGCAGATCAGCCCTTCAATATTTTAGCTCCCTAGGAGAGAAGGCAACGAGACATCACCTAGGATAAGTGATTGTCCAAACGTCACCTGGGGTAGAAATAGCTAATATTGAAAAAAAAAAAAAAAAAAAAAAAAGAAAAATGGGAAATAAACAGACAAAAACCATCTTAGGACAAGTGGAAGCAGCAGATATCATACAGGAAAGATGTGGGAAGACAGTCAGAAGTCAGATTAGAAGGGTAAGAGAAAAATTGGGAATTTCAGAAGCACTTATGTTTAGCACTGAATGGGAAAGACTGAGTAAAGAACGAGGTGGAATTATCAAAGACAATGGGTGGGAAGAAATCATACACTGTATGATAGAGGTCTCAAAAACAGCTAAAGAGGAGAATTGGAAGTATGATCCAGACACTTCCAAATGGATTATGGGGAAGGGAAAAAGTTGTGACATAATCCCACCACCTTACCTAGATCCAAAAGCCCAATCATTTGTACCATCTGGAGGAGCAGAAGGAGGAAAACAATTTCCAGCCTTGTATCCCAATCTTGGTGGGGTAGGAGGATGGGTATGTTCACACTGTGGACAACAAAATCCAGATTGGAGAAATGATTGCCTAGTCTGTGGTACACCTAGACATGGCGCTGTACTTGCCCCTGTTAGGGTAGTACCAAGACCCTTTAGGGAACCTGGTGCTGACGGGGTAATGGGAACTAGATATCACCAGACCCGACAGTATTTTCCTTGGTCCCCTGCTGAAGGTATGTCCCTCCTGCATAATGCGCCTGATCCCACTCAATATCCCATCCGATTTGCACAATACATACAACAAATCATGCAGACTCATGCTGGGGTCTGGGCGGACGGGGAAGAATTATGTAGAATGAAAATGTCCCCCGGACTTTTTCAGGAATTATTGACACACCTACAGCCCAATAGACCAGTGGCAGAAGGGGGTGCCTTACAGACAGAAGCATCAGGTACCCAGTTCACAGAGGCATTAATAATTTTCATGAGAGAAAAACAGAGGGAAAGGGGATCTACGGGTGTGATTATGCAGAAATTTGGGCAAAGTATTGAAGAATATAGTCAAGAATTAGAAAATAGCTTTAGGGATGAAGGATTGGATTTGACTGATGCTTCAGTAAGGAGACTTTTTACAAAACAATTAATAGAGGGGCTAGATCCGAAAATCAGAGAAAAATTTAAATCCTCTACTCCAGATTGGAGAACAATTGAACAACCAAATATTGTGAAACAACGATGTTTAGGAATAGTCATGGATATGAGAGAGAATCGTAAGCCTGTTAGAATAGCACAAGCTAATACAGGAGGAAGAGTGAAACACAACTTTCCTTGCCACTACTGTAAAAAGCCAGGTCATTTCCAAAGAGAGTGCAGGAAGAAGTTGGCAGATATAAAGTCAGGCAAATTTGTTCCCAGAAATAACCCTCCCCAAACGGACAACCAGCAGAAATCTACCATCATAGATGGTCCCATACCAGATTCAGATTGACTCGATGTGTTACAAACTTCCCTACCAGCTAGAAGACCTATGATACAGGTGAATGTGGGGGGGAGAGAGATTCCATTTTTGATAGATACAGGTGCAACTTCCTCAATTTTGAATCAAGATTTTCTTCCGAATCCGGAAGATATTTCAGAACAAACAACTTTTGCTGAGGGTTATGATGGGGTAATTCGAACACTGCCATATACTGTGCCCCTAGAGGTCTCATTAGGACCTAAATGTTTTGCATCCAGATTTTTGTATGCCAGAGGTGCCCCAACATGTTTGTTAGGAACTGATGTCCTAAAGAAATTAGAAGCTAACATCAATTTTAGGGAAGATGGCACAGTTATACTGACTATCCCTGATGATGCAGAAACATTAGAACAATATGTTAGAATTCAGGCTTTTGAGGATTATGCTGAAGAAAAAGAGTACACCACAGATCTAGACCTCTCAATGGTCCCAGAAACACTGTGGGCACAGGGTGACACCGATGTGGGACTATTGCATATCTCTCCTGTAAAACTATCTGTGCAACCAGGAACTGTTCTCCCACAGCTCAGACAATACCCTGTGAGTGCCCAGCAGGAACTAGCGATTACAAAACAGATAGAGGGATATAAAGAGAAAGGGGTTTTGGTAGAGATACAATCACCTGCTAACACTCCTCTGTATCCAGTCAAAAAGAGAACTCTTGATAAGAGTTCTATGCCCAAATATCGTATGGTACATGATCTAAGAGAAATAAACAAAGTTCTAGATCCAATCACCCCAGTTGTACCCAATCCTCATACGTTACTATCACAGATACCAGCCAGTTCTCAAGTATTTACTGTAATAGATCTTTCAAATGCATTTTTCTCGGTTCCTTTACACCAAGATAGTTGGCATTTGTTTGCATTTACATTTAAGGGCAAACAGTTGGCATGGACACGCCTTCCACAGGGAATGATACACTCCCCTACTCTTTATTCAAATGCCCTACAAACAGTCCTTCAGAGGTTTGAACCCGAACCACAGGTAGTAATTTTGCAGTATGTGGATGACCTACTACTTTGCTGCCCAGATCTAGAAACTGCAGAAAGGTCCACTGTGAGTTTACTATGTTTTCTAGAAAAAGAAGGGTGTAAAGTGAATAGACAAAAGCTACAAGTTTGTCAGACCAAAGTGGTCTTTCTAGGTCATTGCATTTCTCAAGGTAAAAAGCATCTTACACCACAAAGAACTGAAGCAATAAGACAGATGAATGAGCCTAGAAATCATAAACAGCTACGAGCATTTTTAGGAATAGTGTCTCATTGTAGACAATGGATTATACATGCAAGTCAACTAATGCAACCACTGTATGACTGTGTAAAAAGTGAACCTTATTTGTTGACAAAAGAAGGTCAGATTTCGTTCCAACAATTAAAAGATGCCCTTGTTTCAGCTCCAGCGTTAGGGCTACCAGACTACACCAAACCGTTTCAGCTTATGGCTGCAGAAGTTGATTCCCATGCTACAGGAGTTCTTACCCAGAAGCATGCAGGGAAACAAAGACCAATTGCATATCTTTCAGCAAGGTTAGATCCCGTAGCTAGAGCAGCGCCAACCTGTGTACGTGTAGTTGTTGCTGTCTCACTATTGTTGGACAAAGCATCAGAAATTGTCCTAGAGCATCCACTCACAGTTCAAACTACACATGATGTTTATGGGATATTAAACCAGGTCCAACCAAAACACATTTCCATGGCCAGACATTTGCGGCTACAGTGTTCTTTGCTGCTCCCCTCTACTATCACATTTGCTAGGCTTCAGACTCTCAATTTAGCTACACTGCTACCTCTCGAGTCTGAAGGGGGGAATAAGGACACTGATACACACGCAAATTTTTTCCCTACAGACACACATGATTGTACAGAGCTCATTTTACAAGAAACGGTAGGCTTACCCAATGTATCCGAAACACCACTTCAAAATCCAGATTTAGAGCTGTTTATAGATGGTAGTAGGTTTGCAGATGACACAGGTAACTTCCATACAGGGTATGCAGTTGTGTCAGAATCTGAAACTCTCAAAGCAGAACCGCTTCCACCGAAACAATCTGCACAAGAAGCAGAACTAACAGCATTGATTGAAGCTCTAAAAATAGCTGAGAATCAGACAGCTAATATATACACTGATTCTAGGTATGCACATGGTATTGTGTTTGATTTTGGAGTAATCTGGAGAGCTAGAGGTTACATGACAGCGTCAGGACAACCTGTAAAACATGCTTCTCTGATCAAACAGATCTTAGAGGCTGCACAAGAAACAAAAGAAGTAGCAGTAATCAAGGTAGCTGCACATGTGAGACTCGACACTAGGGAATCTAGGGGAAATGATAGGGCTGATAAAGCAGCCAAAGCAGCAGCTGTCAAACCCTTACAACAGGTTCATACTGTAAACCCCACAGAAAATACTGAAGATAGACTGAGACAAGCACAGGAAGATGCAGGAGAAGAGGAGAGGGACAGGTGGAAAAAGGAAGGGGCAGAAGAACAAGCGGGAATTTGGAAGAAAGATGGACTAATATGTCTACCTAGAGCCTGGTATCCGATTGTAGTTGGTGGACTGCACCACCCTACGCATGTGTCTGCAAATGCAATGACACTACTGGCAAAGCAAGTCTGGTTGGCTCCAGGTTTTGGCAACTATGCAAGAGACTATTGTGCTGCATGCGCTATATGCCTGACACATAATCCCGGACAGACAGCAAAGACCCCTATGAAGCACCACGTCCGACCTCTCTACCCGTTTCAGCGATTACAAATAGACTTTATCCAGCTGCCAAAAAGTAATGGGTATGAGTATGTGTTGGTATGTGTGGACATGTTCTCGGGGTGGCCAGAGGCCTATCCAGTTCGGAAGGCTTCAGCTAAAAACACTGCTGTAAAGCTAGTTGCCGAACTGATACCCCGTTACGGTCTCCCTGAAGTGATCGAGTCAGATAGGGGTACTCATTTTACTGGAGAAATATTTCAAAATGTACTGAAAATGTTGGGTGTTGAAAGTCAGTTACACACTCCGTATCATCCTCAAAGTTCTGGTAAGGTAGAACGCATGAATGGAACTTTAAAATTAAAAATACAGAAAGCCATGGCTGAAACAGGAAAGCCTTGGACAGAATGCCTTTCACTGGCCCTTTACTCAATACGCAATACCCCAAGGGGTAAGACTAAACTGTCTCCATATGAAATTTTGTTTGGCAGGACTGCCAATTTAGGATGTTATTTTCCACAGCAACTTGTGTTAAATATTGAGTCATTGACTTCTTATGTGCAAAATCTTCAGAAACAATTAACTAAGGTGCATGCACAAGTTTTTGCTTCCCTTCCAGATCCTGACAACACAGAAGGAAGTCACAAGTTGGAACCAGGTGATCAAGTCTATGTAAAAAGACACACCAGAAAGGCTCTAGAACCAAGGTTTGACGGACCCTTCCAAGTCCTGTTGACAACACCTACATCAGTCAAGCTTGAAGGAAAGGCATCATGGATACATGCAAGCCATTGCAAGAAAAGCAGTATAAACTCATGATATTGATGTTAATAATGATAACCTCAACGGAGGCGTGGGATAGACTGAATTCTCTAGCCCCTTTGAACAATAGATTCGTACAACATCATAGAAAATTAGTGCATGACTTGTTAAACAATACACAAACCCTGACAGATTGTTGGATCTGTACCCATTCGCCGGTATCAGCCACAAGTATACCTTTTCTAGCAGTTCCCGTATTAGCAGAAGAAATATTCGCTTGGCCTAATTGTTCAGACAACCTGGCCAACAACCAAATTGGTAATGCTAGGCTGTGGAATACTACAATCGCCATACCAATTGTGGGATGGGTAGAATTTCCTTGGTGGCAGGGTAATCTCTCAGGGAGTAACACACATCTACAATATTTAGCATTTAGGGGAGGAAAATGGGTACCTAGAAATAAGACTGGATTAACTAATTTAGGACAGGTCCCCACAGAAAATCTACAGCTTAGTTTCAGTACAACCGTCCCCCCCTCTGATGCTTTCAAACCTGTAGTATTGGAAAGATACATACATAATAGAAAATGGAAACATTCTAAATTGTTCCCCCAAGGTGATGCAAACAGTTGTACAAGTAAGCTGGGGAACCTGGTTTGTAATAAATCCGATGAGTATATCAAAGGAATGCCTGTATGTGGGAATCCCGCAGCCGGGTACTGTAGCCCCTTGGGACAAAAACCCTCTTGGTGTATGCTTCAGAATGTATCTAGTTTTGTGGACTTGGCTCACAGATTGGTATTGCAGCACTCAGCTCTATGGGATCTGCCTGAAGGTACATTTTGGATATGCGGAGAAGGAGCATATAAATGGCTTCCCGTAGGTATAAAGGGTACTTGTACATTAGGACGCCTAACCCCGGCTACATTCATAATTTCAAATAAACAAGTGAATATGCAAGCCGTGCCCAAGCACACACTGTATAAAAGAGCTGCAGATAACTCACCACGTCCCTCGGGGAGGCCACATATAGTACAAATGGGAATTCCTAACAAAATTGCTAGTACCATTTTTATTTATCCTATGTTAACACAGATGTGGGATAAATTAGTTAGAGCCACGGATTATCTAGATGATCAGATCTGGGATATATTGGATATACTAAACACTAGTGTAGCTGTACAGAATCAGCTTATAATAGTCACTAACCAACATACCCTGGTATTGGATTACCTAACTGCCTCACAAGGGGGTATGTGTCAAATCATCGGACCCACCTGCTGTCATTATATAGACCCGAATAGTACTATGAGTATGAGATTTAAATTAAAGGACGTACAACGACTCAGAGATCAGTATGACAAAGACAATGACCAGAATAAGGATAGCTGGTGGTCAGATACCTTTTCTTTTCTTAACCCAGCCAACTGGTTCAGAGGAATCGGTGGGTGGGTTGCTGGGATTATGCAGAGCATAATACATATAGTTATGATTATTGTAGTCATATACGTACTATTCCAGATTGTGCTCAAGAGTATCTCAGTATGCACAGATAAACTTTGTGTAATAGATGCAAGAGTATAAAGTTTTTTTTCCTTCTTCTCTTATGTTATCCTTTGCTAATACTGATTATTGCGCTTATTTTGCTATCCCTTTGTAATATCTGTACTTATTGCAAAACAAAGAAAAGGTTGCGAGAGTTAAACGGAAGAATTAATACTAGATTTGATTCTCTTATTGAATACAAGCATGTACATGTGTAATACCAAATAAAGGCTTTGTCTTTGGCCCTGTGGTAATAAAATAAATAAAAGAAAATGTCAAAGGGGGGAATTGTGGAGATCAGACTGAACTAAAACAATCCATCTTGTCTTCTTCCTGAGAAATCTCGCTTACAACAAGATACATTTCTGCTGACTTGACATTTCCTTTTATGGAAGTAATCATGTGTGCATTCCTTCTTTCAATAGCAGCCTTTATTCACCTTCCAGATGATGTAACTTTCTACTGATAAAGACTGGTATAGATTGTTTATGTAAGAGATAGTGAAATATGAGCGCTTGTGCGCATGTCTGTAAAAGAATAATTCTTTTCTATATAAAGGGAGGGCAAAGCCCAGAGAGAGAGATGTGCTCCTGGGCTTCCCCTGTACATGATCACACAATACCTTGTTTGCGTGTCATTTACTCTGGATCCCTACCTCTAGTAAGCCAGGGACTGAGAAGAAGGACTTAACAGGCCTCTTGGCTGTATCTCTGATCAGTCTTCTCCTTCTTTGAGATGAAAGTTTAGAGGGATGGTTGGGTAGATTTGCAGTGGTAGGATACTCCTTCCATTTCAATATGATCGCTTGCACAGTGCTCCTTGGGATGTTTAAAGTTTTTGAAATAATTTTTTATCCAAATCCAGCTTTAAACTTCTCCACAACAGTATCACTAACCTGACTGTTGTGTTCCTTGGTCTTCATGATGCTCTGCTCTCTGTGCTTCAAACAGAACCCTGAGACTATCACAGAGCAGGTGCATTTATACGGAGACTTGATGACACACAGGTGGATTATATTTATCATCATTAGGCATTTAGGACAACATTGGATCATTCAGAGATCCACAATGAACTTCTGGAATGAGTTTGCTGCACTGAAAGTAAATGGGCCGAATAATATTGCACACCCCACTTTTCAGTTTTTGAATTTCCACAAAAATTTAAAACAACAAATAAATTTAGTTCAACTTCACAATTGTGTTCCACTTGATGTTGATTCTTCACCAAAAATTTACATTTGGTATCTTTATGTTTGAAGCATGATATGTGAGAAAAGGTTGAAAAGTTCCAGAGGGGGCCGAATACTTTCGCAAGGCACTGTACATATAGTATACACAGACACACTGTAATGCAGGATATAGTGTGGACCTGTATATACAGTATGGTACTGTTTAGGACAGGAGCTGCAAGAAAGATACAATAGATAGACAGAGATCATACTCACCCACCGCGACACTGAATACTGAACCACTTCACCTCTGAAGATCCAGAGTGAAGTCCTGCCGAGCTCCACAGTGGAGAAACCTCTTCTCACGCCGACATCGTGGCTCCACCTCCTTCCTCGAAGGTAGCTGAACAAACTCTCATCTGATCTAATCCGAGGGAGCGATCATATAGCTGAATAGGTAGCGGCTAGAAGCTTCTGTTGGGATCAGAGAAGGCTGCGGCATGCCATAAGCTAAGCATTAGGTGCAGGGAGGGTACTAAAGAAGTCTGGCTAGGCTAGCCAGGTCAGTAGATGCTGATGTAGGTCAGGTGCCATAACTCTGCCGCTCTGCGCCAGCCACTGAGATGTAGGACCGTAGCCAGGTCTCTACACTTTCAATAATTTCTCTTTTGTTAAATGTTTATTATCATTATAAATGGTTCACAGCAAAGAGACATGACTATTTCATGTTTTGAGATATTTATCCCTATATTGGTGGGAGGCCCCCGCTTGGTGGGTGGCCCAGGGCTCGGGCCCCTTGGGCCCCCCCCCCTTAGTCCGGGCCTGGATTGGACAGACAATTAAAAATGCAAAAAAGACACAATACAAGGAAAGTTCACGGCACTGTTATGCATGTGTATCACTGCCTATGTGCAACAAAAAATACAACTTAGTTCCGCTGCTGTGCCATATATGCCTGCTATAGACTTATGCACTTATGAAGCAAGATATGAAAATCCAAACGAAGAAAAAGAAACAGGAGTGCACTCACCGATCTCTTGTGCGATAGTCCTTTATTCGAACATGTGCGGGCACACTTGGGGAGAACGTGGACAAAAAACGAAGGCCGTTTCGCGCTACCGCGCTTCTCTCGAATATTTTCCCAGGCTCGAGTTCATATGAGGACATCCAGCAGAGGGCGCATCACCACAACTCGAGGTAACTACAGGTCATTCACCTACATTCCATTCATTCGCCGGGTTTTTACAGGCAGGGGCGGCTGCATTAGCAGGCTTCTGCTTGTAAAATTAGTTAATCCTTTCAGATGGATTTACAGTGTGGGACGAGACTGATCATCGGAAGGTATGGAATATTGTTGTTTGTTTTTTTTACATTTGTTACAGGTGACAAGGGTCTTTAGGTGGATTACCAGTATAATAAAATATTACAACAACCTGTGTATTTATTTCATTAAAATACTTTGTAATAATGTGTGTGTGTTTTATTAACCATTTCATACTATTGGATTAATAATGGATAGGTGTCATAATTGACACCTCTCCATTATTAATCTGGCTTAATGTCACCTTACAATAGCAAGGTGACATTAACCCTTCATTACCCCATATCCCACCGCTACACGGGAATGGGAAGAGAGTGGCCAAGTGCCAGAATAGGCGCATCCTCCAAGTGTGCCTTTTCTGGGGTGGCTGGGGCAGATGTTTTTGGACCCTCTCCAGGCTATTAATATCTGCCCTCAGTCACTGACTTTCCCACTCGGGTGGAGAAAATTGCGCGGGAGCCCACGCCAATTTTTTCCACGATTTAACCCTTTAATTTAATAGCTAGAGCGCCCAAATTTTGCACATACACACTACTAACATTAGTAGTGTGGAATATGCAAAAAAAGGTATATGAGATGGTTTACTGTATGTAAACCATGTCTCATATCATGTCGGGTTCATGAAGAAGATAGGAAAAGCCGGCAATTGAATTACCGGCTTTTCAGCTATCTAGCGCTGTATGATATATTAATATATATATACAGTGGGGCAAAAAAGTATTTAGTCAGTCAGCAATAGTGCAAGTTCCACCACTTAAAAAGATGAGAGGCGTCTGTAATTTACATCATAGGTAGACCTCAACTATGGGAGACAAACTGAGAAAAAAAAATCCAGAAAATCACATTGTCTGTTTTTTTAACATTTTATTTGCATATTATAGTGGAAAATAAGTATTTGGTCAGAAACAAAATTTCATCTCAATACTTTGTAATATATCCTTTGTTGGCAATGACAAAGGTCAAACGTTTTCTGTAAGTCTTCACAAGGTTGCCACACACTGTTGTTGGTATGTTGGCCCATTCCTCCATGCAGATCTCCTCTAGAGCAGTGATGTTTTTGGCTTTTCGCTTGGCAACACGGACTTTCAACTCCCTCCAAAGGTTTTCTATAGGGTTGAGATCTGGAGACTGGCTAGGCCACTCCAGGACCTTGAAATGCTTCTTACGAAGCCACTCCTTCGCTGCCCTGGCGGTGTGCTTTGGATCATTGTCATGTTGAAAGACCCAGCCACGTTTCATCTTCAATGCCCTTGCTGATGGAAGGAGGTTTGCACTCAAAATCTCACGATACATGGCCCCATTCATTCTTTCATGCACCCGGATCAGTCGTCCTGGCCCCTTTGCAGAGAAACAGCCCCAAAGCATGATGTTTCCACCACCATGCTTTACAGTAGGTATGGTGTTTGATGGATGCAACTCAGTATTCTTTTTCCTCCAAACACGACAAGTTGTGTTTCTACCAAACAGTTCCAGTTTGGTTTCATCAGATCATGGGACATTCTCCCAAAACTCCTCTGGATCATCCAAATGCTCTCTAGCAAACTTCAGATGGGCCCGGACATGTACTGGCTTAAGCAGTGGGACACGTCTGGCACTGCAGGATCTGAGTCCATGGTGGCGTAGTGTGTTACTTATGGTAGGCCTTGTTACATTGGTCCCAGCTCTCTGCAGTTCATTCACTAGGTCCCCCCGCGTGGTTCTGGGATTTTTGCTCACCGTTCTTGTGATCATTCTGACCCCACGGGGTGGGATTTTGCGTGGAGCCCCAGATCAAGGGAGATTATCAGTGGTCTTGTATGTCTTCCATTTTCTAATTATTGCTCCCACTGTTGATTTCTTCACTCCAAGCTGGTTGGCTATTGCAGATTCAGTCTTCCCAGCCTGGTGCAGGGCTACAATTTTGTTTCTGGTGTCCTTTGACAGCTCTTTGGTCTTCACCATAGTGGAGTTTGGAGTCAGACTGTTTGAGGGTGTGCACAGGTGTCTTTTTATACTGATAACAAGTTTAAACAGGTGCCATTACTACAGGTAATGAGTGGAGGAAAGAGGAGACTCTTAAAGAAGAAGTTACAGGTCTGTGAGAGCCAGAAATCTTGATTGTTTGTTTCTGACCAAATACTTATTTTCCACCATAATATGCAAATAAAATGATTAAAAAAACAGACAATGTGATTTTCTGGTTTTTTTTTTCTCAGTTTGTCTCCCATAGTTGAGGTCTACCTATGATGTAAATTACAGACGCCTCTCATCTTTTTAAGTGGTGGAACTTGCACTATTGCTGACTGACTAAATACTTTTTTGCCCCACTGTATATGTATATATATATATATATATATATACACAGTTAGGTCCATATATATTTGGACAGAGACAACATTTTTCTAATTTTTGTTATAGACATTTCCACAATGAATTTTAAACAAAACAATTCAGAAGCAGTTGAAGTTCAGACTTTCAGCTTTCATTTGAGGGTATCCACATTAAAATTGGATGAAGGGTTTAGGAGTTTCAGCTCCTTAACATGTGCCACCCTGTTTTTAAAGGGACCAAAAGTAATTGGACAGATTCAATAATTTTAAATAAAATGTTCATTTTTAGTACTTGGTTGAAAACCCTTTGTTGGCAATGACTGCCTGAAGTCTTGAACTCATGGACATCACCAGACGCTGTGTTTCCTCCTTTTTGATGCTCTGCCAGGCCTTCACTGCAGTGGTTTTCAGTTGCTGTTTGTTTGTGGGCCTTTCTGTCTGAAGTTTAGTCTTTAACAAGTGAAATGCATGCTCAGTTGGGTTGAGATCAGGTGACTGACTTGGCCATTCTAGAATATTCCACTTCTTTGCTTTAATAAACTCCTGGGTTGCTTTGGCTTTATGTTTTGGGTCATTGTCCATCTGTAGTATGAAACGACGACCAATCAGTTTGGCTGCATTTGGCTGGATCTTTGCACAGAGTATGGCTCTGAATACCTCAGAATTCATTCAGCTACTTCTGTCCTGTGTCACATCATCAATAAACACTAGTGACCCAGTGCCACTGGCAGCCATGCATGCCCAAGCCATCACACTGCCTCCGCCGTGTTTTACAGATGATGTGGTATACTTTGGATCATGAGCTGGACCACGCCTTCGCCATACTTTTCTCTTTCCATCATTCTGGTAGAGGTTGATCTTGGTTTCATCTGTCCAAACAATGTTCTTCCAGAACTGTGCTGGCTTTTTAGATGTTTTTTTAGCAAAGTCCAGTCTAGCCTTTTTATTCTTGATGCTTATGAGTGGCTTGCACCGTGCAGTGAACCCTCTGTATTTACTTTCATGCAGTCTTCTCTTTATGGTAGATTTGGATATTGA
Source organism: Ranitomeya imitator (assembly GCF_032444005.1). Taxonomy (NCBI): domain Eukaryota; kingdom Metazoa; phylum Chordata; class Amphibia; order Anura; family Dendrobatidae; genus Ranitomeya; species Ranitomeya imitator. The sequence goes on from NC_091283.1 coordinate 700,090,467, forward strand.
TATGCCAACCTCCTGGAGAGTGTTGTTCACTTGGTTGGCTGTTGTGAAGGGGTTTCTCTTCACCATGGAGATTATTCTGCGATCATCCACCACTGTTGTCTACCGTGGGCGCCCAGGTCTTTTTGCATTGATTAGTTCACCAATGCTTTCTTTCATTCTCAGGATTTACCAAACTGTAGATTTTGCCACTCCTAATATTATAGCAATTTTTCGGATGGTTTTTTTCTGTTTTCGAAGCTTAAGGATGGCTTGTTTCACCTGCATGGAGAGCTCCTTTGACCGTATGTTTACTTCACAGCAAAACCTTCCAAATGCAAGCACCACACCTCAAATCAACTCCAAGCCTTTTATCTGCTTAATTGAGAATGACATAACGAAGAGAATGCCCACACCTGTCCATGAAATAGCCTTGGAGTCAATTGTCCAATTACTTTTGGTCCCTTTAAAAACAGGGTGGCACATGTTAAGGAACTGAAACTCCTAACCCCTTCATCCAATTTTAATGTGGATACCCTCAAATGAAAGCTGAAAGTCTGAGCTTCAACTGCATCTGAATTGTTTTGTTTAAAATTTATTGCGGCAATGTCTATAACCAAAATTAGAAAAATGTTGTCTCTGTCCAAATATATATGGACCTAACTGTATATATATACATATATATACAGAGAGAGAGAAAAAAAAACAACCAGCACTCCTAATGTGAACACGTGCAAGCTGCATCATATAAAGAAGAACACAGCAGCACATGTACATGAATCTAGGTCATGTGAAAACACAGACAAATATTCAATATGAATTATACTTCTCAAAAATATTTTTCCATAAAAATTTTCTAAAAAAATTTTTTTCAGAAAACTTACAGTTATATGAAATTAAATGAAATTATATGAAGTTATATGAAATGAAGATTCTTAGCGCATAAATTGGCCAATTCATGTGTGCCCTTCAACCACACCACCACGGCAAGGTGATCTCCTTCTGATGGGTCCTACACTACCATACATGCCACTTTTGGGCCAGAAGCCTACAACTCTGGACAAAACATGTCACTCTGGGCTAAGCCTACAATTTATGGGCAGGTAGAGTAGATTACCACCACCTGCAAGGTCAATGGGAGGAGTGCACGATCAGTGGGGATGCAGCCGCATCCATTCATCAAATAGAGAAAAAAAAACAACCAGCACTCCTAATGTGAACACGTGCAAGCTGCAAGCTGCGTCATATAGATAAAGAAGAACACAGCAGCACATGTGTTAGGACTGGCAGAACGCACCAAGTTTAAGATGTAATGGTATTAGGTGCGTTCGCAGTCCGAGGTCCACCGTGCAGGTGAAAAATCCTGCTGCTAGTAGAGACGGATGATATGGCGGTACAATGTGAATACACACATGGGTTATCTTCACCCTGTGTGAAGGAAGCGAACCCTGTTGCGTCACAGGGCCGCAAGCAAGGAGTCTCAGAACTCAATCCCAAGACTCGGGATTTGAGTTCATAAAGACCTCATGCGCTCGACACCGCTACTGGGGTGTCAGAGAGACAGAAAAAGTATTATCTACGAAGCACGAGAGTGCGTGCGGTGCCGCACTGGCGGACGCCACTAACCACCCAGGCTTGGGTCAGGAAAGCGCAGAGAAAGCGCATGGCGCCGCACTGGCGGTCAAAGCAATTAGACGCTGTAATGTCTGTAACGTGCTGATGGCTTGGACGGGCGCTAGATAGCTACCATCATTCGCGAACAGTCAACAACTCTAGGAATGGGAATGATTTAGGAGCTTTTCATCCATCGACATACATCCATCTACACAAACACATTATCAAGTCAATACTAGCGCATGGCCGTGCGGCCATGTGAGCCTTAAATAGTTGCAGCACGTTTAGGACCTTCAGAGAAAGACCAATGGAGTTGCTGCAGTACCTGAGCATGTGACCCCAGATCTCCACTGAGAGATCTTGCCCTGGGCATGCTCAGAGTGCAAAGCAGGACTTAGTCCTAGCACCTACAAGGACCTTCCGAGAAGGACCAATGACCTAGCTGCAGTATCTAATCATGTGACCCTCGATCTCCACTGAGAGATCTTACTCTGGGCATGCTCAGAATGTGAAAAGCAGGACATAGTCCCAAAAGCGTCTGCTCGCCGCTGCCCAGCACTGACTTCAATGGCAGAAGCAGGAAATGCAGCAGTAACTCTTAGCACAGAGTCAGACTGAGCGAGACGCTGGGAGCGACGTCTCCGCTGAGTAGGTTCCACTGCGGCAGGAGAAGAATGGGAGCGGAGATGGCCCGAGATTCCCCCTGTGCAGAGGCAGGAACTCGACCCCTAACAACATGTACACGAATCTAGGCCATGTAAAACACAGACAAATATTCAGTATGAATTATACTTCTCAAAAATATTTTTCTCAAAAAATTTTTCTCAAAATTTTTTTTCTCATAAAACTTACAGTTATAGATGAAATGAAGATTGTTAGCGCATAAATTGGCCAATTCATGTGTGCCCATCAACCACGGCAAGGTGATCTTTTTCTGATGGGTCCTACTCTACCATACATGCCACTTTTGGGCCACCAGCCTACAACTCTGGACAAAATATGTCACTCTGGGCTAAGCCTACAATTTATGGGCAGGTAGAGTAGATTACCACCACCTGCAAGGTCAATGGGAGGAGTGCACGATCAGTGGGGATGCAGCCGCATCCATAAATCAAATAGAGGTACTTTTTTTAAATGTAGTCTTCTGGGAATCGATCTTAATAAATCTATTTTAGATTCCAAATAAAATTACTACAACCTGACAAAAAAGGAAAGAAAAGCGCTGAAAGAGCTGCATGATAACCAGGATCTTATAATAAGACAATCAGACAAAGGAGGCACTACTGTGCTACTAGATGCAGGGCTATATAAAAAAAACTGAATCTATCAGACTTGGAAAATAAGGAGATGTATTCTGAACTTAGCTCTAACCCCACTGAAAAATTTAATTCATTGCTGCACAACCTGCTATTGGAAGGTGTACATATGAAAGTTATTGACGATAGAATAGCAGAATTTCTAAAAAACGATCATCCAGTTACACCAATTTATCACTCATTCCCTAAAATACACAAAAATGTGTTTCCTCCCCCAATGAGACCAATAGTTGCAGATATTGGTTCCATAGGGAAAAGATTGGGATCTTGGGTGGATCATTACCTGCAACCATTGGTACAAAACACCCCTAGTTTCATACGGGATTCAAAATATGTAACTTCAGTTTTTGATCAATTTTTCTGGAAGGAAGAACATGCATGGCTTACATGTGATGTGGTAGGTTTATATCCATTAATTCCTTATTCAGTGGCATTGTCGAGTTTGTCATATTATCTGGCGACATACTCTGCCTATAATAATGACACTAAAAGTTTTTTGATATCTGCAGTGGATTTTTTATTAAACCATAATTATTTTTGTTTTGATAATAGATTTTTTACACAATTAACGGGAGTGAATATGGGTGCTAAATTCTCACCTTCTCTAGCGAATATTGTTATGTTTAAATGGGAAGAGAGTCATATCTACAATGATGATAATGATATATGCAAACATATTGTATGGTATGGTCGCTATATAGATGACCTGATCCTAGTATGGAGGGGCTCACAGGAGGAGGTGACTAAATTTGTTGGTCAAATAAATAATAACAATCTTAATTTAAAATTCACCTACTCTTTTCAGAAAAAACATACAAATTTTTTGGATTTTAATCTCTTAGGCAATACATTAAAACATACTGTTGAGATTACCCCCTATAGGAAACCGACCTCAAGCAACTCAATTCTTAGAGCTAATTCTTGCCATCCAAATCATGTCATAAATAACATTCCATATGGTGAACTTATTAGAACAAGAAGGAATTGCTCTGATAATGATGTCTTTTTGGCAGAGACAGAGAAAACTTGTGAGCGTCTTTCTAATAGAGGATATCCTAAATGGAATCTGGATAAAGCACATAAAAAATCTCTAAAGTAGATCGAAAAAATGTATTAACGATGAAAAATTGTAAATCTACTTATAATAGTCCACAGAAAAACAACAATAATGTAGTATTCAGTTCCCCATATAGTTCACAATACAGGCAGATTGTGGCTATTGTCAAAAACTATGTACCCATGTTAAAACAAGATGACAAATTAAAACAAATACTAACACAGAACGATATCAAATTTGTTGCTAAACGAGCTCCCACTGTGGGCTCGATCCTATCCCCAAGTCTATTCTCTAGCTCTTTACGGGACACTAATTAGATACTAATAGCCACAGGGTTTTTTAGATGTGGAGCCACTCGTTGCAAAACATGTAACTATGTGCATAAAACAAACAAATTTTTATCTTTTCATAATCATTATCAATTTGATATACATGATTACATTAATTGTATGGACATAACTGTTTATCACTCATGGTAATTCTGGTTCATGTCACCTGTCTTATCCATGGTTTTTCCCTTTTTTTTTCTATGCTATGTTGTGCATAAATATGTGATTCTTCATAATCTGTTTTAGTCTTTGCCTGATGAAGAGACCTGTGTAGTCTCGAAAGCTTGCAATTTGTTACCATCTTTTCAGTTAGCCATTAAAAGGTATCAACCACTGAGGACTCTCAATTCTAAATATTTTACATTAATTGTAACACTGAAAATGTGGTGTATCTGATAGAATGGATTACATGTAAAATTCAGTACGTAAGCTGCACCACATGTCCGCTAAAAGTACTTAGACGGCACCTATCAGATGCCGTATATTCTAAAGCTCTCTCTGCTTCAGCTGTGTCCAGACACTTTTACAACGTGCACAAAGGTAATTTAACTAGTCTCAGACTCCGTGGAATAGAAAAGGTTTGCAAACCTCCAAGAGGAGGTAATTTACAGCAGAAACTTTTCAATCGGGAAACATATTGGATGTTTATGCTTGACACACGTATGGTCTCAATGCTAGACAAGACTTAATAATGCAATACTAATTAATGTTCATGTAATGTCCCTTAAGGATATTTATTATGTAAATTTAAGTTATTTCTATAATATTCTTAACCGGTGATTACTTCTTTCTACATTTATACATGCTTTTTTGCATTTTTAATTGTGTGTCCAATCAATGTCTCGTGCACACTATATATACGTTTTCATTGCACTATTAGGTAGATCATGAGTAAGACTTCATAGTTGAAATGCGTTGATCGTCCTTACTGGTGTGCCAGGTGTTTGCTATGCAAAGACTGTTTTGAAGAACGCTATATCGTTTTGGTTGTCCAATAAAGTCTCACAAAGTTTGAACCACCTCCGCCTTCAGCTGGATCATTTCTCCTCTTGTTTCTATTTGGTATGGGCACTCACCCCGATCCTTGCTGGGCGTTGTCAGGGGATTCCTCTCAAGACCGGTAAGCTGACTACATTCTTTTTTTTTCTCTATTAGACAGAAGTACAATCCAGCTCAGGCAGGGGAAAAATGGTAACGTTCTGGAACAATTTTCTCAGACCCTCCCATCGTGCCGGCACAGAGGCTAGAGGTGCTGTCACAAGAAGTGTAATGTTTGGGAAGGTGCTGAGGAAGTACCTTGCAGATCGTGCAAACGTCCTCCGTGATTCCTCTGTGCCTTTTAATAATTGGGTATCCAAGCTGGACACATGGCATGAACTGGCTCTCTCCACCTTGGAGGTCCTGGCCTGCCCTGCTGCTAGTGTTCTGTCAGAGCAGGTTTTTAGTGCCACTGGTGGAATTATAACAGATAAGCGCTTCCGCCTGTCAACTGAAAATGCTGACACGCTGACTCTTATAAAAATGACCAAGGGCTGGATTGGCCAATAATTCTGAACACCACCAAGTGAAACCAGCTAAACATAACCTCTAATACATTGTGTTTTTTGTGGCAGTGTGTTGTCATGCAACTCTCCCCAACCACACATTGGTATCTGCTTCCTGATTTGGTCTGTTTGGTGTTATACTCCTCCTTATCCTCAACTAGTACAACACCAGGGTGAACGTATTCTGTGATGCAAGAGTCACTCAATTTTTGTGCAAGGGTGCTTTTCTGATGCCCATTACTAATTAGAAACCAAAATAAACTCCATCAGGGGGAACTGTCATCAAAATGAGATGAACGTATAATTTTCCCATTTATTCCAGTTTTAACCCCTTTACCCCCAAGGGTGGTTTGCACGTTAATGACCGGGCCAATTTTTACAATTCTGACCACTGTCCCTTTATGAGGTTATAACTCTGGAACGCTTCAATGGATCCTGGTGATTCTGACATTGTTTTCTCGTGACATATTGTACTTCATGACAATGGTAAAAATTCTTTGATAGTACCTGCGTTTATTTGTGAAAAAAACGGAAATTTGGCGAAAATTATGAAAATTTCGCAATTTTCCAACTTTGAATTTTTATGCAATTAAATCACAGAGATATGTCACACAAAATACTTAATAAGTAACATTTCCCACATGTCTACTTTACATCAGCACAATTTTGGAACCAAAATTTTTTTTTGTTAGGGAGTTATAAGGGTTAAAAGTTGACCAGCAATTTCTCATTTCTACAACACCATTTTATTTTAGGGACCACATCTCATTTGAAGTCATTTTGAGGGGTCTATATGATAGAAAATACCCAAGTGTGACACCATTCTAAAAACTACACCCCTCAAGGTGCTCAAAACCATATTCAAGAAGTTTATTAACCCTTCTGGTGCTTCACAGGAATTTTTTGAATGTTTAAATAAAAATGAACATTTAACTTTTTTTCACAAAAAATTTAATTCAGCTCCAATTTGTTTTATTTTACCAAGGGTAACAGGAGAAAAAGGACCACAAACATTGTTGTACAATTTGTCCTGAGTATGCCAATACCCCACTTGTGGGGGAAAACCACTGTTTGGGCGCATGGCAGAGCTCGGAAGCAAAGGAGTGCCATTTGACTTTTCAATGCAAAATTGACTGGAATTGAGATGGGACGCCATGTTTCGTTTGGAGAGCCCCTGATGTGGCTAAACATTGAAACCCCCCACAAGTGACACCATTTTGGAAAGTAGACCCCCTAAGGAACTTATCTAGAGGTGTGGTGAGCACTTTGACCCACCAAGTGCTTCACAGAAGTTTATAATGTAGAACAGTAAAAATAAAAAATCATATTTTTTCACAAAAATTATCTTTTCGCCCCCAATTTTTTATTTTCCCAAGGGTAAGAGAAGAAATTGGACCCCAAAAAGTTGTTGTACAATTTGTCCTGAGTACGCTGATAGCCCATATGTGGGGGTAAACCACTGTTTGGGCGGATGGGAGAGCTCGGAAGGAAAGGAGCGCCGTTTGACTTTTCAATGCAAAATTGACAGGAATTGAGATGGGACGCCATGTTGCGTTTGAAGAGCCACTGATGTGCCTAAACATTGAAACCCCCCACAAGTGACACCATTTTGGAAAGTAGACCCCCTAAGGAACTTATCTAGAGGTGTGGTGAGCACTTTGACCCACCAAGTGCTTCACAGAAGTTTATAATGTAGAACCGTAAAAATAAAAAATCATAGTTTTTCACAAAAATTATCTTTTCGCCCCCAATTTTTTATTTTCCCAAGGGTAAGAGAAGAAATTGGACCCCAAAAGTTGTTGTACAATTTGTCCTGAGTACGCTGATACCCCATATGTGGGGGTAAACCACTGTTTGGGCGGATGGGAGAGCTCGGAAGGGAAGGAGCGCCGTTTGACTTTTCAAAGCAAAATTGACAGGAATTGAGATAGAACGCCATGTTGCGTTTGAAGAGCCACTGATGTGCCTAAACATTGAAACCCCCCACAAATGACACTATTTTGGAAAGTAGACCCCCTAAGGAACTTATCTAGAGGTGTGGTGAGCACTTTGACCCACCAAGTGCTTCACAGAAGTTTATAATGCAGAGTCGTAAAAATAAAACAAAATTTTTTTCCCACAAAAATTATTTTTTTAGCCCCCAGTTTTGTATTTTCCTGAGGGTAACAGGAGAAATTGGACCCCAAAATTTGTTGCCCAATTTGTCCTGAGTGCGATGATACACCGTATGTGGGGGGAACCACTGTTTGGGCACATGGGAGGGCTCAGAAGGGAAGGAGTGCCATTTGAATGCAGACTTAGATGGAATGGTCTGCAGGTGTCACATTGCGTTTGCAGAGCCCCTAATGTACCTAAACAGTAGAAACCCCCCACAAGTGACACCATTTTGGAAAGTAGACCCCCTTAGGAACTTATCTAGATGTGTGCTGAGCACTTTGACCCACCAAGGGCTTCACAGAAGTTTATAATGGAGAGCCGTAAAAATAAAACAAAAATTTTTTCCCACAAAAATTATTTTTTAGCCCCCAGTTTTGTATTTTCCCGAGGGTAACAGGAGAAATTCGACCCCACAATTTGTTGTCCAATTTGTCCTGAGTGCGCTGATACCCCATATGTGGGGGGGAACCACTGTTTGGGCGCATGGGAGGGCTCGGAAGGGAAGGAGCTCCATTTGGAATGAGGACTTAGATGGAATGGTCTGCAGGTGTCACATTGCATTTGCAGAGCCCCTAATGTACCTAAACAGTAGAAACCTCCCACAAGTGACATCATTTTGGAAACTAGACCCCATAAGGAACTCATCTAGATGTGTTGTGATAGCTTTGAACCCCCAAGTGTTTCACTACAGTTTGTAACGCAGAGCCGTGAAAATTAAAAAAAAAAATCTTTCCCCCCAAAATTATTTTTTAGCCCCCAGTTTTGTATTTTCCCGAGGGTAAGAGGAGAAATTCGACCCCAAAAGTTGTTGTCCAATTTGTCCTGAGTACGCTGATACCCCGTATGTTGGGGGAAACCACCGTTTGAGCGCATGGCAGAGCTCGGAAGGGAAGGAGCGCCATTTGGAATGCAGACTTAGATGGAATGGTCTGCAGACGTCACATTGCGTTTGCAGAACCCCTAATGTACCTAAACAGTAGAAACCCCCCACAAGTGACCGCATATTGGAAACTAGACCCCCCAGGGAACTAATCTAGATGTGTTGTGAGAACTTTGAACCCCCAAGTGTTTCACTACAGTTTATAACGCAGAGCCGTGAAAATAAAAAATCTTTTTTTTTCCCACAAAAAATATGTTTTAGCCCCGAGTTTTGTATTTTCCCAAGGGTAACAGGAGAAATTGGACCCCAAAAGTTGTTGTCCTATTTGTCCTGAGTACGCTGATACCCCATATGTTGGGGTAAACCCCTGTTTGGGCACACGGGAGAGCTCGGAAGGGAAGAAGCACTGCTTTACTTTTTCAACGCAGAATTGGCTGGAATTGAGATCGGACGCCATGTCGCGTTTGGAGAGCCCCTGATGTGCCTAAACAGTGGAAACCCCACAATTATAACTGAAACCCTAATCCAAACACACCCCTAACCCTAATCCCAACAGTAACCATAACCACACCTCTAACCCAGACACACCCCTAACCCTAATCCCAACCCCATTCCCAACTGTAAATGTAATCTAAACCCTAACTGTAACTTTAGCCCCAAACCAAACTGTAGCCCTAGCCCTAGCCCTAACCCTAATCCTAACCCTAGCCCTAACCCTAACCCTAGCCCTAACCCTAACCCTAGCCCTAGCCCTAACCCTAGCCCTAACCCTAACCCTAACCCTAGCCCTAACCCTAACCTTAGCCCTAACCCTAGCCCTAACCCTAGCCCTAACCCTAGCCCTATCCCTAGCTCTAACTCTAACCCTAGCCCTAATGGGAAAATGGAAATAAATACATTTTTTTAATTTTTCCCTAACTAAGGGGGTGATGAAGGGGGGTTTGATTTACTTTTATAGCGGGTTTTTTAGCGGATTTTTATGATTGGCAGCCGTCACACACTGAAAGACGCTTTTTATTGCAAAAAATATTTTTTGCGTTACCACATTTTGAGAGCTATAATTTTTCTATATTTTGGTCCACAGAGTCATGTGAGGTCTTGTTTTTTGCGGGACGAGTTGACGTTTTTATTGGTAACATATACGGGCACGTGACATTTTTTGATCGCTTTTTATTCCGATTTTTGTGAGGCAGAATGACCAAAAACCAGCTATTCATGAATTTCTTTTGGGGGAGGCGTTTATACCGTTCCGCGTTTGGTAAAATTGATAAAGCAGTTTTATTCTTCGGGTCAGTACGATTACAGCGATACCTCATTTATATCATTTTTTTATGTTTTGGCGCTTTTATACGATAAAAACTATTTTATAGAAAAAATAATTATTTTGGCATCGCTTTATTCTCAGGACTATAACTTTTTTATTTTTTTGCTGATGATGCTGTATAGCGGCTTGTTTTTTGCGGGACAAGATGACGTTTTCAGTGGTACCATGGTTATTTATATCTGTCTTTTTGATCGCGTGTTATTCCACTTTTTGTTCGGCGGTATGATAATAAAGCGTTGTTTTTTGCCTCGTTTTTTTTTTTTTTTTTCTTACGGTGTTTACTGAAGGGGTTAACTAGTGGGCCAGTTTTATAGGTCGGGTCGTTACGGACACGGCGATACTAAATATGTGTACTTTTATTGTTTTGTTTTTTTTATTTAGATAAAGAAATGTATTTATGGGAATATTATTTTTTTTTTTTTCATTATTTTGGAATATTTTTTTTTATTTTTTTTTACACATTTGAAAAATTTTTTTTTTACTTTTTTACTTTGTCCCAGGGGGGGACATCACAGATCGGTGATCTGACAGTTTGCACAGCACTCTGTCAGATCACCGATCTGAGAGCAGTGCAGGCTGCTTCACAGTGCCTGCTCTGAGCAGGCTCTGTGAAGCCACCTCCCTCCCTGCAGGACCCGGATCCGCGGCCATCTTGGATCCGGGGCTCGAGCAGGGAGGGAGGGAGGTAAGACCCTCGCAGCAACGCGATCACATCGCGTTGCTGCGGGGTGCTCAGGGAAGCCCGCAGGGAGCCCCCTCCCTGCGCGGTGCTTCCCTGCACCGCCGGCACATCGCGATCATCTTTGATCGCGGTGTGCCAGGGGTTAATGTGCCGGTGGCGGTCCGTGACCGCTCATGGCACATAGTGTCGGATGTCAGCTGCGATAGGCAGCTGACACCCGGCCGCGATCGGCGGCGCTCCCCCCGTGAGCGCCGCCGATCGCGCTGGACGTACTATCCCGTCCATGGTCATAGGGGCCCACCCCACATGGACGGGATAGTACGTCCGATGACAGAAAGGGGTTAATATCTCTGGACCGTCATTTTATGACCTAGTGTATACATCTACAATATGAAAATATTGAAATACTATTATATTTAATTTTTTTATATCCCTGTCTCAGTGCTGTTGCTAGGGACAAACACATCTAGTTGGACACAATCTGGCATCCTTTATATGAACCTGGGTTTCCCCCTTCCCTTTTGTTATTTACTTTCATCTGTGGATTCACATCCTTTATTTATTTGTTTGATTTCAGTATGATTTATATTTATGTCTCCTCATTCCCCACCACTAGATCACCAGGCTTTATGTGTGCAGTACAGGCAGTCCAATTTTTGGAAAGGGTGTCTATGATGCCCATAGCATATTTTTTTAGATATGTATCCCCCTTGGGGAAATGTTTGTCAGCCGATGCACTGCGTGTGTGGGAATTACAAGTCTAGGAGATAAACTCCTTTACATTGGGCCTGGTTTTTATTGAGGCCTTCTTCCACATCTCATCATTCTCTGTAACTAGAACACCATGGTGAACTTGTTGTATGCTGCTACAGCCATTCCATTTTTGTGCAAGGGTGTATTTATGATGCCCGTTACCAATTTGAAACCAAAACAAATGTTAGTCCCACAGGGAGAAATGTCATAAAAATGAGATGTTCGTATGTTCTTCCCATTTATTTGTATATTTTCCATTTTTTATATGTCTGGACAATCTTCTAATGAGATACTGTTTACCTCTACAATAGAAAAAATCCCTGTCTCTGAGCTGTTGCTAGGGACAAACATATCTCGTTGGACACATTCTGGCTTCATATCTATGAACCTGTGTTCGCCCCTCCCTTTTGTCATTTTCTTTCAGAGGTGGATTCCCTTTTTGTTTGATTTCAGTATTATTTATCATTATGTCTCCTCATTCTCCACCACTAGATCACCAGGGTTAACGTGTTCTGTGCTGCTACAGGCAGTCCAATTTTTGCCAAGCCTGTCTATGATGTCCATAAAAGATTTTTTTAAAAAGGTAACCCCCATGGGGAAATGTTTATCAGCCCGTGCACTTCGTGTATGGGTGTTACAAGTCTAGTAGACCCGCTCCTTAACATTGGGCCTAGTTTTTAATTGTGCTAGTTGGGCAGGGGAGTCTATGTGCACATATCTACATCACTGCAAGGCTTGCAGGCACTGTATGTGAGTCTATAGATCTCCCTGCATATATCAAAATTCTCCATTACTGTTTGCTGCTTATTTAACATACACCTAGCTTCAGTTTTCTGTGTCATTTTTTTTCACCTTATACCTGCTCATTTTATTATAAAGCAATCTATAGCCCCCTTTTTGACATTTAACTGCTTGATCACGCTGCAGGCTACAGCCAGGTCATTGCAATACAAGAGCGTGAAAATATAATTTTTTACCTATTTTTTTTGTTGGGCCCAGGCATCAGATGTGAGTGGGCCTAAAAATCTGTCCTTTTTTGGTGGGAACTATAATATTTTGTAGTGTCTTGCAACATTTTTGGACACCATTTTGCTGCCCCCCAAAATGTAGCTACAGTTGTTATATTTATCACTGTGAGTACGCCACATGCATCACATATCAAATATCAATATCTTAAAATTTTGATACTTCAATTTTGTTTTTGGGTGTCATAGCCAACTTTTTGACACAATTTTGGTGTGCCAAAAAAATGAAGGCAAAAACTGGAGGAAAGACTAAAGTTATGTAGAAAGTGCACACCCGAGGTACAGAAAATCTCAAAAACTACTTTATTGTCACCAAAGCACAAACATTTAAAAACAACAATGATAAGACCACCCATCCATGTACTATAATACATCTATGTGACTCTAGGACATGATACCATAGCAACATAGGCACTTATAATGGAAGTGCAATATGCATGAATTTTGTAAACAGCAAAAAGTTATCATAAGGTCATAACAATCCAGCTGTAAATAACGAAATAACAATCATTTAAGTCAATATAGTTGGCATAGTGCACATACCATGGACCCTGGAATGTGGGCGTCCCCACAGGTGTAAGCTCAGTGTCTGAGAAACTAACTAATAAAGTGTTTGCCATTCATGGCATGTCTTCACTTAATAAATGGATTTTGGTCTCTTTTGCAACTTATATGATTGATGTCTGGTTTTTCAGGTTTTCATGACTTTTTCTAACATGTACGCAATTTCCCCTTCCTTATTTCTCAATATTTTATATGGCATATTTGCCATGTCATTGTTTATTTTGTCATCCACATTCTCTTATCTAATTTTCCTTTGTACATGCTCTGATGCTCACTCTCTAATACATTTGTCCATATATTCATTATTTTATTGTTTTTTCATCCATTGTTGTCTTTATTTACTCATTTATTCTTGCATTCATTCTTCACATATATATATATTTATTCACAATTTTTTCCTTTTTTCATTTTCTTTATTTCTTGCTTATTTGTAGTTGTCTATCAATATTTGTATTTCATACCCTTGGCATCCTACAACATATAATGTTCTATTTTATCAGGTGACCCCTTTGCCTTTATGTTCAGGTACTTTGACTATAGGTACCCATGCTCTACAGCAAGCTAGACGCTGGGACTCATTCTCCCAGGATATGGCTATGACGATTGCGCACACCTCTCTTTACATCCTGACGCTGCTCTTCTCAGCGCATGTGCCCTCTTTTAATCCTAGTATTTCCCAGGTTCGTTGTGGCACCGGGCGCATACGCAGTTATGCTGTACTCTTCTTCCCATGTATAGCTTTACTTCCAGCTTTGGCGCCATGTTCCTGATTCAGGTGTGGCTGAGAAACACGTTCCTGACATAGCGGTAACCAGTTTTCTAATTATCTTAACTCCTTTTGCCTCTACTTAAAAACTGCAATAGTCACTGCCTGGCACTTCCCCTGACGAAGCTGCACTGCAGCGATACACGTGGGGCTCTCCCACACTCCCATCTTTCCACGCCATCCATCTTCCTCCCTTGATCCAGGGGTTCCCTGCTGCCATTATCTCTATTGTCTTAGGCACTCTCTAGCTATTTACATGGGCTTTCCCCTGTGATTACCACCTGATTCTTTTGCAGCCCAGCATATCTATTTGACATTGCAGGTATTCAATATTGGATAATAACTTTGTGCACTATAATACATTTTTTCTGCACTCCTTTTCCAATTTGTATAGTGCTATTTTGCACGTATGAGGGATTTAAGATGGCTTCCTTTCACAGTATGTGACCCCCCCTACTTTGGACAATTGCTTTACCTTTCTCAGACACCGAGCTTACACCTGTGGGGACGCCCACATTCCAGGGTCCATAGTATGTGCACTATGCCAACTATATTGACTTAATTGATTGCTATTTTATTATTTATGGCTGGATTGTTATGACCTTATGATAACTTTTTGGTGTTTACATTATTCTTGCACATTGCACTTCTATTATGAGTGCCTATGTTGCTACGGTATCATGTCCTAGAGTCACATAGATGTATTATAGTACATGGATGGGGGTCTTATCATTGTTGTTTTTAATCATGTTTGTGCTTTAGTGACAAAGTAGTTTTTGATATTTTCTGTACCTCGGGTGTGCACTTTCTACATATGCATTAGTCTTTCCTCCAGTTATTGCTCCTCCTTTCTATGAGTTAGTCGCACCCTGTGATTATTATAATTGCATTTTAAATATATACTGTGGTGCACCCTGCCCTTTGTTATTTAGCCAAAAAAAGTCAAGGCCACATTTTGATCAGTCTGTAATCTCTGGCTGACGCCTGGTGTATCAGTGATGTCAAAATAAGTGCTTTGCAGGCATACTTTGCATTCTTCTGTCTGCTACCTTTGGTCTACTCAGTATTTGTTGTTTTAAAAAATGTAAAAAAAAAAAAAATATATATATATATATATATATATATATACACAGTCTGTTATGTCAGGCTGAAGTCTGGTGTATCTGTGATGTAAAAATCGTAGCTTTGCAGGCATAATTTGCATAGTTCTGTCTGCTAGCCTTGTTGTACTCTTTTTTTCGAAAATTTACCAACCCCCCCCCCAAAAAAAAAAGTCCTTGACTTCAACCAACACTGCTCGGTTCATCTTGATGTGCATTTGTTATGTGATCTTGAACATGTTCTGCAGAAGAACGTTTGCTGAGTCCTAATTTCTCCGGGGGTAAAAGGGCAGCCAATTTTTCATATCTTGGGAGCTGATCAGGATGGGACCCCTTTGCTCTTGCAACCTGTGGATTATATTCAGCAGATTTGTCTTTTTGCAGGATTTTTTCCAGAGGTGCGATTCTCCCTTTGAACTGTAGGAGTTTGGTATCAAAATTCAGCCCCCAGTTAGATAGCTCTTTCTGAATGCTCTCATCCTTGTGTATGTAGTTCATGAACTTCCGATCTTGCTGCTCCCTCTGTTCTGGTGGTAAGCGGGTGTAAACGACCAGGTCTTTCTTGACATTAAAGTTGTTTCTCATTCTGTTGGTCATACCTGTTAGGTTACAGTACTCTGACACCAGAACGATGGCTCTGCCTGTGGCTTCAATCTTGGGCCTCCGGGGGATGTTCACGATTAGCGGCTGAAATATGTCTTTCACTTGTTCATTGTATTGGTTCTTATAGTAGTCCACAAAGCTGATCTTGCTTCCGTCTGCCTTCTTGAAGGTGGATGCTGTAGTCATTTTCCAGGCGATCTCGTCTATATGGTAAGTTTTAGTGTTGTACTTTGTGAGGACGATCTGTCCAATCAGCTCCATGCAGCAGGCATCCTGGAATGTCTGAGGGCCACACGAGGAGTGGAACCTGCTCATGATGTCGTGCACAGTCTTGTTCCTGAGGACCAGTGTCGGACTGGAGCACCTTGGGCCCACCAGAGAAAATCATTCTTGGGGCCCACTATGTAGCCACATAGAAATAGATACAAGACCACCAATTGTGTGGTAAAAAGTGCTAATATCAGGGTATAATATAAGGTAGTTCACGTCTTAATAATGTAGCAAGGGTTGGGGTAGCCCCCTCACAGAATATAATGTAGCCCCCTCATAAATTATAATGCGGTCCCCTCTCATAGAATATAATGCAGCACCCTACAAAATATAATGCAACCCCTTCAGGTATGACACAGTCCCCACCATAGAATATAATGTAGCACCCCCATAGGGTATAATGCAGCCCCCCTCATATAGTATAATGAAACCCAACACAGAATATAATGTAGTCCCCTGAGAGAATGCAGTTCCACCACAGAATATAATGCAGCCCCCCATAGAGTAGACTGTAGCCCCCTCATATAGTATGATGTAGCCCCCCATAATATAATGTAGTCCCGAGAGAATAATGCAGCCCCACCACAGAATATAATACAGCCCCCCATAGAGTATACTGTAACCCCTCATATAGTATGATGTAGCCCCCCATAATATAATGTAGTACCCTGAATATAATGCAGTCCCCCCACAGAATATAATATAGCCCCCAGGGCCGTATTTAGAGTTTCTGCTGCCCTAGGAAGGTTTAGTGCTGCCTCCCCCTTTGGTGAGTATGACACTATCGGCAGTGACTTTGGCAAGAATCACTGATGTGAAAGTAGCCTTTTGCAGCAGATCGGGCAGTTTTTCTGCATCTGCCGTGTAGCGGATCACTTACAGCAACACTGCATTCGGCCTCATTCATTCCCTATGGTATTTGCTGCACTTGCCGTGATCTGGCAAATGCGGTACCATACCTCCCAACTTTTGAAGAAGGGAAGAAGGTATAAAGTTTGCGCTGCGCGTAGTGCGCCGTGGCAAATTTTAGGCCACGCCTCTGACCACACCCATTTCACAACTAGTCACACCCATATCCATGTCCCAACCACAGCCATTTAGCACTGCTGATCACACTGTTTTATATACAATAATTATAAACAAAAAAAAAATATGGCCACACATAATAGCCACACATGATGCTCAATATTGTATAATGGCCACACACAGTTCTCCATACTGTATAATGGCCACACAGTGCTCCATATTGTATAATGGCCACACATAGCGCTCCATACTGTATAATGGCCACACATAGCGCTCCATACTGTATAAAGGCCCCACACAGTTTTCTGTTATGACCTGGTGGTGAGGACAATAATGGACCTGGTGGTTAAGAGCACACGGAGTGACCTGATAGTTACTAATAATACAGGACAAGCTCTGAGACGTGGGAACTCTGCTGACTGCAATCCCTAATCCTATCACACACACTAGAAATAGCCGTGGAGCGCTCCTGACGCTCCCTAGGCGCCTCGTCACAGCCTAAGGAACTAGCTAGCCCTAAAGATAGAAAAATAAAGCCTACCTTGCCTCAGAGAAATTCCCCAAAGGAACAGGCAGCCCCCCACATATAATGACTGTGAGTAAAGATGAAAATTACAAACACAGAGATGAAATAGATTTAGCAAAGTGAGGCCCGACTTACTGAACAGACAGAGGATAGGAAAGGTAACTTTGCAGTCAGCACAAAAAACTACAAAAAGACCACGCAGAGGGCGCAAAAAGACCCTCCGCACCGACTCACGGTGCGGAGGCGCTCCCTCTGCGTCCCAGAGCTACCAGCAAGCAAGACAAAAATCAAAATAGCAAGCTGGACAGAAAAATAGCAAACAGAGAAAAACAAGCAGGAACTTAGCTTCTGCTGGGAAGACAGGTCACAAGAACGATCCAGGAGCGAACTAGACCAATACTGGAACATTGACAGGTGGCATGGAGCAATGATCTAGGTGGAGTTAAATAGAGAAGCCAACTAACGAATTAACCTCGTCACCTGTGGAAGGAACCTCAGAAGCCGCCGCCCCACTCACAACCACCAGAGGAAGCCCATGGACAGAACCAGGCGAAGTACCATTCATGACCACAGGAGGGAGCATAACAACAGAATTCACAACAGTTCTCCATACTGTATAATGATCCCACATGATGCTCAATACTGTATAATGGCCACACATGATGCTCCATAGTGTATAATGGCCACACATGATGCTCCATAATGTATAATGGCCACACAGTGCTCCATACTGTATAATGGCCACACATAGCGTTCCATACTGTATAATGGCCACACATAGTGCTCCATACTGTATAACGGCCACACACAGTTCTCCATATTGTATAATGATCCCTCATGATGCTCAATACTATATAACAGCCACAAATGATGCTCCATACTGTATAACGGCCACACATGATGCTCCATACTGTATAACGGCCACACATGATGCTCCATACTGTATAATGTCCATTGGCCACACATGATGCTTCATACTGTATAAGGGCCACACATGATGCTCAATACTGTATAATGGCCACACATGATGCTCAATACTGTATAATGGCCACACACAGTTCTCCATACTGTATAATGATCCCACATGATGCTCAATACTGTATAATGACCCCCCCTCCTGTATGCACGGCTCATATTCCCCCTCCTGTGTTGTGAATTCTGTGGTCAAGCTCCCTCCTGTGGTCATGAGTGGTACTTCGGCTGGTTCTGTCTATGAGCTTCCTCTGGTGGATGTGAGTGGGGCTGCGGCTTCTGAGTTTCCTTCCTCAGGTGACGAGGTTAAGTCGTTAGGTGCTGCTCTATTTAACTCCACCTAGTTCTTTGTTCCTGGCCTCCAGTCAATGTTCCAGTATTGGTCTTGCTTTCTCCTGGATCGTTCTTGAGGCCTGTCTGCCCTGCATAAGCTAAGTTTTGCTTGTGTTACTTTTGTTTGCTATATTTTCTGTCCAGCTTGCTATATTGGTTTTTCTTGCTTGCTGGAAGCTCTGAGACGCAGAGGGAGCACCTCCGTACCGTTAGTTTCCTATCCTCGGTCTATTCAGTAAGTCGGGCCTCACTTTGCTAAAATCTATTTCATCTCTGTGTTTGTATTTTCATCTTAACTCATAGTGATTATATGTGGGGGGCTGCCTTTTCCTTTGAGGAATTTCTCTGAGGCAAGGTAGGCTTATTTTTCTATCTTCAGGGCTAGCTAGTTTCTCAGGCTGTGCCGAGTTGCATAGGGAGCTGTTGTGAATTCTGTGGCTGAATTCACTCCTGTGGTCACAAGTGGTACTGCAGCTTCTGAGCTCCTCCCTCAGGTGTTCTGGTGAGCTCGTTAACTGCTTCATTACTTAACTCCGCCTGATGCTGCTATCCTTGCTCCTTGTCTATGTTTCAGTGTTGGATCTGAGCTTCTCCTGATTGTTCCTGTGACCTGCTGCTCTGTATAGCTAAGTGCTTTTTGCTTTTTTGTTGCTTTTTTTCTGTCCAGCTTGTCTTTGTTTTGCTGGAAGCTCTGAGACGCAAAGGGTGTACCGCCGTGCCGTTAGTTCGGCACGGTGGGTTTTTTTTTGCCCCCTTTGCGTGGTTTTGCTTTAGGGTTTTTTGTAGACTGCAAAGTTCGCTTTACTGTCCTCGCTCTGTCCTAGAATATCGGGCCCCACTTTGCTGAATCTATTTCATCCCTACGTTTTGTCTTTTCATCTTACTCACAGTCATTATATGTGGGGGGCTGCCTTTTCCTTTGGGGAATTTCTCTGGGGCAAGTCAGGCCTATTTTTCTATCTTCAGGCTAGCTAGTTTCTTAGGCTGTGCCGAGTTGCCTAGGTAGTTGTTAGGCGCAATCCACAGCCGCTTTTAGTTGTGTTTAGGATAGGATCAGGTGTGCAGTCTACAGAGTTTCCACGTCTCAGAGCTCGTTCTTGTATTTTTGGGTATTTGTCAGATCACTGTGTGCGCTCTGATCGCTAAGCACACTGTGTTTCTGGATTGCCTTCATAACACCTGTCATTAGCAAACATAACAGTACAAGGAGCCAACTAATGATTCTCAATAGAGGGAAAGAAAAAGTTCTGACATCATTTTTTTTTTTTCCTCAGCTCTGTGTTCACTTTTTTTTTTTCCCCTAGACATTTGGGTGATTCTGGACACAGGTGTGGACATGGACATTCAGGGTCTGTGCTCTTCAATGGATAATCTCGTTATAAATGTACAAAAAATTCAAGATACTATTGATCAGAAATCTATGTTAGAACCAAGAATTCCTATTCCTGATTTGTTTTTTGGAGATAGAACTAAGTTTCTAAGTTTCAAAAATAATTGTAAGCTATTTCTGGCCTTGAAACCTCATTCTTCTGGTAATCCTATTCAACAGGTTTTGATTATTATTTCTTTTTTGCGCGGCGACCCTCAAGACTGGGCATTTTCTCTTGCGCCAGGACACCCTGCATTGAGTAGTGTCGATGCGTTTTTCCTGGCGCTCGGATTGCTGTACGATGAGCCTAATTCAGTGGATCAGGCTGAGAAAAATTTGCTGGCTTTGTGCCAGGGTCAGGATGATATAGAAGTATATTGTCAGAAATTTAGGAAATGGTCAGTACTCACTCAGTGGAATGAATCTGCGCTGGCAGCTTTGTTCAGAAAGGGTCTCTCTGAGGCTCTTAAGGATGTCATGGTGGGATTTCCTATGCCTGCTGGTTTGAATGAGTCTTTGTCTTTGGCCATTCAGATCGGTCGACGCTTGCGCGAGCGTAAATCTGTGCACCATTTGGCGGTACTGCCTGAGGTTAAACCTGAGCCTATGCAGTGCGATAGGACTATGACTAGAGTTGAACGGCAGGAATACAGACGTCTGAATGGTCTGTGTTTCTACTGTGGTGATTCCACTCATGCTATTTCTGATTGTCCTAAGCGCACTAAGCGGTCCGCTAGGTCTGCCGTCATTGGTACTGTACAGTCCAAATTCCTTCTGTCCATTACCTTGATATGCTCTTTGTCGTCGTTTTCTGTCATGGTGTTTGTGGATTCGGGCGCTGCCCTGAATCTGATGGATTTGGATTATGCTAAACGTTGTGGGTTTTTCTTGGAGCCTTTGCGGTGTCCTATTCCATTGAGAGGAATTGATGCTACACCTTTGGCCAAGAATAAACCTCAATACTGGGCCCAGCTGACCATGTGCATGGCTCCTGCACATCAGGAAATTATTCGCTTTCTGGTGTTGCATAATCTGCATGATGTGGTCGTGTTGGGGTTGCCATGGCTACAAACCCATAATCCAGTATTGGATTGGAATTCCATGTCGGTATCCAGCTGGGGTTGTCAGGGGGTACATGGTGATGTTCCATTTTTGTCGATTTCGTCATCCACCCCTTCTGAGGTCCCAGAGTTCTTGTCTGATTATCAGGATGTATTTGAAGAGCCCAAGTCCGATGCTCTACCTCCGCATAGGGATTGTGATTGTGCTATCAATTTGATTCCTGGTAGTAAATTCCCTAAAGGTCGATTATTTAATTTATCCGTGCCCGAACACGCCGCTATGCGCAGTTATGTGAAGGAATCCCTGGAGAAGGGACATATTCGCCCATCGTCATCACCACTGGGAGCAGGGTTCTTCTTTGTAGCCAAGAAGGATGGTTCGCTGAGACCGTGTATTGATTACCGCCTTCTTAATAAGATCACTGTTAAATTTCAGTATCCCTTGCCATTGTTATCTGACTTGTTTGCTCGGATTAAGGGGGCTAGTTGGTTCACTAAGATAGATCTTCGTGGTGCGTATAATCTGGTGAGAATCAGGCAAGGAGATGAATGGAAAACTGCATTCAATACGCCCGAGGGTCATTTTGAGTATCTAGTGATGCCGTTCGGACTTGCCAATGCTCCATCTGTGTTTCAGTCTTTTATGCATGACATCTTCCGTGAGTATCTGGATAAATTCCTGATTGTTTACTTGGATGACATTTTGATCTTCTCAGATGATTGGGAGTCTCATGTGAAGCAGGTCAGAATGGTTTTTCAGGTCCTGCGTGCTAACTCTTTGTTTGTGAAGGGATCAAAGTGTCTCTTCGGTGTGCAGAAAGTTTCATTTTTGGGGTTCATCTTTACCCCTTCTACTATCGAGATGGATCCAGTTAAGGTCCAAGCCATCCAGGATTGGATTCAGCCGACATCTCTGAAAAGTCTGCAAAAGTTCCTGGGCTTTGCTAATTTTTATCGTCGCTTCATCTGTAATTTTTCTAGCATTGCCAAACCATTGACCGATTTAACCAAGAAGGGTGCTGATTTGGTTAATTGGTCTTCTGCTGCTGTGGAAGCTTTTCAGGAGTTGAAGCGTCGTTTTTGTTCTGCCCCTGTGTTGTGTCAGCCAGATGTTTCTCTTCCGTTCCAGGTCGAGGTTGATGCTTCTGAGATTGGAGCAGGGGCGGTTTTGTCACAGAGAGGTTCTGATTGCTCAGTGATGAAACCATGTGCTTTCTTTTCCAGGAAGTTTTCGCCCGCTGAGCGTAATTATGATGTGGGCAATCGAGAGTTGCTGGCCATGAAGTGGGCATTCGAGGAGTGGCGTCATTGGCTTGAAGGAGCTAAGCATCGCGTGGTGGTATTGACTGATCATAAGAACTTGACTTATCTCGAGTCTGCCAAGCGCTTGAATCCTAGACAGGCCCGTTGGTCGTTATTTTTTGCCCGCTTCGACTTTGTGATTTCGTACCTTCCGGGCTCTAAAAATGTGAAGGCGGATGCTCTGTCTAGGAGTTTTGTGCCCGACTCTCCGGGTTTATCTGAGCCAGCGGGTATCCTCAAGGAAGGAGTCATTGTGTCTGCCATCTCCCCTGATTTGCGGCGGGTGCTGCAAAAATTTCAGGCGAATAAACCTGATCGTTGTCCAGCAGAGAAACTGTTCGTCCCTGATAGGTGGACTAATAAACTTATCTCTGAACTTCATTGTTCGGTGTTGGCTGGTCATCCTGGAATCTTTGGTACCAGAGAGTTAGTGGCTAGATCCTTCTGGTGGCCATCTCTGTCACGGGATGTACGTACTTTTGTGCAGTCCTGTGGGATTTGTGCTAGGGCTAAGCCCTGCTGTTCTCGTGCCAGTGGGTTGCTTTTGCCCTTGCCGGTCCCAAAGAGGCCTTGGACACATATTTCGATGGATTTCATTTCTGACCTTCCCGTTTCTCAAAAGATGTCAGTCATTTGGGTGGTCTGTGATCGCTTTTCTAAAATGGTCCATCTGGTGCCCTTGGCTAAATTGCCTTCCTCCTCTGATTTGGTACCTTTGTTCTTTCAGCATGTGGTTCGGTTGCATGGCATTCCTGAGAATATTGTTTCTGACAGAGGTTCCCAGTTTGTTTCAAGGTTTTGGCGAGCCTTTTGTGGTAGGATGGGCATTGACCTATCCTTTTCCTCGGCTTTCCATCCTCAGACTAATGGCCAGACCGAACGAACCAATCAGACCTTGGAAACATATCTGAGATGTTTTGTTTCTGCAGACCAGGATGATTGGGTGTCCTTTTTGCCGTTGGCTGAGTTCGCCCTTAATAATCGGGCCAGCTCGGCTACCTTGGTTTCTCCATTTTTTTGCAATTCTGGGTTCCATCCTCGTTTCTCTTCAGGACAGGTTGAGTCTTCGGACTGTCCTGGTGTGGATTCTGTGGTGGATAGGTTGCAGCAGATCTGGACTCAGGTAGTGGACAATTTGATCTTGTCCCAGGAGAAAGCTCAACTTTTCGCTAATCGCAGACGCCGTGTGGGTCCCCGACTTCGTGTTGGGGATCTGGTTTGGTTATCTTCTCGTCATATTCCTATGAAGGTTTCCTCTCCTAAATTTAAACCTCGTTTTATTGGTCCGTATAGGATTTCTGAGGTTCTCAATCCTGTGTCTTTTCGTTTGACCCTCCCAGACTCCTTTTCCATACATAATGTATTCCATAGGTCGTTGTTGCGGAGATACGTGGCACCTATGGTTCCATCTGTTGAGCCTCCTGCCCCGGTTTTGGTGGAGGGGGAATTGGAGTATATTGTGGAGAAGATTTTGGATTCTCGTGTTTCTAGACGGAAACTCCAGTATCTGGTTAAATGGAAGGGTTATGCTCAGGAAGATAATTCCTGGGTTTTTGCCTCTGATGTTCATGCTTCCGATCTTGTTCGTGCCTTTCATGCGGCTCATCCTGGTCGGCCTGGGGGCTCTGGTGAGGGTTCGGTGACCCCTCCTCAAGGGGGGGGTACTGTTGTGAATTCTGTGGCTGAATTCACTCCTGTGGTCACAAGTGGTACTGCAGCTTCTGAGCTCCTCCCTCAGGTGTTCTGGTGAGCTCGTTAACTGCTTCATTACTTAACTCCGCCTGATGCTGCTATCCTTGCTCCTTGTCTATGTTTCAGTGTTGGATCTGAGCTTCTCCTGATTGTTCCTGTGACCTGCTGCTCTGTATAGCTAAGTGCTTTTTGCTTTTTTGTTGCTTTTTTTCTGTCCAGCTTGTCTTTGTTTTGCTGGAAGCTCTGAGACGCAAAGGGTGTACCGCCGTGCCGTTAGTTCGGCACGGTGGGTTTTTTTTTGCCCCCTTTGCGTGGTTTTGCTTTAGGGTTTTTTGTAGACTGCAAAGTTCGCTTTACTGTCCTCGCTCTGTCCTAGAATATCGGGCCCCACTTTGCTGAATCTATTTCATCCCTACGTTTTCTCTTTTCATCTTACTCACAGTCATTATATGTGGGGGGCTGCCTTTTCCTTTGGGGAATTTCTCTGGGGCAAGTCAGGCCTATTTTTCTATCTTCAGGCTAGCTAGTTTCTTAGGCTGTGCCGAGTTGCCTAGGTAGTTGTTAGGCGCAATCCACAGCCGCTTTTAGTTGTGTTTAGGATAGGATCAGGTGTGCAGTCTACAGAGTTTCCACGTCTCAGAGCTCGTTCTTGTATTTTTGGGTATTTGTCAGATCACTGTGTGCGCTCTGATCGCTAAGCACACTGTGTTTCTGGATTGCCTTCATAACACCTGTCATTAGCAAACATAACAGGGAGCGTTAGGTGCAATCCACGGCTACCTCTAGTGTGGTATGATAGGATTAGGGATTGCGGTCAGCAGAGTTCCCACGTCTCAGAGCTCGTCCTATGTTAGTAACTATCAGGTCACTTTGTGTGCTCTTAACCACTAGGTCCATTGTGGTTCTGAATCACCTGTTCACAACACTCCTGTATGCATGGCTCATATTCCCCCCCCCCGAATGCATGGCTCATATTCCCCCCCCCCCCCGAATGCATGGCTCATATCCCCCCCCCCGAATGCATGGCTCATATTCCCCCCCCCCGAATGCATGGATCTTATTCCCCACCCTGTATGCATGGCTTATCTCTCCAACCCCCCGCTCCCATCTTGCATGGCGCGCCAGCTTATGTCCTCCTTCAGACCCCCATGTGTGTGACAGCACCCCCTACTTCCCCACAGACCCCCCATGTGCGACAGCACCCGCTCCTTCCCCACAGATCCCCCATGTGACAGCACCCCCTCCTTCCCCACAGACCCCCACGTGACAGCACCCCCTCCTTCCACACATACCCCCACGTGACAGCACCCCCTCCTTCCTCACAGACCCCCACGTGACAGCACCCCCTCCTTCCCCACAGACCCCCACGTGACAGCACCCCTCCTTCCCCACAGACCCCCACGTGACAGCACCCCCTCCTTCCCCACAGACCCCCACGTGACAGCACCCCCTCCTTCCCCACAGACCCCGTGACAGCACCCCCTCCTTCCCCACAGAGCCCCACGTGACAGCACCCCCTCCTTCCCAAAAGACCCCGATGTGACAGCACCCCCTCCTTACCCACAGACCCCCACGTGACAGCACCCCCTCCTTCCCCACAGACCCCGTGACAGCACCCCCTCCTTCTCCACAGAACCCCATGTGACAGCACCCCCTCCCCCACATTCAAAAGTCACCATGCTCTCTGTACAGCCCCCATGTAGGAACGTCTGCTTATCTGTGCCCCCACAACCCTCAGATCAGCCCCATGGAGTCCTGTGTACAGAGCCCCCACCATTGTGCCGCTCCTCAGCCTCTCTCCACAGCATAGGAGGTCTCCTGCTATCAGCGCTGCACTGGAGGATGCCCCGCCCCTTCCCGTGACAGGTGACATTATCTCACACGGTCATGACTGAGGTTGGCAAAGTCAATAAGGAAATACCACAGTGTGGTGAACACTGCCATGCTTCATCCCCCCGTCCCTCATACTCACCTGACCTGACCCGTCCCTCATACTCACCTGACCAGCCCACGCTGGCTGCATTCTCTTAACCCCTATGTGCCTGCCTGGCTGCACTGACTGAGTGAGAAGATTCTTGTGTCAGAGCTGCCACATAGGGGTTAAGAGAACACAGCCAGCAGTGACTTTGTGGGCGGAGAGAGCATGTTCTCCTGCTCTGGTCTCCCAGCTGTATCTATGACAGCGTGAGTGGGCCCCCCTCTCTCGCCAGGGCCCCGGCACTTGCCCAGGTGCGCCGGGTGCTGACGCTGGCCCTGACTGCACAGCACCTTTCCTCCTGTATGTATACACTGCACAGCACCTCTGCACCTCTCTTGTATATATACACTGCACAGCACCTTTCCTCCTGTATATATACACTGCACAGCACCTTTCCTCCTGTATATATACACTGCACAGTACCACTCCTCCTCTCCTGTATATATACATTGCTCAGTACCACTCCTCCTCTCCTTTATATATACACTGCACAGTACCCCTCCTCCTGTCCTGTATATACACTGCACAATACCGCTCCTCCTGTCCTGGATATACACTGCACAGTACCACTCCTCCTGTCCTCTATATATACACTGCACAGTACCACTCCTCCTGTCCTCTATATATACACTGCACAGTACCACTCCTCCTGTCCTGTATATATACGCACTGCACAGTGCCACTCCTCCTGTCCTGTATATATACACTGCACAGTACCTCTCCTCCTGTCCTGTATATATACACTGCACAGTACCACTCCTTCTGTCCTGTATAAACACTGCACAGTACCACTCCTTCTGTATATACTGCACAGTACCACTCCTCCTGTATATATACACTGCACAGTACCACTCCTCCTGTCCTGTATTTATACACTGCAGAATTTACAATAGCTGTCACTCATGTAAGTAGTGAAATCTGGCATTGTACTATACATTTCTCTGCCGTATCTGTGCATCATAAATCGGAGTATGTGTTAAAGGAGAGGGCCCACTGAGACTCTTTCGCCCGGGGCCCTCGAAAACCTGGAGCCAGCCCTGGCACCAGGGCACGTTGGTGCTGCCACAGTTGCTGCAACATGTGCAGAGTTGAATTCCACCATGTGGGCACATCGCATTTCAGCCGGTGAACTGGCAGGCACAAGGACTTCTGTAGAGATGTAAGTCGTTGAGCTGCGGGATGCGAATGGCGGAAGTGAGCACACAGCGACCGTGCGCTCTGCAGAAGCCCATCTAGTCCAGGATAGTGGGATAAAAATTGCTGGGCAACCAAGTTGAAAACATGAGCCATGCAAGGTACGTGTGTGACATTTCACCGGCGAAGGGCCGCACCCAGGTTTTCAGCATTGTCGCACACTGCCTTCCCTGGCTGCAGGTTCAGTGAAGAGTGGAGACAACCATTAATGGAACTTGGTCTCCAAAGCTGACCACAACTCCTCAGCTGTGTGACTCACATTTCCCAGACATTTCAAGGTAAACACCGCCTGATGCCGGTTAGCCCTGGTGACAGCATAGTAAGGAGGTTTCAGGATTCCTTCTGCGCAGTTAGAACGTGGGTGGCTTTACCAGACAGGCTTTGGGTGCAGGTGGAGGACCGAGAGGAGGTTGAGGAGGCAGAACCAGTGGAGGAACTTCTAGATACAGAGGATCGACGCGCAACTCGTGGGGATGGCAAGACTTGGACAGCAGCCCCTTCTCCTGCTGTCACCATAGTTACCCAGTGAACAGTCACCGACATGTAACGCCCCTGTCCATGTCTACTCGTCCAAGTGTCTGTGGTGAAATGCACCATGTCACACACAGAGTTTCTCAAGAAGCGGTGATGTTGTGTGCGACATGCTGGTGTAGCGCAGGCACAGCTTTCTTTGAGAAGTAGTGTCAACTAGGCATCTAGTACTGGGGCACTGCGACGGACATAAGGTCTCGAAAATCCTCTGTGTCCACCAGGTGGAAAGGCAGCATTTCTGTAGCCAACAGCTTGCAGATGGTGAAATTCAACCTCTTAGCTTTGTCATGGCTAAGAGGAAATGGTCATTTACTTGTCCACATCTGAGGGACCGAGGGCTGGCTGCCGTGCTTAGACGGGGTTGAGTATGGTGTCCCCGGCAAACTGCTGGTCTGTGAGGAAGGTGCAGGTGGAGATATTATGTTGCCTTGATCAAAATGTGGTGTCGATGTTGGAGAGCGCTCAACACCAGCAGGTGTTTCCACTTGGAAATTTACTGGCGACCTGCCTATCACACTGGCTGTTGCGGGTAAAGAAGTGGAAGGTCTGCGTCCAAAACCATGTGCGACTTCTGTCCCCACAGTCACAGAGGATGAAGAGGATGTGGATTCACTTGATGGGGCAGACGGTGGTTTGCCCGGCCCACTAGGCTGCATTGTAGCACAGTGAGCTTCCCACTGCAACTTATGCCTCATATCCATGTGACGGTCCATGCATGAAGTACTCAAACTATTCATCTTTTGGCCTCTACTGAGATTTTGGTGACAAATCTTACAGACAACATGAGTCATCCTTTGCGATCTCAAAAAATGCCCAGGCTATGCACGGCTTAGAGCCCATGCAACCTGCAGAGCCACCATGAGTTGTGCTCAGAGGCACAGTTGTGGTTGAGGAAGCAGTTGTTGATGTGCTTTCAGTATTCCGTCTTTGTCCAGGAAGGTGCAACCTAACCTCGTCGTCACTAGCATCCTCCTCCACCTCCTCTGCTGACCTCATGGACTGGCGGACTGTGGGTTGACAGTAAGTGGGGTCTCCAACCTCTTCATCATCACCTTGTGTGTTCTCACACCCGTCGTCCTCAGAGCCAATTTCTTCCTGCCCTGACTGAAAATCAAGTTTTCGTTCCAATCAGGTATCTCAGTCTCATCATCATCTTCCTCATTGTCTCCACCAACAGGAGATAAAGTTTGGGAACGAGGATCTGCATTATGCTCAGAACCTTCTTCATCTGGGCCTGGATCCGACTCACAAAGATTCTGGGCATCAGTGCAGATCATTTCCTCGTCTGGATTCACAGAAGCTCTGGAGCAGACCTCTGATTCCCAGGCTATAGTATGAGTAAACAGCTCTGCAGAATCAACCATCTCTCCATACTCAGATGGGCGGCTGGAGACTTGGGAGCTGTGAGGAAGCAAGTGCGATTGGGGTGACATGTCTGAGGACTGAAGCATTTGTGATGTTAAAGTTGAGGTGGAGGAGGGGCCACTTGAACAAGCACTTGATATCCGTTCAAGCACCTGCTGTTTTTGTGCCTCATCTGGAATTTGTAGCGTTGCTCGTAGCGATGGTCTTAAGAAAGGGATCATATCAGATTGTCCACGAAAAGAAGTAGACATCTTATTTTTGCTGGTAGATAGTCTTTCTTCTGCAGATGTTACTGTTGCTTTACCACTTACCCCACGGACACAGCTTTTTTTTCCCTTTCCAACACACCTATTCCCCTTTCCACCAGCAGCAGGCCTTTTGCCACTCATTTTGGTGCTTAAATAATTGGCAACTCTGTAGTTGTTGGCACACAACACGATGGATGGAAACTGAGCAGAGCTGAGTGGCCAAACTGTGGTACTAGGCCCAAAATGAGTTACTGGGTTAGATGTAGTAAAAATTTAGATACACAGCCTAGCATCACATGCGGGTTACTCCGCTGACATGCAGACGCTGCTCCTAGGCTCAAAACGATTTACTAGGTTAGATGCAGTAAAAATTTAGATACACAGGTGGTGTAGCTTCACATTCAGGCTACTCCGCTGACGTGCAGACACTGCTACTAAGCCCAAAACGATTTACTGGGTCAGATGCAGTAAAAATTTAGATACACTGGCGGTGTAGGTAGCTTCACAGGCAGGCTACTCAGATGACTACCAGATAATGCTACTAGACCAAAAGGATTGGCTGAGCTAGATTACACCTAATGCTGTGATGAACACTTGCACAGCACTGGCACAGACCTACCTGGCAAAAAGTGCTATGAACTGCTGTAACCTACCCTGAAAAGGGATGATACAACTAGTCCCAACTCCCGACTCCCTAAACCTATCGCTCTCTATCTAACAGAAAATTTGCTGGCAAAAAACACTTTTAGACTGTTTAGCGCCCACAGCAGCAGTGGTGCCGTCTAACACTAAGCTGCAGCAGTGAGGAAATGGTGGCGACGGGGAAAGTGGCTGGTTCTTATAGGGCAAGGACATGTGACATACACAGCCAATGACACATGCCCTTGCTTGTGTGCATCACATGCACATTGCTGTGTGTGTGTGCACTGCTGATAGGCTGAGAGACTGCACCGCCCCACTGTAAATGTGGGGGGAAAAAAATGGAGATCGGCATTACTTCAGCACAGATCTATCCACCACCCACTATACATTGAAACAGTCTATTAACAATGATAAACAGTTTTAATGTGAAAATCAAGTTAGGCTTTTGGTGAACGAACAGTTATCGAACAGCCGAATTTTAAGCAAGTTGTTCGAGTTCGTCGAAAGACTCGAACACCGCCCAAAACAGCTCGAATTTGAAATTGGTGAACAGTTCGACTCGAACACCGCTCATCCCTAGTCATGCGTACCTTAAATAAAGGACTCGCCCCCCTGACTAAGCATTGACAAAATGCGCATCGGGTGCTTGGTAGGTGAGTAAACTACTCTCTTGTATGGTTTATATGCGACTTCTTACTTCATACCTTGGGGGCTATTTCTGTTTGCATGTAAGATGCCAGTTTGTACTCTTTTTTTTAACACAATCTATCACAGTGCTGAATAATATTTTTCCTAAATTTTTGCATATCATGATAGTGGTAGCATTCAATTTTCTGGCACCTTTATGAATGTTTTTATTAATGCATTTAAGAATTATATTTATATGTATATTTACATATTTGAGTAAATATATGATATGCGGTATTCTTCACCTGAACAAATTGATTAATTACACATTTCACATATTTGTGTGTAAATACCCCCTATTGTCTCACCCACCATCTTTTACAGTATGTGTCTGCTTTTTGGATTTTAAAAATCTTTTTTTTTTTTTTTTTTTTATTTCAACAAAGTTTTTGAACTTTTTAATATGGTGTAATACTAGTCCAGGCATTCATTCTTTTTTTCCTCCTTAATGTATCTAGATAGTATCACGTTGTGCCAAAAAATACAATGGTAATTGTCTTGTTTGCTTTTCGTTGTTTATCTGATTTTTATTATCCAAGTTTCAATATAATTAGTCAAATAAGGAAATGATCAAACAAGGAAATATTTCCCTACTACAGTATATATAGAGCTGTGCTGTTGTTTTTTTCCACCGCATTCGCTGATGTTCTCCTGCTTTGAAGTGGTACGTATCATATATTTAATTGAACTTATATTAAAACCACTGACAGATCATGTGATAAACATTGATTATTCTGTGAAAATATCACCTTCCGATGGGTTACATACACTACGCAGTGACCCCATACACAATAGATTACTGTCGGCCGGACAGTGATTAGACCAATGGCCAGTGGAGTAACTACAAAGTTATGGGCCCCGGTGCGAACTTTCAAATGGGGCCCCCCCACCATGCCAAAATATTTTCCACCCAAATTCACATTTTCACTATTAATTTTGCACACTATAGCTTTATTGCAAAGTTGTATAGTGTGACCTCAGTTGCATAACTATCCAGTGCCCCATCCTGGCATATATTTGTCCCCCATACTGCCATTGTTATGTAATGTATAAAAGAAAATAAACCATTATACTCATCAGGGGCTAACATAGAAGTCATGGGGATCCATATAAGAAGTATAATGCACCCCCATAGTCCTCCTTATAGTATAATACACTCCCCATAGTCCCCAATATAGTATTGTACACTCCTCAGTCTTCCATATAGTATAATACACTCCTCCATATATTAAAATACACTCCTCATAGTGCTCCATATAGCATAATACACTCTTCATAGTGCTCCATATACAGTAGTATAATACACTGCTCAGTCCTCCATATAGTATAATACACCCCTCATAGTCCTCCATATAGTATAATACACTCCTCAGTCCTCAATTTAGTATTATACACGCCACATAGTCCTCCATATATTAAAATACACTGCTCAGTCCTCGATATAGTATAATACACTGCTCATAGTGCTCCATATAGTATAATGCACCCCTCATAGTCCTCCATATAGTATAATACACTCCTCGGTCCTCCATTTAGTATTATACACTCCACCTAGTCCTCCATATATTAAAATACACTGCTCAGTCCTCCATATATACACTCCTCATAGTGCTCCATATAGTATAATGCACCGCCATCGTCATCCATGTCATACGATTCACTTCCCATAGTATGATGCACCCTAGTTCTTCATATAGTATAATATATTCCCCATAGTCCTTGATTCAGTATAATGCAGCCCACATATAGTATAATACAGCCACCCCACAGAGTATACTGCAGCCCTGCCATACAATACAATGTAACCCCCATAGAATATAATGCATCCCACCTCATAGTGTAATGCAGCCCCTCCATACAGGGGCAGTGAGAAAGACACAAGCAAATGGTGACTAGGGGGCAGGGGAGAAGACACAAGACAGGCACAAGGGTAACATAGGGGGGCTAGGGAGCAAGGAAGACAGGCACAAGGGGACACATGGGGGCTAGGAGGCAGGGGAGAACGTTACAAAGGGACTAGTGGGCAAGGGAGACTGACACAAGGGGACAAGGGAGACTGGCACAAGGGGACACACAGGGACTAGTTGGCCAGGGAGACTGACAAGGAGACACACAGGGACTAGTGGACAAGGCAGACTGACACAAGAAGCATACGGGGACTAGTTGGCCAGGGAGACTGACAAGGGGACACACAGGGACTAATGGGCAAGGGAGACTGGCACACGGGGACAAGGGACACAAGCATAAGGGGACAAGGGAGACAGGTGCAAGGGGACACACAGGGACTAGTGGGCAAGGGACACTGACACAAGGCTACACACGGGGACAAGGGATACAAGCACAAGGGGACTCATAGGGACTAGGAGGAAGGGGAGAAGGGCACAATGGGACACATGTGGACTAGGGTGCAAGGGAGAGAGGCACAAGAGGACACAAGGGGACTTCGAGGGCAGAGTAGAGAGGGACACAAGGGCTGCAAGGGGACAGAGGAAGACGAGGGGAGACTTGGGAGGAGGGAAGAAGGGGGCACAGGGATTACAAGGACAGGGTAGATGGAGAACACACGGAGACTTGAGAGCAGGGCAGACAAGTCACATGGGGACAAGGGGCAGGGAATGCATGGGGGGTGCAGGAGGACTCAGGGCATGGGAGATGGGGAGAATTGGGAGACCAGGGGAGGAGGAACAAGGTGTGTACGGGGGGCCCGGAGGAGCACAATGACCTGAACCTGGGGACCTACTAGGACATGGGGCACGGGAGAGCAGGGAGCAAATGGGGCTGGTGTCACAAGGGGCCAGGGACACTGGGGGCCGAGACGGCGACACACGGGCAGCAGACACCTCACTTCTGCCGGTCCCATACACCTCCATGTTCATCCCCGGATCCTCCACATGGCTGAGCTGCTGCGGCATCCCCCTCCTGGGCGGCTTGGTCCACGTGCCCCCCACTACCTCTGGAGCCACCTGTTCTCGGACCCAGCAGCCGCCACAAGCTTTGCCAATATGGCGGCCATCATCACCTGTGCAGATGCTGCACTGCCTGGGCCCCGCACACAGCGGGTGCGCGATGAAGTGATGTCATCACGCACCCGCAGTGTCAGAGGCAGAGGGGAATGATGGGAGAGGGAGCATCAGCTGACCCTCTCTCCTCCATCATTGCTTTGAACTGTGCCAGCATAATAAACGCCAGTATAGTTCACTGCAGCGGCTGCGACGGGGGAGTCGGGTGCCTCAGACTTGTCGGGCCCCTGACTTGCCAGACCCGGTTGCAGCGGGGACCACTGCAACTGTGGTAGTTACGCCCCTACCTCACACACACTACAGATATCACACACACACACACTACAGATGTCACACACACACACTACAGATGTCACACACACACACTACAGATGTCACACACACACACTACAGATCTCACACACACACTACAGATGTCACACACACTACAGATATCACACACACACAAACACACTACATATATCACACACACACACAAACACACACACTCTACAGATATCACACACACCCACACTACAGATATCACACACACCGACACACAACAGATATCGCACACACACTACAGATGTCACACACACACTACAGATGTCACACACACACACACACTACAGATGTCACACACACACACTACAGATATCACACACACACTACAGTTATCACACACACACACTCTACAGATATCACACACACACACTACAGATATCACACACACACTACAGATATCACACACACACACACTACAGATATCACACACATACTACAGATATCACACACACACTACAGATATCACACACATACTACAGATATCACACACAAACACACATCTCACACTCTCCTCTCTGGTAAAGGGGAGGCTGATATAAACCTGCAGCTCCTCATCTTCTCCTGCTTGCACAGTGCTGTCATGTCCCACACCTCCCCCACTCTCGCCTTCTGTCCCGGGGCTGCAGAGCAGGAGACGCTGTCTCGCTGTGCTGACTGGAGCTGCTTCCAAGTTCCTAATTCTCACATACCCCAGCTGCCCCCTCCCCCTAGATACGCCTCGGACTGTTGTCGTGCGGGAGGGATCTCCTGCACTGCAACATGGTGTCGGGTGCCTTGGACCTGCCGGGCCCCTGACCTGCTGGGCCCGGTCGCAGTGGCGACCACTGCGACCGTGGTAGTTACGCCACTGCCAATGGCTCAGCCAGCAACTGGGTCTCAAAAATTCTGACTACGAGAGAGAAGCAGCTTATGTCTCCGACAATGAA
This sequence comes from Ranitomeya imitator, assembly GCF_032444005.1. Taxonomy (NCBI): domain Eukaryota; kingdom Metazoa; phylum Chordata; class Amphibia; order Anura; family Dendrobatidae; genus Ranitomeya; species Ranitomeya imitator. The sequence goes on from NC_091283.1 coordinate 700,125,623, forward strand.
AAGCTTTACAGTCTAAAATTGGACTTATCAAATCCTTTTCTTCCTAAAATATCTGTCTGAGAGTCAGTAAACCCACATACGCATTAAACTCTCATCGGAGTATGCCAATATCAGTGGGTTTGGTCCGCTTTACTCTACAGTATCAAGATGCCTCAGATGAATTTTCCAATGAATAAAAGTTGACTTTTTTATTCAATAGATCTTGGAATAATAATAATAACTTCCACAATTAGATAGGTTTGAATAACATGTCCCTGTGCTGAGATAATCTTATAAATGTGCCCCTGATGTGTACTGGATAATGGCTGTGTCTGGCCATACAACAACATGGTCTGGTCATGCCACAGGTACTGGTTAGGGGAGAAGCAAAAGAAAGTATACAGACAATACATCATGGGATCACAGCTCATTTTATTCTGTCAGGTAAAGTATTCCCTGCTTGTTTTAATAAATGTTTTACTTCAAAGAAATAATTAGTTGTGATCCCATGCTGTAATGTCTGTATACTCTTTTCCTAAAGGTACCTTCACACGAAACGATATCGCTAGCGATCCGTGACGTTGCAGCGTCCTGGCTAGCGATATCGTTCAGTTTGACACACAGCAGCGATCAGAATCCTGCTGTGATGTTGTTGGTCGGGGCTAGAAGGCCAGAACTTTATTTGGTCGCTGGCTCTCCCGCTGACATCGCTGAATCGGCGTGTGTGACGCCGATTCAGCGATGTCTTCGCTGGTAACCAGGGTAAACATCGGGTTACTAAGCGCAGGGCCGGGCAGGGCTTTCCTGCACTCACTGTGAGCACAGCGGCCGGAAAGCACAGCGGTGACGTCACCGCTCTGCTTTCCGGCCGCTGTGCTCACAGCCAGTACAGAGAAGCACAGCGCCGAGGACAGACAGCGAAAGGTAAGTATGAAGCATTTGTTTTTTTACTTTTAGGATGGTAACCAGGGTAAACATTGGGTTACTAAGAGCGGCCCTGCGCTTAGTAACCCGATGTTTACCCTGGTTACCGGCATCGTTGGTCGCTGGAGAGCTGTCTGTGTGACAGCTCACCAGCGACCAAACAGCGACGCTGCAGCGATCCGGATCGTTGTCTGGATCGCTGCAGCGTCGTTTAGTGTGAAGGAACCTTTACTCCCTGCCCAGGAGCTGTGGGGTGATCAGACCATGTTCCTGCACAGTCAGACACAGCCATTACACAGTACACAGCAGGGGCATTTATAAGATTATCTCAGCACAGGAACATTTTGTTTCAACAGATCCAATGGTGGAAGTTATTATTATTCCAAGATCTATTGATTTAAAATGAACTTTTATTCGTTTGAAAACCCCTTTTTGGCTGTTTTTATTGGAAAAATGGTCCACACATAGGACTCCATTATGCTTTTATACCGGTAAATGGTATTGAGACTTGTCCCCTGATTTGTCAATTTACTGCAGTGCTGCAAATGCAGACCAACAACTTTGATTTTAGAAACTGTGCGACCTCTTTTTCTTCTGTCTGTATATTTTGCAAAACACACTAGCATAGTAATCTACACTATTACTTTATTATCTAACCTAGAAGATTTAAAACTAGAATTTTAAATGTAATTAAGCACAGTGTCTATAATATAGCAGCAAGCTGCGAAAGGCATTGCCAAACCAAAGGAAATATTGTTTTCGGGTAAGTATAAAAAAAAAAAAAAAAAAAATCCCTTTGTATATCATAGGGATTATATTAAAAATAATATGGTACAACTAAAAGTGTTTTCAAATCTTCAGACATTTCTTTGGAAACTGTAATATCAGTTGAGTTTGGACATTTTCTATATCTACAATCTACTAAGTCATTGTCTCTAACAAACTATGTTCATCCACAGTTACCCAGAGTTTGAAAATGGAGGCTCTTTTGGCTGTTTGCTTTCTTCTGTTCTGTGTGTCATCTGCTACAGAAGTTTGTTACGATTCACAGAATGGCTGTTCTATAATTACATGTGGAGCTCCAGGGAAGGATGGTCAACCAGGAGTAGATGGGAAGAATGGGTCTATAGGGGAGAAAGGAGACACAGGTGAATTTATATTGTTTGCATTTCTAAATAGTTAATCAGTGATACAATAGATATATAGAATGTTACCATCATGAGCTATTTACCATATCGAATCTAATGTGAATTTTGATTCTACCAAACTACATAGATTAATTTATCATTCTTATTATAGTATAGTTGTTTTTAATCTATTGATTTTTATTGAAAAGTTTGAAGACACAGTAATAATGATTCACTATCACAAAAGTGCAAACTTTTTGAATCCAGAAAAAGTAAACATGTGACAATCGGCAGACATAAGGAAAATCAAACAGGTGACGAAATGCAAGTAAGACTATGCCAAAATATTATATCAAGTAAAGGTAAAGTTTTGAGTATTGGAACTATGAGCAAACAATCTAAAAGTGGGTCACTAAGTGGGGTAAGTGGGGTCTTAGCATGGTCCAAAACTGACTTCTCAAGGGTCATGCTAAAGCAGGGGTGGGGAACCTCAGGCCCCAGGGCCATTTACGGCCCTCGATGACCTTTTATCAGGCCCCCGAGCAGATACTCAGGGACCGCATTCTTGGGCAGGGAGGTGTATTTCGATTACAACCAGCTCATTAATTTCTTCTTGCTCTGTTAGCACACACACAGTGTTCACTACTGAACAGTGAAGGGCATGCAATGAAAGATTACGTCCTGAAACCAGTGATAGAGTCAGGATGCACTTTGTGAGTAGATTTTGTACGGCCCCTGAAGGATGGTATAAATATCCAAATGGCCCTTGGCAGGAAAAAAAGATTCCTCACCCCTGTGCTAAAGGGTATCTCTAGTAACAAGGAATGAGGTCCTAACAAGGTTGTCAAATGTATCGTGGGAATAAAAATATGGGGGGGCAAAAATAGGGAACTGAAGGTAAAAGAGGAGAGGAATAGCTGGAGTCAAAACCTACACAATGGTTGGGACAAGTTAAGAAGAATCAGAACTTATAGAATTCTGTAAATATAGAGACGGTATGGTGAAATTTGTATGACTATTGTATTCAACCCAGGGTGAACAGATTATTTTCAAATTATGCATCTTGTCAGTCAGCATTGCCATGAGTTTCTCGTTAATCATGTACATGAAAGTGTTTCGGGAAAAGAAAAAACAGGTCACCTGGTACATGTGAATTTTTATTCTAAGCCTAATAATACATTTGCTTTAGGACCACCTGGATTACAAGGTGCAATTGGGCCAGAAGGACCACAAGGAAAACAGGGGCCTCCAGGTCAAAAAGGTGAAAAAGGGGAAAGCGGAGCTGCAGGTAAATGGTCATTGTAGAGCTCACTATGAAGCAGTCCTGGCATTCAGGACTGTAAGAGTTACTCATTTATTTTATTAGTTTTTTTGCTTTATATATACACTTTTTTTAGGACGAGTTGCACTTTTGTAGGTCTATGTATGCTAATATTTATTTATGTTAATCTATATTGATAGACTGGTGTAGATAGAAGTTGAGTAAATTGCTCTGGTGGAACCTATCTATGCAAAAACAATGCATGTTCAATCTAAAGGTACCGTCACACTCAGCAACTTTTGAACGATAACGATAGCGATCCGTGACGTTGCAGCGTCCTGGATAGCGATCTCGTTGTGTTTGACACGCAGCAGCGATCTGGATCCTGCTGTGACATCGCTGGTCGGAGCCAGAAGGCCAGAACTTTATTTCGTCGCTGGATCACCCGCTGACATCGCTGGATCGGCGTGTGTGACGCCGATCCAACGATGTGTTCACTGGTAACCAGGGTAAATATCGGGTTACTAAGCGCAGGGCCGCGCTTAGTAACCCGATATTTACCCTGGTTACCATTGTAAATGTAAAAAATAAACCACTACATACTCACATTCCGGTGTCTGTCACGTCCCTCGCCGTCAGCTTCCCGCACTGACTGTGAGCGCCGGCCGTAAAGCACAGCGGTGACATCACCGCTGTGCTCTGCTTTACGGCCGGCTGGCGCTCACAGTCAGTGCGGGAAGCTGACAGCGAGGGACGTGACAGACACCGGAATGTGAGTATGTAGTGTTTTTTTTTTTTTACATTTACAATGGTAACCAGGGTAAACATCGGGTTACTAAGCGCGGCCCTGCGCTTAGTAACCCGATGTTTACCCTGGTTACCCGGGGACTTCAACATCGTTGGTCGCTGGAGAGCTGTCTGTGTGACAGCTCTCCAGCGACCACACAAGGACTTTCCAACAATCACGGCCAGGTCGTATCGCTGGTCGTGATCGTTGGAAAGTTGATCAGTGTGAAGGTACCTTTAGGCTGCTTTCACACATCAGTTTTTTGCCATCAGTCACAATCCGTTGAATTTTGAAAAAAATGCATCCATCGCAGATTGTGAAAAACTGATGCGCCTGATCTGTTTTTTTGACGGATCCGATTAGCTGATCCAGCTAATTGAATCCTAAAAAAAAAATCAAAATAAAAAATCGGAGCATGCTCAGTTAAAAAAAAAACGGATTCATTGCCGGATTCCCTCATTTGACGGATCCAGCGCCATAGGCTTCCATTCTAGCACACAACGCACGGTAACAGATCCGTCGCCGTCAGTCTTTTTTCGACGGACGCAAAAAACATTACTATGTTCGTTTTCTCTGGCCGCTGGATAAACAATGCGACGGATGAAACTTGAGGCCATCCATCGCTAATACAGATCTGTGAGAAAAAAACTAATCTGGCGGCAACTTTTGCCGGATCCATTTTTTTCTAAATTTGCCGGATTGTGACTGACGGCAAAAAAACTGGTGTGAAAGCAGCCTAAGGCTTCTTTTATACATACTGTTGTTTTTCGGCCCATTTTTGCGGCCCCAATAGATTTCTATGGGGCCGCAAAAACGGGCCGCAATAATTTCATGGTGCGCTGTATGGCCGTGAGGGCCGTATTTACGGCCGTGAAGAAAAGATTGAGCCTGCTCGATCTTTTTCAGAGCTTATTGACATGGCCCCTGTTGAAAATCAATGGGGGCGCAAAAACAACAGAAGCTCGTTTTTGCGGTGCACCGAGACTTCTGGTTTTGTAGAATGCTGTTTTTTTTTTCTCAATACTATTTCCATAGTATTGGAAACCCGAAAAACAGCGATCCGCAAGTTTTTTGCAGTCCGTTATTGCGGCAGACCTAGAAAAATGCGGCGATACGGCCCGCAAAAAAGGCCTGAAATAACTGGTTGCAAAAAAAACGGTATGTGTAAAAGTAGCCTAATGGTATACTGCAGGGATGGACAACTCCAGTCCTCAAGGGCCAGCAACAGTGCATATTTTAAGGAATTACCTTAGCATTGCACAAGGTGTTGAAATCATTACCTGTGCAGGTGATTAACCCCTACACGCCACAGCCCATTTTGGTTTTTTAGGTTTCTGTTTTTTGCGCCCTGTCTTCCCAGAGCCATAACTTTTTTATTTTTCTGTCAATGTGGCCCTGTGACAGCTTGTTTAATACGGGGCTATTTGTACTTTTTAAAAACACTATTGGTTTTACCACATAGTGTACAGGAAAAAAAATCCAATGCAGTGAAATTGCAAAAAAGTCCAAGTCCACAATTGTTTTTTTTTTTTTACCATTTTCAAAAAAATGCTAAAGCTGACCTGCCATTAGGATTCTCTAGGTTCTTTTTTATTTAAGTGGTGAAAACAAAATCTAAAATTTGTTAAAACTCCCCCCCCAAAAATAGTGTCATTTTCTGTTGCCCATACTGTCTCCATTTTTTGTGACATGGGGCTGGGTGAGGGTTAATTTTTTGAGAAGCTGATATTTTAAGAATTTTGGTGTAGATAAGAACTTTTGACTAGTGTTGAGCGATACCGTCCGATACTTGAAAGTATCGGTATCGGATAGTATCGGCCGATACCCGAAAAATATCGGATATCGCCGATACCGATATCCGATACCAATACAAGTCAATGGGACATCAAGTATCGGAATGTATCCTCATGGATCCCAGGGTCTGAAGGAGAGGAAACTCTCCTTCAGGCCCTGGGATCCATATTAAAGTGTAAAATAAAGAATTAAAATAAAAAATATTGTTATATTCACCTCTCCGGCGGCCCCTGGACATCAGCGGGAGGATCCGGCGTCCGGCACGGCTTCTTTCTTCAAAATGCGCGCCTTCAGGACCTGTGGAATGACGTCCCGGCTTCTGATTGGTCGCGTGCCGCCCATGTGACCGCCACGCGACCAATCAGAAGCCGCGACGTCATTCCTCAGGTCCTAGAAGGCGCTCATTCTAGGACTTTAGCTGAGGAATGACGTCGCGGCTTCTGATTGGTCGCGTGGCGGTCACATGGGCGGCACGCGACCAATCAGAAGCCGGGACGTCATTCCACAGGTCCTGAAGGCGCGCATTTTGAAGAAAGAAGCCGTGCCGGACGCCGGATCCTCCCGCTGATGTCCAGGGGCCGCCGGAGAGGTGAATATAACAATATTTTTTATTTTAATTCTTTATTTTACACTTCCGATACCGATACCCGATATCACAAAAATATCGGATCTCGGTATCGGAATTCCGATACCGCAAGTATCGGCCGATACCCGATACTTGCGGTATCGGAATGCTCAACACTACTTTTGACTAACAGTTATAGCATTTTAATGCAATGTTGCGGTGACCCAAAAAAATGTAATTCTGGTATTTACTTTTTTCTTTATTTTTTTATTTTGAATGGGGCAAATAGGGGGTGATTTAAACTTTTATATTTCTTTATTTTTCATATTATTAAAATATTTTAACTTTTCTCTTGCTTTAACCCCTTAATCCCATATGACGTACTATCCCGTCGAGGTGATAGTACGTCATAGCGATCGGCCGCGCTCACGGGGGGAGCGCGGCCGATCGCGGCCGGGTGTCAGCTGCCTATCGCAGCTGACATCCGGCACTATGTGCCAGGAGCAGTCACGGACCGCCCCCGGCACATTAACCCCCGGCACACTGTGATCAAACATGATCGCAGTGTACCGGCGGTACAGGGAAGCATCACGCAGGGAGGGGGCTCCCTGTGTGCTTCCCTGAGACGATCGGTACAAGGTGATGTACTCACCTTGTACCGAGCATCTCTTCACTGCAGTCCCCGGATCCAAAATGGCTGCGGGGCTGCATCCGGGTCCTGCAGGGAGTACTTCTGGATCGACTGCAGGCACTGGTAAGCCAGGCTAAGCCTGCAGCGATGTGAGTGAGATCGCCGATCTAACAGAGTGCTATGCAAACTGTCAGATCAGCGATCTGTGATGTCCCCCCTGGGACAAAGTAAAAAAGTAAAAAAAAAAAATTCCACATGTGTAAAAAAAAAAAAAAAAATTCTAAAATGAATAAATAAAAAAAAAATATTATTCCCATAAATACATTTCTTTATCTAAAAAAAAAACAATAAAAGTACACATTTTTAGTATCGCCGCGTCCGTAACGACCCAACCTATAAAACTGTCCTACTAGTTAACCCCTTCAGTGAACACCGTAAAAAAAAAAGAGCCAAAAAACAATGCTTTATTATCATACCGCCAAACAAAAAGTGGAATAACACACGATCAAAAAGACACATATAAATAACCATGTTACCGCTGAAAACGTCATCTTGTCCCGCAAAAAACGAGCTGCCACTCAGCATCATAAGCAAAAAAAAAAAAAAGTTATAGTCCGCACAATAAAGCGATGCCAAAATAATTATTTTTTCTATAAAATAGCTTTTATCGTATAAAAGCGCCAAAACATAAAAAAATGATATAAATGAGATGTCACTGTAATCGTACTGACCCGACGAATAAAACTGCTTTATCAATTTTACCAAATGCAAAACGGTATAAACGCCTCCCCCAAAAGAAATTCATGAATAGCTGGTTTTTGGTCATTCTGCCTCACAAAAATCGGAATAAAAAGTGATCAAAAACTGTCACGTGTCCGAAAATTTTACCAATAAAAACGTCAACTCGTTCCGCAAAAAAACAAGACCTCAGATGACTGTGGACCAAAATATGGAAAAATTATAGGTCTCAAAATGTGGAGACGCAAAAACCTTTTTGCTATAAAAAAGCGTCTTTTATAGTGTTGCAGCTGCCAATCATAAAAATCCGATATAAAAAACACTATAAAAGTAAATCAAACCCCCCTTCATCACCCTCTTAGTTAGGGAAAAATAATAAAATTAAAGAAATGTGTTTATTTCCATTTTCCCATTAGGGCTACGGCTAGGGCTAGGGTTAGGGTTAGGGCTAGGGTTAGGGCTAGGGTTGGCGCTAGGGTTAGAGCTAGGGTTAGGTCTAGGGTTAGGGTTAGGGCTAGGGTTGGGGCTAGGGTTGGGGCTAGGGTTGGGGCTAGGGCTAGGGTTAGGGTTAGGGCTAGGGTTAGGGTTGGGGCTAGGGTTGGAGCTAAAGTTAGGGTTAGGGTTGGGGCTAAAGTTAGGGTTAGGGTTGGGGCTAAAGTTAGGGTTTGGATTACATTTACGGTTGGGATTAGAATTAGGGGTGTGTCAGGGTTAGGGGTGTGGTTTAGGGTTACCGTTGGGATTAGGGTTAGGGGTGTTGTTGGATTAGGGTTTCAGGTAGAATTGGGGAGTTTCCACTGTACAGGCACATCAGGGGCTCTCCAAACGCGACATGGCGTCCGATCTCAATTACAGCCAATTCTGCGTTGAAAAAGTAAAACAGTGCTCCTTCCCTTCCGAGCTCTCCGGTGCACCCAAACAAGGGTTTACCCCAACATATGGGGTATCCGCGTACTCGGGACAAATTGGACAACAACTTTAGTGCTTCAAGTTCTCTTGTTATCCTTGGGAAAATAAAAATTTGGGGGGCTAAAAATCATTTTTGTGGGAAAAATAAGATTTTTTTATTTTCACGGCTCTGCGTTGTAAACTGCAGTGAAACACTTGGGGGTTCAAAGTTCTCACAACACATCTAGACAAGTTCCTTGGGAGGTCTAGTTTCCAATATGGGGTCACTTGTGGGGGGTTTCTACTGTTTGGGTACATCAGGGGCTCTGCAAATGCAACGTGACGCCTGCAGACCAATCCATCTAAGTCTGTATTCCAAATGGTGCTCTTTCCCTTCCGAGCTCTGCCATGCGTGTTGTGAATTCTGTGGCTGAGTTCACTTCTGTGGTCACAAGTGGTATTGCAGTCTCTGGGCTTCCTCCCTCAGGTGTTTTGGTGAGCTCGTTGGCTGCCTTGCTATTTAGCTCCACCTGAGTCTGTCTTCCTTGCTCCTTGTCAATGTTCCAGTGTTGGATCTGAGCTACTGCATCTTTCCTTGGGCCTGCTGCTCTGCTAGATAAGTGCTTCTAGTTTGTTTTCTGTTTTTTTCTGTCCAGCTTGCTATTAACTTTTGCTGGAAGCTCTGAGAAGCAAAGGGGTGCACCGCCGTGCTGTTAGTTCGGCACGGTGGGTCTTTTTGCCCCTTTGCGTGGTTTTCGTTTTAGGGTTTTTTGTAGACTGCATAGTTCTCTTTGCTATCCTCGCTCTGTCTAGAATATCGGGCCTCACTTTGCTGAATCTATTTCATTCCTACGTTTGTCTTTTCATCTTGCTAACAGTCATTATATGTGGGGGGCTGCCTTTTCCTTTGGGGTATTTCTCTGAGGTAAGTCAGGCTTGTATTTCTATCTTCAGGCTAGTCAGCTCCTCAGGCAGTGCCGAGTTGCATAGGTAGTGATAGGCGCAATCCACTGCTGCTTATAGTTGTGTGAGGATAGATCAGGTACTGCAGTCTACAGAGATTCCATGTCTCAGAGCTCGTCCTATTGTTTTTGGTTATTGCCAGATCTCTGTATGTGCGCTGATTACTGCACGCTGTGTTGCCTGATTGCCGGCCATAACAGTACAAGGAGCCACACCAATGATTCCCAATAGAGGGAAAAAAGAAATCCTGACATCATTTTTTTTTCTTAGCTCTGTCTTCAGTCTTTTTTTTCCCCTAGACATTAGAGTGCTTCAGGACACAGCTGTGGACATGGATATTCAGGCTCTGTGCTCCTCAATGGATAATCTCGTTGTAAATGTACAAAAGATTCAAGATACTATTGATCAGAAATCGATGCTAGAACCAAGAATTCCGATTCCTGATTTGTTTTTTGGTGACAGAACTAAGTTCCTGAGCTTCAGAAATAATTGTAAGCTATTTTTGGCCTTGAAACCTCATTCTTCTGGTAATCCTATTCAACAGGTTTTGATTATTATTTCTTTTTTGCGCGGCGACCCACAGGACTGGGCGTTTTCTCTTGCACCAGGAGATTCTGCATTGAGTAATGTTGATGCATTTTTCCTGGCGCTCGGATTGCTTTACGATGAGCCTAATTCAGTGGATCAGGCTGAGAAAAATCTGCTGGCTTTATGCCAGGGTCAGGATGATGTAGAAGTATATTGTCAGAAATTTAGGAAATGGTCAGTACTCACTCTGTGGAATGAATCTGCACTAGCGGCTTTGTTCAGAAGGGGTCTCTCTGAAGCTCTTAAGGATGTAATGGTGGGATTTCCTATGCCTGCTGGTTTGAATGAGTCTATGTCCTTGGCCATTCAGATCGGTCGTCGCTTGCGCGAGCGTAAATCTGTGCACCATCTGGCGGTACTGCCTGAGAGTAAACCTGAGCCTATGCAGTGCGACAGGACTATGACTAAAGTAGAACGGCAAGAACACAGACGTCTGAACAGACTGTGTTTCTATTGTGGTGATTCTACTCATGCTATTTCTAATTGTCCTAAACGCACTAGGCGGTTCGATAGCTCTGCCGTTATTGGTACTGTACAGTCCAAATTCCTTTTGTCCATTACCTTAATGTGCTCTTTGTCATCATATTCTGTCATGGCGTTTGTGGATTCAGGCGCTGCCCTGAATCTGATGGATTTGGATTATGCTAAACGTTGTGGATTTTTCTTGGAGCCTTTGCGGTGTCCTATTCCGTTGAGAGGAATTGATGCTACACCTTTGGCCAAGAATAAGCCTCAGTACTGGGCCCAGCTGACCATGTGCATGGCTCCTGCACATCAGGAAGTTATTCGCTTTCTGGTACTGCATAATTTGCATGATGTGGTCGTGTTGGGGTTGCCATGGCTACAAACCCATAATCCAGTATTGGATTGGAATTCTATGTCGGTAACCAGCTGGGGTTGTCAGGGAGTACATGGTGATGTTCCATTTTTGTCTATTTCGTCATCCATTCCTTCTGACATCCCAGAGTTCTTGTCGGACTTTCAGGATGTATTTGAAGAGTCCAAGTCTGATGCCCTACCTCCGCATAGGAATTGTGATTGTGCTATCGATTTGATTCCTGGTAGTAAATTCCCTAAGGGTCGTTTATTTAATTTGTCCGTACCTGAACACACCGCTATGCGCAGTTATGTGAAGGAGTCCCTGGAGAAGGGACATATTCGCCCATCGTCGTCACCATTGGGAGCAGGGTTCTTTTTTGTAGCCAAGAAGGATGGTTCGCTAAGACCGTGTATTGATTACCGCCTTCTTAATAAGATCACTGTTAAGTTTCAGTATCCCTTGCCATTGATTTCTGACTTGTTTGCTCGGATTAAGGGGGCTAGTTGGTTTACTAAGATTGATCTTCGTGGTGCGTATAATCTGGTGAGAATCAGGCAGGGAGATGAATGGAAAACGGCATTTAATACGCCCGAGGGTCATTTTGAGTATCTGGTGATGCCGTTTGGACTTGCCAATGCTCCATCTGTTTTTCAGTCTTTTATGCATGACATTTTCCGTGAGTATCTGGATAAATTCTTGATTGTTTACTTGGATGACATTTTGATCTTCTCAGATGATTGGGAGTCTCATGTGAAGCAAGTCAGAATGGTTTTCCAGGTACTGCGTGCTAATTCCTTGTTCGTGAAGGGATCAAAGTGTCTCTTCGGTGTGCAGAAAGTTTCATTTTTGGGGTTCATCTTTTCCCCTTCTACTATCGAGATGGATCCGGTTAAGGTTCAGGCCATCCAGGATTGGACTCAGCCGACATCTCTAAAAAGTCTGCAGAAATTCCTGGGCTTTGCTAATTTTTATCGTCGCTTCATCTGTAATTTTTCTAGCATTGCCAGACCATTGACCGATTTGACCAAGAAGGGTGCTGATTTGGTTAATTGGTCTTCTGCTGCCGTGGAAGCTTTTCAGGAGTTGAAGCGTCGTTTTTGTTCTGCCCCTGTGTTGTGTCAACCTGATGTTTCTCTTCCGTTCCAGGTCGAGGTTGATGCTTCTGAGATTGGTGCAGGGGCGGTTTTGTCACAGAGAGGTTCTGGTTGCTCAGTGTTCAAACCATGTGCTTTCTTTTCCAGGAAATTTTCTGCTGCTGAGCGTAATTATGATGTGGGCAACCGAGAGTTGCTGGCCATGAAGTGGGCATTCGAGGAGTGGCGTCATTGGCTTGAGGGTGCTAAGCATCGCGTGGTGGTATTGACTGATCATAAGAACTTGACTTATCTCGAGTCTGCCAAGCGCTTGAATCCTAGACAGGCCCGTTGGTCGTTATTTTTTGCTCGTTTTGATTTTGTGATTTCATACCTTCCGGGCTCTAAAAATGTGAAGGCGGATGCTCTGTCTAGGAGTTTTGTGCCCGACTCTCCGGGGTTATCTGAGCCGGCGAGTATCCTCAAGGAAGGAGTCATTGTGTCTGCCATCTCCCCTGATTTGCGGAGAGTGTTGCAGAAATTTCAGGCTAATAAACCTGATCGTTGTCCGGCCGAGAAACTGTTCGTCCCTGATAGGTGGACTAGTAAAGTTATCTCTGAACTTCATTGTTCGGTGCTGGCCGGTCATCCAGGAATCTTTGGTACCAGGGAGTTGGTTGCTAGATCCTTCTGGTGGCCATCTCTGTCACGGGATGTGCGTGCTTTTGTGCAGTCCTGTGGAATTTGTGCTAGGGCTAAGCCCTGCTGTTCACGTGCCAGTGGGTTGCTTTTGCCCTTGCCGGTCCCGAAGAGGCCTTGGACACATATTTCGATGGATTTCATTTCTGACCTTCCCGTTTCTCAAAAAATGTCGGTCATTTGGGTGGTCTGTGATCGCTTTTCTAAAATGGTCCATCTGGTGCCCTTGGTTAAATTGCCTTCCTCCTCTGATTTGGTGCCTTTGTTCTTCCAGCATGTGGTTCGTTTACATGGCATTCCTGAGAATATTGTTTCTGACAGAGGTTCCCAGTTTGTCTCGAGGTTCTGGCGAGCCTTTTGTGGTAGGATGGGCATTGACCTATCTTTCTCCTCGGCCTTCCATCCTCAGACTAATGGCCAGACCGAACGAACCAATCAGACCTTGGAAACATATCTGAGATGTTTTGTTTCCGCTGACCAGGATGATTGGGTGTCATTTTTGCCGTTGGCTGAGTTCGCCCTTAATAATCGGGCCAGCTCGGCTACCTTGGTCTCTCCATTTTTCTGCAATTCTGGGTTCCATCCTCGTTTCTCTTCAGGACAGGTTGAGTCTTCGGACTGTCCTGGTGTGGATTCTGTGGTGGACAGGTTGCAGCAGATCTGGACTCAGGTAGTGGACAATTTGACCTTGTCCCAGGAGAAGGCTCAGCTTTTCGCTAATCGCAGACGCCGTGTGGGACCCCGACTTCGTGTTGGGGATTTGGTTTGGTTATCTTCTCGTCATATTCCTATGAAGGTTTCCTCTCCTAAATTTAAACCTCGTTTTATTGGTCCGTATAGGATTTCTGAGATTCTCAATCCGGTGTCTTTTCGTCTGACCCTCCCAGACTCCTTTTCCATACATAATGTATTCCATAGGTCGTTGTTGAGGAGATACGTGGCACCTATGGTTCCATCTGTGGAGCCTCCTGCCCCTGTTTTGGTGGAGGGGGAATTGGAGTATATTGTGGAGAAGATTTTGGATTCTCGTGTCTCTAGACGGAAACTCCAGTATCTGGTCAAATGGAAGGGTTATGCTCAGGAAGATAATTCCTGGGTTTTTGCCTCTGATGTCCATGCCCCAGATCTTGTTCATGCCTTTCATGTGGCTCATCCTGGTCGGCCTGGGGGTTCTGGTGAGGGTTCGGTGACCCCTCCTCAAGGGGGGGGTACTGTTGTGAATTCTGTGGCTGAGTTCACTTCTGTGGTCACAAGTGGTATTGCAGTCTCTGGGCTTCCTCCCTCAGGTGTTTTGGTGAGCTCGTTGGCTGCCTTGCTATTTAGCTCCACCTGAGTCTGTCTTCCTTGCTCCTTGTCAATGTTCCAGTGTTGGATCTGAGCTACTGCATCTTTCCTTGGGCCTGCTGCTCTGCTAGATAAGTGCTTCTAGTTTGTTTTCTGTTTTTTTCTGTCCAGCTTGCTATTAACTTTTGCTGGAAGCTCTGAGAAGCAAAGGGGTGCACCGCCGTGCTGTTAGTTCGGCACGGTGGGTCTTTTTGCCCCTTTGCGTGGTTTTCGTTTTAGGGTTTTTTGTAGACTGCATAGTTCTCTTTGCTATCCTCGCTCTGTCTAGAATATCGGGCCTCACTTTGCTGAATCTATTTCATTCCTACGTTTGTCTTTTCATCTTGCTAACAGTCATTATATGTGGGGGGCTGCCTTTTCCTTTGGGGTATTTCTCTGAGGTAAGTCAGGCTTGTATTTCTATCTTCAGGCTAGTCAGCTCCTCAGGCAGTGCCGAGTTGCATAGGTAGTGATAGGCGCAATCCACTGCTGCTTATAGTTGTGTGAGGATAGATCAGGTACTGCAGTCTACAGAGATTCCATGTCTCAGAGCTCGTCCTATTGTTTTTGGTTATTGCCAGATCTCTGTATGTGCGCTGATTACTGCACGCTGTGTTGCCTGATTGCCGGCCATAACACATGCGCTCAAACAGTGGTATCAGCGTACTCAGGACAAATTGGACAACAACTTTTGGGGTCCAATTTATCCTGTTACTCTTGTGAAAATACAAAACTGGGGACTAAAAATCATTTTTGTGAAAAAAAAAAAAGAATTTTTATTTTCACGGCTCTGCGTTATAAACTGTAGAGAAACACTTGGGGGATCAAAGCTCTCAAAACACATCTAGATAAGTTCCTTAGGGGGTCTACTTTCCAAAATGGTGTCACTTGTGGGGGGTTTCAATGTTTAGGCACATCAGGGGCTCTCCAAACGTAACATGGCGTCCCATCTCAATTCCAGTCAATTTTGCATTGAAAAGTCAAATGGCGCTCCTTCCCTTCCGAGCTCTGCCATGTGCCCAAACAATGGTTTACACCCACATATTGGGTATCAGCGCACTCAGGACAAATTGCACAACTTTTCTGGTCTAATTTCTTCTCTTACCCTTGGGAAAATAAAAAATTGGGGGCAAAAATATCATTTTTGTGAATAAATGTGATTTTTTATTTTTACGGCTCTGCATTATAAACTTCTATGAATCACTTGTTGGGTCAAAGTGCTCACCACACATCTAGATAAGTTCCTTAAGGGGTCTACTTTCCAAAATGGTGTCACTTGTGGGGGGTTTCAATGTTTAGGCACATCAGGGGCTCTCCAAACGCAACATGGCGTCCCATCTCAATTCCAGTCAATTTTGCATTGAAAAGTCAAATGGCGCTCCTTCCCTTCTGAGCTCTGCCATGCGCCCAAACAATGGTTTACACCCACATATGGGGTATCAGCGTACTCAGGACAAATTGCACAACAAATTTTGTGGTCTAATATCTTCTCTTACCCTTGGGAAAATAAAAAATTGGGGGCAAAAATATCATTTTTGTGAAAAAAATATGATTTTTTATTTTTACGGCTCTGCATTATAAACTTCTATAAAGCACTTGGTGGGTCAAAGTGCTCACCACACATGTAGATAAGTTCCTTAAGGGGTCTACTTTCCAAAATGGTGTCACGTGTGGGGGGTTTCAATGTTTAGGCACATCAGGGGCTCTCCAAACGCAACATGGCGTCCCATCTCAATTCCTTTGAATTTTGCATTGAAAAGTCAAATGGCGCTCCTTTCCTTCCGAGCTCTGCCATGCACCCAAACAGTGGTTTACCCCCACATGTGGGGTATCAGCGTACTCAGGACAAATTGTACAACAACTGTGGGGGTCCATTTTCTCCTGTTACCCTTGGTAAAATATAACAAATTGGAGCTAAAATAAATTTTGTGTGAAAAAAAGTTAAATGTTCAGTTTTATTTAAACATTCCAAAAATTCCTGTAAAACACCTGAAGGGTTAATAAACTTCTTGAATGTGGTTTTGAGCACCTTGAGGGGGTGCAGTTTTTAGAATGGTGTCACACTTGGGTATTTTCTATCATATAGACCCCTCAAAATGACTTCAAATGAGATGTGGTCCCTAAAAAAAAATGGTGTTGTAAAAATGAGAAATTGCTGGTCAAATTTTAATCCTTATAACTCCCTAACAAATAAAAATTTTGGTTCCAAAATTGTGCTGATGTAAAGTAGACATGTGGGAAATGTTACTTATTAAGTATTTTGCATGACATATCTCTGTGATTTAATTGCATAAAAATTCAAAGTTGGAAAATTGCGAAATGGTCAGAATTGTAAAAATTGGCCCGGTCATTAACGTGCAAACCACCCTCGGGGCTTAAGGGGTTAATAGTCTACATAGGAGACTAGAAGCTGCAATCATCCGATTGCTTGTACTTCAGCTCTTCTTTGTGTGGCAGAAATGCTCACTTGCTATGAGCGCCAACCACTCAGTGGCGCTCATAGCAAGGCTGGTTGTCAAAAATGGGGAGGACCCCACGCCGTTTGTATTTATTTATTTAAATAATTTAAAAAATATGGCGTGCGGACCTCTTTATTCTTGATATCCAACCTTGCTGAAGCTGACAGCTGAGGGTTTCAGCCCCCAGCTGTGAGTTTTGTCTGGCTGGTTATCAAAAATAGGGGGGAACCCACGCCTTTTTTATTAATTACCGTATTTATTTACAGTGCAGGAGCGGCAGATGAATACTCCCATCCGCTGCTCCTGCTGTCACTGTTATTAGGGCTCATACTCACATGCGAGAAACTCAGATGAGTCTCGCACATCAATACCCTGCACGGCACCCGGCACTCAGGAGTGGAGCGTGCGGCTGCATGTATTCCTATGCAGCCGCACTTTCCGATCTGAGTGCCGGGAGCAGTGCCGGGTATTGACGTGCGCGACTCATTCGAGTTTCTCGCATGTGAGTATGAGACCTTAGCAGGGTAGACTGATAGCAGTAATAATCCCATCAGCTGCCGCCTGTTGTCTCTTATTACTTAAACGTAATGCTCATCATTCTTTCCTGCTCGTGACGATCACGGCAGAGCAGGGAAGAAGCAGGAGAGCCGTGTTTAACACCCAGCGCTGGGGAACAGCGCTTACTGTAATGCTTCTTCCCCGGCGCCGATGCGTGTCACATAGATGACATTATTATTTTTATTTATTTATATAGCACCATTTATTCCATGAGAAGTGGTTACATACAAATTACAGATATCACTTACAGTAAGCAAACTAACAATTACAGACTGATACAGAAGGTCGAGGACCCTACCCTTGCCGGCTTATATTCTACAGGATGGTGGGGGTTGAGGGTTGCAGGAGCTTCGGTGTTGGTGAGGCGGTAGCTTTGGTAGTGGTGAGGAGGCAGCGGGGTCAGTGCAGGCTGTAGGCTTTCCTGAAGAGGTGAGTTTTCAGGTTCCGTCTGAAGGATCTGAATGTGGTTGATAGTCGGACATTTTGGGGCAAAGAATTCCAGAGGATGGCGGATATTCGGAAGAAGTCTTGGAGGCAGTTGGATGAGGAGCGAAAAAGTGTGGAGGAGAGAAGGAGGTCTTGGGAGGATTGGAGATTACGTGAGGGAAGATATCGGGAGATTAGTTCAGAGATATACACCATGTTCCAAATTATTATGCAAATGACACTTTACTGTAACAGCAGTGAGACTATGGAACTCTCTGCCGTATGATGTTGTAATGAGTGATTCATTACTAAAATTTAAGAGGGGACTGGATGGCTGTCTTGAAAAGTATAATGTTACAGATTATATATACTAGATTCCTTGTTAGGGTGTTGATCCAGGGAACTCGTCTGATTCCCGTATGTGGAGTCGGGAAGGAATTTTTTCTCTAGTGTGGATCTTGCTCTTTGCCACATGGTTTTTTTTGCCTTCCTCTGGATCAACATGTTAGGGCATGTTAGGATAGGTTATGGGTTGAAGTAGATGGACTTAAAGTCTTCCTTCAACCTTAATAACTATGTTACTATGTTACTATGTTACCAACCATCCACTACTCCATCCATCTGGACATCCAGGGTTGCTCGACACTCATCAGTAAACAAGACTGTTTGAAAATTAGTCTTCACGTATGTCTCTGCCCACTGCAACTGTTTCTGCGTGTGAACACTGTTTAGGGGTGGCCGAATAGTATGTTTATGCACCACAGCAAGCCTTTGAAGGATCTTACACCTTGAGGTTCAAGGGACGCCAGAGGCACCAACTTCAAATAACTGTTTGCTGCTTTGCAATGGTATTTTGGCAGATGCTCTCTTAATCCAAAGAATTTGTATGGCAGAAACTTTCCTCATTATGCCTTTATCTGCATGAACTCTGTGCTCTGTTTCAGTCACAAATCTCTTCACAGTATGATGATCACTCTTAAGTAGGGTTGAGCGAAACGGGTCAGCCAGATTCAGAAGTCCCCGACTTTTGGCAAAGTCGGGTTTCATGAGGGTCGGCCATGTGGTCGGCGATCTTCTGATCTGGAATCGGAATTCCGATACCGAATTCCGATATGTTTAAGATATCGGGAATCAGTATCGGAATTCCTATTTAAGTGTAAAATAAAGAATAAAAAAAAAAATATTGATATACTCACCCTCGGACGCACCCTGATTCTCACCGGCAGCCTTCCTTCCTAAGAATGAGCGCCTGAAGGGCCTTCGATGATGTCGCGGCTTGTGATTGGTCGCGTGAGCGGTCACATGGGCGGTCACGCGACCAATCACAAGCCGCGACGTCATCTAAGGTGCTTCAGGCGCTAATTCTTAGGAAGGAAGCGTCCAAGGGCGCGTCCGAGGGTGAGTATATTCCTAATAGGTATATACTCACCCTCGGACGCGCCCTGGTTCTAACCCGCAGCCTTCCTTCCTAAGAATCAGCACCTAAAGGACCTTAGATGACGTCGCGGCTTGTGATTGGTCACGCAACCTCATCGAAGGTCCTTCAGGCGCTCATTCTTAGGAAGGAAGGCTGCCGGTGAGAACCAGGGCGCGTCCGAGGGTAAGTATATCAATATTTTTTATTTTGATTCTTTATTTTACACTTAAATATGGATCCCAGGGCCTGAAGGAGAGTTTCCTCTCCTTCAGACCCTGGGTTTCCTCTCCTTCAGACCGTGGGAACCATTAGAAACCCAATGCACTGCATTGGGTTTCGTGTTTCGGCCGACCCCGACCCCAACTTTTCTATAGGATCGGCCGATTTCACTCGACCCGACTTTTGAAAAAGTCGGGTTTCATGAAACCCGACCCGATCCTATAAAAAGAAAAGTCGCTCAACCCTACTCTTAAGTTTTCGTGAAATATCTAATGTTTTCATACCTTGTCCAAGGCATTGCACTATTTAATGCTTTTCAGCAGCTCAGAGATCCTTTTTATTTCCCATATTGCTTGAAACCTGTGGCCTGCTTAATTATGTGGAACATCATTTTTAAGCAGTTTTCCTTTAATTAGAATTACCTGGAAAACTAATTATCACATGTGTTTAAGATTGATTTCAGTGATCCATTGAGCCCTGAGACACAATACCATCCACGAGTTTATTTGAAAAACAAAACAATTAAATCTTTATGACACTTAAATCCAGTATGCATAATAATTTGGAACATAGTGTATGGAGGAGATAGGTTATGGATGGCTTTGTAGGGTAGTATTAGTAGCTTGAACTGGATACGCTGAGGGAATGGGAGTCAGTGAAGAGATTTGTAGAGGGGGGACGCAGAGGAGTAGTGAGGAGAGAGATGAATTAGTCAGGCAGCAAAGTTAAGGATGGACTGGATAGGTGCAAGGGTGTTGGCAGGAAGGCCACAGAAAAGGATGTTGCAGTAGTCAAGGCGGGAGATGATGAGGGCATGCACAAGCATTTTTGTAGGCGACAGGAGGTGGAAAGGGCAGAGTCAAGGGTTACTCCGAGGCAGCAGCCTTCCAGTACAGGGGAAAGCGTGATGTCGTTAATTGCGATAGATAGGTCAGGTAAGGGAGATCTATGAGATGGAGGAAAGACGATGAGGTCAGATTTGTCCACATTGAGTTTGAGGAAGCGAGAGAAGAAGAAGGAGGATATGGCTGATAGACACTCCGGGATTCATCTGTGTATGCACATATGCGGGACATTTTATGGCCCATGCTGACATTAAAAATTGGACGCCAGTGTGCTTTGCTCACGAACACACGGTCCGTGGAAACACATGTGCACAGACCCATTCACTTGAATAGGCAAATAGCTCTCCTTTCCTCCTGTGTCTCTCCGAATGGCTAAGTAGCACTGTACAGCCACATATGGGGTATTGCTACTTTCAGTAGAAATTGTGGGACACTTTTTGGTGGTAAAAATGAAGATATTTTTTCCTCGCTGCTCAATGCTATAAAATTTTGTGACACACCCATTGTGTCAATATGATCACTTCACCCCTAGATCCTAGATGAATTCATTGAGAGGTGTAGTTCGTAAAATGTGGTCACTTATGGGGGGTTCTGCTGTTTTGGCACCTCATGGGCTCTCCCGGTGGGTCATGGCACTTTCAAATCATAACAGTAAAATCTGGCGCTCCTTAGCTCTGCCATGCACCCAAACAGTGGTTTACCCCCACATATGGTGTATCAGCGTACTCAGGACAAGTTGCACAATAACTGTTGGAGTCCAATTTCTCCTGTAACCCTTGGTTAAAAAAAAAAAAGAATAAATTGGGACTGAATTACATTTTTTGTGAAAAAAAGTTAAAAGTTCATTTGTTTTAAACATTCCAAAAATTCATGTGAAGCACCTGAAGGGTTAATAAGCATATTGAATATGATTTTGAGCACCTTGAGGGGTACAATTTTTAGAATGGTGTAACTTTTGGGTATTTTCTGTCATATAGACCCCTCAAAGTGACTTCAAATGTGAGGTGGTCCCTAAAAAAACCAATGGTGTTGTAAAAATGAGAAATCGCTGTTTAAATTTTAACCCTTATAACTTCCTAACAAAAAAAATTGGTTCCGTGGGAAATCTTACCTATTACCTTAAGTATATTATGTGACATATCTCTGATGTGAAGGCATGATGTAAAGGCATGAAAATTCAAAGTTGGTAAATTTTCGCCAAATTTCCATTTTTTTCACAAAAGCAAGTCATATCAAAGAAATTTTACCACTAAGGCCAGTTTCACACGTCCAGATAATTCTGGTACCGGAGAGAAACGTACCGGAGTTATCCATGTCTGTGTGTCCGTGTGCTCACGTGGCACATCAGTGCATATTCATCACTGTAATGAGTGGTACCACGTGACCGCTCACACAGGACAAGCTGCCGGCGCTGAGAGCAGACATCGCAGGAGCTGGGTGAGTATTTCTCTGCAAGCGGGCAGGTGCATGGGGGATAGGAGGCAGGAGGTGACCCCCAAACTTTATTTTTAACAAAAAAAAAACAAAAAAACTTGATTTTTCATCTCTTCTTTCCTGCAGGGGAGAAGAGATGAATGCCGCCTTCAGCACCACACGCAGGGGGGACAGCTCTTACTGTAACGCTGTCTCTCCTGCAGGTGGTGCGTGCACAGGGAGGAGAGTGCACACTGTTCTCCATGTGCACATGTGCGGAACGCTTTGCGGACCGTGCTGCCGGAGATAAACGGACATGTTTCCGTGTTTTTAACACGGACACACGGTCCGTGAAAACACAGAGACATGTGCATAAACCCATTCATTTGAATGGGTCTATGTGTGTCAGTGTCCCCGGTACGTGAGAAAACTGTCAGTACACATACCAGAGACAATGACGTGTGAAAGAGGCCTAACATGAAGTACAATATGTCACGAAAAAAGGGTCAGAAAAGGGTCAGTGGTCAGAATTGTAAAAATTGGCTTGGTCCATAAAACATGCAAACCACCCTCGGGAGTAAAGGGGTTAATGGTTGGAGAGATACGCTTTTCCTTAAATTCTGTTCCCTTTTTTCTTCAGATATACCTTTAATCCTTGTGGTCAAAGAGTTCTATTTTAAGCTCATCGGTCCACAGGACTTATTTCCAAAGTGCATAAAGCTTGTTTACGTGTTCTTTTGCATACTTCTGATGCTGAATTTTATGGCGAGGATGCAGGAAAGGTTTTCTTTTGAAGACTCTTCCATTAACCCCTTCATGACCCAGCCTATTTTGACCTGGCTGTTTTTTGCAATTCTGACCAGTGTCCCTTTATGAGGTAATAACGCGGGAACGCTTCAACAGATCCTAACAGTTCTGAGAGTTTTTTTCGTGACATATTGGGCTTCATGTTAGTGGTAAATTTAGGTCAATAATTTTTGCGTTTATTTGTGAAAAAAATGGAAATTTGGCTAACATTTTGAAAAATTCGCAATTTTCAAATTTTTAATTTTTATTCTGTTAAACCAGAGAGTTATGTGACACAAAATAGTTAATAAATAACATTTCCCACATGTCTACTTTACATCAGCACAATTTTGGAAACAAATTTTTTTTTTTGCTTGGAAGTTATAAGGGTTAAAATTTGACCAGCGATTTCTCATTTTTCCAAGGAAATTTACAAAACATTTTTTTTTAGGGACCACCTCACATTTGAAGTCAGTTTGAGGGGTCTGTATGGCTGAAAATACCCAAAAGTGACACCATTCTAAAAACGGCACCCCTCAAGGTACTCAAAACCACATTCAAGATGTTTATTAATCCTTCAGGTGCTTCACAGCAGCAGAAGCATCATGGAAGGAAAAAATGAACATTTAACTTTTTAGTCACAAAAATGATGTTTTAGCAACAATTTTTTTATTTTCCCAAGGGTAAAAAGAGAAACTGGACCAGAAACGTTATTGTAATTTGTCCTGAGTACGCCGATACCTCATATGTGGGGGGGAACCACTGTCTGGGCGCACGACAGAGCTCTGAAGGGAAGGAGCGCCATTTGACTTTTTCAATGAAAAATTGGCTCCAATCTTTAGCGGACACCATGTCGCGTTTGGAGAGCCCCTGTGTGCCTAAACATTGGAGCTTCCCCACAAGTGACCCCATTTTGGAAACTAGACCCCCCAAGGAGCTTATCTTGATGCATAGTGAGCACTTTGAACCCCCAGGTGCTTCACAAATTGATCCGTAAAAATGAAAAAGTACTTTTTTTTCACAAAAAATTTATTTTAGCCTCAATTTTTTCATTTTCACATGGGCAACAGGATAAAATGGATCCTAAAATGTGTTAGACAATTTCTCCTGAGTACACCGATACCTCATATGTGGTCACAAACCACTGTTTGTGCACACGGCATGGCTCGGAAGGGAAGGAGCGCCATTTGACTTTTGAATGAAAAATTAACTCCAATCGTAAGCGGACACCATGTCGCGTTTGGAGAGCCCCTGTGTGCCTAAACATTGGAGCTCCCCCACATGTGACCCCATTTTCGAAACTAGACCCCCCAAGGAACTTATGTAGATGCATAGTGAACACTTTGAACCCCCAGATGCTTCACAAATTGATCCGAAAAAAATGAAAAAGTACTTTTTTTTTCACAAAAAATTTCATTTAGCCTCAATTTGTTCATTTCCACATGGGCAACAGGATAAAATGGATCCTAAGATTTATTGAGCAATTTCTCCTGAGTACACTGATACCTTACATGTGGGGGTAAACCACTGTTTGGGCACGCGGCAGGGCTCGGAAGGGAAGGAGTGCCTTTTGACTTTTTGAATGAAAAATTAGCTCCAATCGTTAGCGGACACCATGTCGCGTTTGGAGAGGCCATGTGTGACTAAATATTGGAGCTCCCCCACATGTGACCCCATTTTGGAAACTAGACCTTCCATGGAACTAATCTAGATGTGCGTTGACCACTTTAAACCCCCAAGTGCTTCTTAGAAGTTTATAACGCAGAGCCGTGAAAATAAAAAATCATTTTTCTTTCTTGCAATTTTTTATTTTCACAAGAGTAACAGGAGAAATTGGACCCCAAAGGATGTTGTCCAGTTTGTCCTGAGTATGCTGATGCCCCATATGTGGGGGGAACCACTGTTTGGGCACATGTCAGGACTCAGAAGGGAAGTAGTGACTTTTGAAATGCAGACTTTGATAGAATGGTCTGCTGGCGTCACGTTGCGTTTGCAGAGCCCCTGATGTGCCAAAACAGTAGAAACCCCCCACAAGTGACCACATTTTTGAAACTAGACCCCCCAAGGAACATATCTAGATATGTAGTGAGCACTTTGAACCCCCAAGTGCTTCACAGAAGTTTACAACGCATAGCCGTGAAAATAAAAAATAATTTTTCTTTCCTCAAAAAAGATGTTTTAGCAAGCAATTTTTTATTTTCACAAGGGTAGCAGAGAAATTGGACCCCAATATTTGTTGCCCAGTTTGTCGTGAGTATGCTGATACCCCATATGTGGGGGTAAACCACTGTTTGGGCGCACGTCAGGGCTCGAAAGGGAAGTAGTGATGTTTTGAAATGCAGACTTTGATGGAATGGTCTGCAGGCGTCATGTTGCATTTGCAGAGCCCCTGATGTGCCTAAACAGTAGAAACCCCCCACAAGTGACCCCATTTTGAAAACTAGACCCCCCAAGAAACTTATCTAGATATGTGGTGAGCACTTTCAACCCCCAAGTGCTTCACAGAAGTTTATAACGCAGAGCCGTGAAAATAAAAAATATTTTTTCTTTCCTCATAAATTATGTTTTAGCAAGCAATTTTTTATTTTCACAAGGGTAACTAAAGTAATTAGACTCCAATATTTGTTGCCCAGTTTGTCCTGAGTACACTGTTACCCCATATGTGGGGGTAAACCACTGTTTGGGCACACGTCGGGGCTCGGAAGGGAAGTAGTGACTTTTGAAATGCAGACTTTGATGGAATGGTCTGCGGGCGTCACGTTGCATTTGCAGAGCCCCTGATATGCCTAAACAGTAGAAACCCCCCACAAGTGACCCCGTATTGGAAACTAGACCCCCCCAAGGAACTTATCTAGATATGTGGTGAGCACTTTCAACCCCCAAGTGCTTCACAGAAGTTTATAACGCAGAGCCGTGAAAATAAAAAATAATTTTTCTTTCCTCAAAAATTATGTTTTAGCAAGCAATTTTTTATTTTCCCAAGGGTAAGAGGAGAAATTGGATCCCAATAGTTGTTGCACAGTTTGTCCTGAGTAGGCTGATACCCCATATGTGGGGGTAAACCACTGTTTGAGCGCACGTCGTGGCTCGGAAGGGAGGGAGCACCATTTGACTTTTTGAACGCAAGATTGGCTGGAATCAATGGTGGCGCCATGTTGCGTTTGGAGACACCTGATGTGCCTAAACAGTGGAAACCCCTCAATTCTAACTTCAACACTAACCCCAACACACCCCTAACCCTTATCCCAACTGTAGCCATAACCCTAATCACAACCCTAACCCCAACACACCCCTAACCCTAACACACCCGTAACCCTAATCCCAACCCTAACCCTAATCCTAACCCTAATCCCAACCCTAACCCTAATCCCAACCCTAACCACAACTTTAACCCCAACACACCCCTAACCCTATCCATAACCCTAACCACAAGCCTAGTCTTAACCCTATTTCCAACCCTAACTCTAATTCCAACCCTAACCCTAAGGCTATGTGCCCACGTTGCGGATTCGTGTGAGATTTTTCCGCACGATTTTTGAAAAATCCGCAAGTAAAAGGCACTGCGTTTTACCTGTGGATTTACAGCGGATTTCCAGTGTTTTCTGTGCGGATTTCACCTGCGGATTCCTATTGAGGAACAGGTGTAAAACGCTGCAGAATCTGCACAAAGAATTGACATGCTGCGGAAAATACAACGCAGCGTTTCCGCACTGTATTTTCCGCACCATGGGCACAGTGGATTTGGTTTTCCATAGGTTTACATGGTACTGTAAACCTATGGAAAACTGCTACGAATTTGCAGTGGCCAATCCACTGCGGATCCCCGGCCAATCCGCTGCGGATCCGCGGCCAATCCACTGCGGATACGCAGCCAAATCCGCACCGTGTGCAAATACCCCAACCCTAACCCTAGCCCTAACCCTAGTTCTAACACTAACCCTAGTGGAAAAAGAAAAAAATATATATTTTCTTTATTTTATTATTGGCCCTACCTATAGGGGGGATAATGGGGGGGGGGGGGTCATTTACTATTTTTTTTATTTTGATCACTGTGATAGGTTATATCACAGTGATCAATATATACCTGGAATGAATCTGCTGGCCGGCAGATTCGGTGGGCGCACTGCGCATGCGCCTGCCATTTTGGAAGATGGCGGCGCCCAGGGAGAAGACAGATGGACACCGGGAGGCCCGGTAAATATAAAGGGGAGGAGATCTGAGCATGGGGGGTGGATCGGAGGACGGGGGGTGGCATGGGAGCATGGGGGGAGCGGACAGGACGGCTGAGGAAGGCGGAGTACCGGACGGAGGACCGGGGAGGCGATCGGTGGCGGTGGGGGTACACCAGTGTTTCCAGCCATGGCCGATGATATTGCAGCATCGGCCATGGCTGGATTGTAATATTTCACCAGTTTTTTAGGTGAAATATTACAAATCGCTCTGATTGGCAGTTTCACATTCAACAGCCAATCAGAGCGATCGTAGCCACGGGGGGGTGAAGTCACCCCCCCCCCCCTGGGCTGAAGTACCACTCCCCCTGTCCCTGCAGATCGGGTGAAATTGGAGTTAACCCTTTCACCCGATCTGCAGGGACGCGATCTTTCCAATGACGCCACATAGGTTGGATTGGCACCGACTTTCATGACGCCTACGTGGCGTCAAAGGTCGGGAAGGGGTTAAGAACTAACATAGAAAAAAAGAAACACATACCATAAGATACGGCCTTCCCAAAACCCTGTCTGAGGACAAATGCACATCTAGCAGGAAGCAGCAGGCCTCCACTAATAAAGGCAAGGGGCAGCACAGGTGCAAACTACTGATAAAAACAGCCACCCCTACACCCATCAGATTATGGTGGGGTTGGCTGCCTAGTAGAAAAAAATTGCACAACGATATGGCTTGCATAGGACGGCAGTTACACAGGTAAGTGTGATGCAAAGTGTCTGGCTTGCGGCCTATTAACGACGCCCTTGTATTAACAGTCAGGCTGCCCAGCACTATAATATGCAACACACAGGGACAGATGCTCTAATAGACCAAGCCAACAAAAAGAGGCCTAGCTACTTTCTGCAAAAAATGATATGATAAAAAGTGCAAAAAATTAATGCATATGATAAAAACATTATATGAGGTATTGGTTAATATTTTGGCCAAAATAGATAAGCTCTCAACCTACATAAAGGGTCCCCATACTTGCGAGTCCTACCACTAATATCAAAAACAACTAATGTAGAATTTTTTTTTTCCATTAAGGTCATATTTGTATAGGTGTCACTGAACAGTAGAACAATGCACCACAACTCCAGAGTCTGCTTCTGATTTGCTTTTCTAGCAATCCTTTAAACAGCTCTCAGTGAAATTTTGCATGGTTTTACAGACCTTATCTTGACCTCCACTGTTTTTGTTAACTGCAATTTCTTACTTACATTTCAAACTGATGAAAGGGCAACTTGAAAATGCTTTGCTATCTTCTAATAGCCTTCTCCTGCTTTGTGGACCTCCTTATTTTCATTTTCAGAGTGCTAAGCAGCTGCTTAGAAGAACCCAAGAACCCATTGCAGCTGTTTTTTGGCACAAGTTTAGAGGAGGCTGGGTTTTTATTAAGCTAGGAAATTTGCATCACCTGGCCTTTTCTAAAGATGATAGTGAACAAGCCATACCCTAAAAGGCTAAGGTTTAAAAACTTGGTCAAAGTTATCAGAGCACAAAAATCTCCAAGGGTACTTTTGCATCTGCCCATATTCCTATTTGTAATTTTTATAATGTAAAATATAACTATATATTATAATTTGCCTAAAATACAATGGAAATGTGTTATCTTTAACTTTAGGCCTTTTAGATATCAATTCATCTTCAACTTGCTTAACTTAACACAAGAACAGTAATTTTTTACCAGGGGTGTCCAAACTTTTACATGCAACAAAATACATACATACATGTTTGTATGTATGTATGTTTTGTAAAACAGGTGAACTGGTGTGCTCATGTTAATGAATCAGGCAGCTCTGAATTTGGCATGCCTCCTATGAGCCTGAAGAAGGGGTTGAACCCCGTAATGTGTAAGGGTATGTGCACATGTTGCGGAATCCATTGTGGATTTCTCCACTCAAATTCAGCAGAATCCGCAGGTAAAACGCAGGTCATTTTACCTGCGGATTCTGCTGAATTTGAGTGGATTTCCTGTGGGTTTTATGTGGATTTTGTGCGGATTTGGAATAGGTGTAAAAGCTGCGGATTCCGCACAAAGAATTGACATGCTGCGGAAAATAAACAGCAGCGTTTCTGCACAGAATTTTCCGCAGCATGGGCACAGGGGATTTGGTTTTCCTTAGGTTTACATGGTACTGTACACCGCATGGAAAACTGCTTTGGATCCACAGAGCCAAATCCGCGGCGGATCCGCACCCAAATCTGCAAAGTGTGCACATGCCCTTACAGTTTGGAGATTCTTAATAAACAATTGTTCACTATTATATTATTGTTTTTTATATTTTGTTTTTGGATGAACAATCCATATTTCTTGCTCCAATTTACCAATTTTTGAGTCTCTTCATTCATCTGAATGACCTCCCAGTAATACAAGTTAGTTATTACAATTAATCGCGTGGTTTTTCTGAAGCAGGATCAGAATTTTCTAGCTGATTTTGAAACTGTTTGCATTGCAAAAGAAGTTGCCACTAGTAAAATTAACAGCAGCTGGAGGTGGGCAGCTAGGGCATTTCCATTAGATGCTGAGTGTTGGGTGGGGGATGGGCGCCTACAAGCTACTTTGTTGGGGTCAACATATGTAGAAACAGTGTGAGGGCAGTCCAATGAACTTCTCTGGATGAAGTGAGAGCTACTGATCAGCTTTCTGTCACACAAATTGCAAATCATACAAAGTTATGTCACATTGTTCTTGCAATTATTTTTTTTCAGGACTTGAAGCTTTAAAACTGCAATTGTCAACTTTGAACGGAAGATTTAACTCTCTTCAACTGAAATTGGAACAACAGAAAAAAGGTACACATACCTGGAAATGTTCTCAATAACATTATTTGGCTACATTTTGTTCAGTGTGTTCACTTTTGCAAGTTTGTCACACTTGATCACTTTTGTGTTTTTATGATTGCCATTCTTTGGGTTCCATAGAGGAGTGTTACAAACATGTTTCTCAACACCCAACCCATCTCTTCCTGCAAATTACATTTCAGTTCCATTGGATGTGTGGGCAGCAACATAATATACGTATGTACATGTTGGAGCACAGCTGAATTCTAATTTAGTTGTCAGGAACTTCTGACTTGAGAGGTTGGAAAATTATTCTTATAAATAGAGATGAGCGAACCTTTCAAGGTTCGGTTTGGTTTGGAATCAGCGAATGGACCAATGTTCACCGAACGGTGGGTCGAACGTATCGGAGCCTCATTGAATTCAAAGGGAGGCTAAACCAAAAGCATAGACAACACCTTTGGAGGGGGGCGCACAAATTTGATAATGGCACAGCAGTAGTTAGCCATGGGCCATGCATGAGGTATCAGGGTCTGGGCCAGCATTTACAGCTTTGAACTGAAGTTTCAATTAAGACGAGGAAGGTGAAGGACCGGTGTAAGCCTGCTGTACTGGAAGCCTCAATACCTTAAGGTACCTTCACACATAACGATATTGTTAACGATATCGTTGCTTTTTGTGACGTAGCAACGATATCGTTAATAAAATCGTTATGTGTGACAGCGACCAACGATCAGGCCCCTGCTGGGAGATCGTTGGTCGCTGAACAAAGTCCAGAACTTTATTTCGTCGCTGGATCTCCCGTGGACATCGCTGGATCGGCGTGTGTGACACCGATCCAGCAATGTCTTCACTGGTAACCAGGGTAAACATCGGGTAACTAAGCGCAGGGCCGCGCTTAGTAACCCGATGTTTACCCTGGTTACCTTCCTAAAAGTAAAAAAAACAAACACTACATACTTACCTATCGCTGTCTGTCCCCGGCGCTGTGCTCTTCACTCCTCCTGCACTGGCTGTGAGCGTCGGTCAGCCGGAAAGCAGAGCGGTGACGTCACCGCTCTGCTTTCCGGCCGCTGTGCTCACACAGCCAGTACAGGAGGAGTGCAGAGCACAGCGCTGGAGGACAGACAGCGTTAGGTAAGTATGTACTGTTTGTTTTTTTTACTTTTAGGAAGGTAACCAGGGTAAACATCGGGTTACTAAGCGCGGCCCTGCGCTTAGTTACCCGATGTTTACCCTGGTTACCGGCATCGTTGGTCGCTGGAGAGCGGTCTGTGTGACAGCTCTCCAGCGACCAAACAGCGACGCTGCAGCGATCCGGATCGTTGTCGGTATCGCTGCAGCGTCGCTTAATGTGAAGGGGCCTTTAGGCTACAGCTCAAACTGCTTTTTTTGCACAGCCACACTCAGGTGGCACAAATACTGTATCAGATTGGTATACCACATATGTTATAGCAATGTAAGGATAGTAACACAGAGAGTTGACTGAAAGTACAGGTGCTTCTCACAAAATTAGAATATCATCAAAATGTACATTTACTGAATATACATTTCAGTAGGCCAACATTTCGGATTTTAAAATAATTTTTTCAAGCTGGTGTTAGAATACCTTATAATTTATTGAGATAATGACTTTTGCGTGTTCATTGGCTGTAAGCCATAATCATCAAGATTAACAGAAAAAAACACTTGAAATACTTCACTCTGTTTGTAATGACTCTATATAATATATAAGTTTCACTTTTTGTATTGAAGAACGTAAAAAAAATAACTTTTTGCTGATATTCTAATTTTGTGAGATGCACCTGTTTATATAATACATAGATAAATAGCCTTTACTGGCTATTAAAATGGTGGACCCTAAAAAAAATGAGGTAGGGTCCCCCTATAATTAATAACCAGCAAAGGCTATGCAGACAGCTGCGGTCTGATATTAACAGCATAGGAAGTGGCCATGGATACTTGCCCCCCCAGGCTATAAACATCAGCTCTCAGCTACCCCAGAAATGGCACATCTATAAGGATGCTCTGCTAGATCTAGATGACGGGCTGCATGGTTGCATCATGTGACCATAAAGCCTGCCATCTAGCAGAGACACTGAGCACCATGTGCTCAGTGTCTCCCTGTGAACTTTTATTACCTGTTTGATGGCACCGCAAGCGTGAGAAAGTTCTCACACTCACAGTGCCGTGAGAAAGGTCCTGAGAGTTCATAGCCAATGAATTCACTTATCTGACGTCAGCACGAGCACCGATAGAAATTTTCCCATGGTGCCAGTGTGTGTGTAATCTGTGTGGCACACTTGTGGCAACCAAGTGCCACCCGTGTGCTGCATCAGTACCACACAGCAGGTGCCAGGGAAGCAGTGGTACAGTAAGCGCTGCTCCCTGGCACTGAGTGCTGAAGATGACTATCATCATTCTCCCCTGCTCTGCCGGCGATCAGCCAGAGCAGGGTAGAATGATTAGAGTTGTATTCAAGTGAGAACAATGAAGAAAGCAATGGCTTTTGGGACTATTACTACCATCAGCCTACACCTGCTGCCGCTAATAAGTGACAGCAGGAGCTGCTGATGGAAGTATTCCTCACCCCCTGTCTATGCTATAAATAAATAAATAAATGAAAAAAATGGCATGGGTTCCCCTATATTTTCTATAACCAGACAGGCAAAATTGACAGCTGGGGCTGCAAACCTCAGCTGTCAGTGTTAGCAAGGCTGGTTATCAAGACTAGAGGGGTCCCCACGCGTACTTTTTAATTATCTAAATAAATAAATAGTTTAAAATAGGGCCTGGAGTCCCCCCATTTTTGACAAACAGCCTTGCTAATGCAGACAGCTGGGCGCTGCTATTCTCAGGCTAGAAATGGGGCCATGGTTATTGACTCCCCCAGCCTAAAAATAGCAGCCCGCAGCTGCCCAGAAAAGGCACATCTATTAGATGCACCAATTCTGGCACTTTTCCTGGTTCTTCCAATTGCCCTGTAGCAGTGGCAAGTGGGGTTCATAATTCTGGGGTTGATGTCACCTTTGCATTGTCAGGTGACATCGAGCCCACAAATTACTAATGGAGAAGTGTCTATAAGACACCTATCCATTACTAGTCCTATAGTTACATCGTAAATAAAGAGACAGCTAGAAAAAAGTCCTTTATTAGAAATAAGACTAAACACAGTTTTCCATTTTATTTAAAAATAATAAACCCAGTAATACTCACCTAACGTCTAATTCAACTGAATCCCTCGTCCCCTGTATTTAAGCTAAAATTAAAAAAATATATATCCCTCACCTCTCCATTGTTATGTCCTACACCATAATCCATTTCTGGGGGATTATTGGTTTCAACCTGGACGATGCCAAGATGCAACCATCGAGGATGAGAACTACTGGTGAATGAGCAACTGTGAGGCATCAAGGTTACCACCGGTCAGTGAGGCTGAGTTCCCAGCCAAGCTCAGTGACTTCACCGCAGATCTCGGTGAGAAATTCTCAAAGGTGATCTGGGGTGAAGTCACTCTGCTTGAACTGCGTTGACTTTATCACTGACTTTTTCCCACTCTGCTAAGTCCACAGCAGTTTAGCCTGTTTGGAAACACAGCCTCAGTGACCGGAGGTAACCTAGATGACATCACTGCCGATCTCAGAGGCTGCGCTTATAGCAATTCAGTGGTTCTGAGCCTGGACAGTTGTATCTTGGCACTGTCCAGGAGGAAAACTGTTTATCCCCAGACAAGGATTACGGTGTGGGACAGAATGATGGATAGATGAGGGATATTGTTGCTTTTTATCTCTGTTTTATTACAGAAGACAGGGGATTCAGTGGAATTAGGCCTTAGGTGAGCATAACTGTGTTTTGTTATTTTTAAATAAAAATGGAAAATTGTGTTTTGTTGTATTTCTTATAAAATACTTTATTCTGTGTCTTTATTTACCACATAACTATAGGACTAGTAATGAATAGGTGTTTTATAGACGACTCTCCAATAGTAAGCCGTGGGCTTGATTTCGCCTGACAATACAAAGGTGATATTAACTCCACAAATATGAACTACACTTGCCACCACTGCAGGGCAAGTGGGAAGAGTCATGCAAAGTGCCAGAATTGGCACATCTAATAGATGCACCTCTTTCTGGCAGCTGTGGGTTGCTATTTTTAGGCTGAGCATACCAGTCCCCAGCTGTCTGCTTTGGCAAAGCTGGTTGTCAAAAATGGGGGGATCCCATGCTGTTTTTTAAATTATTTATTTAAATAATTAAAATATTCTGCGTGGGGACCCCACTATTCTTGATAACCAGACTTGCTGAAGCTGACAGCTGAGGGATGCAGCCCCCAGCTGTGAGCGTTTTGCCGGGCTGGTTATCAAAAATACAGGGGAACTCACTATGGATTTTTTTTCAATTATTTATTTAAATCGCAGGAGCTGGATGATGAATACTCCCATCAGTCGCTCCTAATCTCACTGTTAGGCCAGGGTCACACTTGCAATGAATACAGACCAGTATTCATCTATGGGGCAGCTCACATCAGCGCTTTTTTTATTGGCCATTTTCAACGTGCGAGTGAAATCGCAGAATGCTGTGATTGTCAACGACACTCGGCCGAGTCTCGAGACAACGCACATCACTCGGATATCCTCCAAGTGATGTGCAATATATGCTGATCCCGGCAATGGTGGAGATGGAGAAATTCATTTCTCCGCCTCCTCCGCAGCTGTGCTCCAATCCTCTCTGTGCGGGAGGCTCAGAGCACAGACGCATGACACTAGTCTCTCGTAGCAGAGCAGAAGCCGAGGGTCATTAGCATATCACCTCTGATGCTCTCGCATCAGATGTCATATGCTAGTCTGACCCAGGCCATATTAGCAGCAGCAGGCGTCGGCTGATGGGAGCTATAGTCCCATCAGCTGACACCAGTAACTGGTGGTGAACTTTATACCTCTGATCACAGCTGCGCTCATGCTGTCTTTTGACAGCATGGGACCTGTTGCTCTCTGATCGGCAGTGATGATTTCACCACCAACCAGATGCGGTATTTGCTGCACTCTCATGCACATGACAGCGTGACAAACACCCGGTATTCAGGCAGCCAATCACAGTAATGTCACACTAAAGATAGTGCCGGCATTACTGTGATTGGTAAGCAAGCCTAGCATGTTCATTGGCTGGTGATGAGCGAATTTGTTCGGAAAACGATCACCAAAAAGTGCGGGAAAACATGTGCATTGCGGCCACCAAAAACCCCTAGCGACTGCCCCCCGGGAAGCTGCAATACCAGGGTGTGCACTTAACACAGTGTAAGCATGTATTCCCATAAAAGCACAATTCTTTAATGACAAAATGTAAAAAATACCCCCCAGTGCAAATAATAAATTTTAAAGCATAAGTTAATATCAAGAACCTGTCAAATCCCTATGCTTACTTCCTATCCCTTCCTGGCTGACAGTGGAGGTTGGCACCCTAATAGATACGATTATTTGGCGCCCTCACTCAGTGATGGCTGTCCCAGACTAGCCCTGATAAATCCTAATATACTACAGGTGGGAAAACAAAAGAACAGGTTCCACTGATACATATCAATCAAGAACTCACAGGAATACACCCATAAATTGGACAACCATTAGATGACAGGGAAAACTCCATTACCAGATATATCCTACACCAAAACATGGAGCATATAATCCCAAGACCATAACTTAATAAAAAGTAACAAATTTATTAATATAAACACAAAATGTATACAGACTTAATGGACAAGGTACAGACAGGGCTCGTATACGGGGGACAAAAAACACTGGAGATTAAACCACAGGTTCAATTAAGCAAAACACTAAGAACATGCCATGCTAGATACATACAGTGGGGCAAAAAAGTATTTAGTCAGTCAGCAATAGTGCAAGTTCCACCACTTAAAAAGATGAGAGGCGTCTGTAATTTACATCATAGGTAGACCTCAACTATGCGAGACAAACTGAGAAAAAAAAATCCAGAAAATCACATTGTCTGTTTTTTTAACATTTTATTTGCATATTATGGTGGAAAATAAGTATTTGGTCAGAAACAAAATTTAATCTCAATACTTTGTAATATATCCTTTGTTGGCAATGACAGAGGTCAAACGTTTTCTGTAAGTCTTCACAAGGTTGCCACACACTCTTGTTGGTATGTTGGCCCATTCCTCCATGCACATCTCCTCTAGAGCAGTGATGTTTTTGGCTTTTCACTTGGCAACACGGACTTTCAACTCCCTCCAAAGGTTTTCTATAGGGTTGAGATCTGGAGACTGGCTAGGCCACTCCAGGACCTTGAAATGCTTCTTATGAAGCCACTCCTTCGTTGCCCTGGTGGTGTGCTTTGGATCATTGTCATGTTGAAAGACCCAGCCACGTTTCATCTTCAATGCCCTTGCTGATGGAAGGAGGTTTGCACTCAAAATCTCACGATACATGGCCCCATTCATTCTTTCATGTACCCAGATCAGTCGTCCTGGCCCCTTTGCAGAGAAACAGCCCCAAAGCATGATGTTTCCACCACCATGCTTTACAGTAGGTATGGTGTTTGATGGATGCAACTCAGTATTCTTTTTCCTCCAAACACGACAAGTTGTGTTTCTACCAAACAGTTCCAGTTTGGTTTCGTCAGACCATAGGATATTCTCCCAAAACTCCTCTGGATCATCCAAATGCTCTCTAGCAAACTTCAGACGGGCCCGGACATGTACTGGCTTAAGCAGTGGGACACGTCTGGCACTGCAGGATCTGAGTCCATGGTGGCGTAGTGTGTTACTTATTGTAGGCCTTGTTACATTGGTCCCAGCTCTCTGCAGTTCATTCACTAGGTCCCCCCGCGTGGTTCTGGGATTTTAGCTCACCGTTCTTGTGATCATTCTGACCCCACGGGGTGGGATTTTGCGTGGAGCCCCAGATCGAGGGAGATTATCAGTGGTCTTGTATGTCTTCCATTTTCTAATTATTGCTCCCACTGTTGATTTCTTCACTCCAAGCTGGTTGGCTATTGCAGATTCAGTCTTCCCAGCCTGGTGCAGGGCTACAATTTTGTTTCTGGTGTCCTTTGACAGCTCTTTGGTCTTCACCATAGTGGAGTTTGGAGTCAGACTGTTTGAGGGTGTGCACAGGTGTCTTTTTATACTGATAACAAGTTTAAACAGGTGCCATTACTACAGGTAATGAGTGGAGGAAAGAGGAGACTCTTAAAGAAGAAGTTACAGGTCTGTGAGAGCCAGAAATCTTGATTGTTTGTTTCTGACCAAATACTTATTTTCCACCATAATATGCAAATAAATTGTTAAAAAAACAGACAATGTGATTTTCTGGATTTTTTTTTCTCAGTTTGTCTCCCATAGTTGAGGTCTACCTATGATGTAAATTACAGACGCCTCTCATCTTTTTAAGTGGTGGAACTTGCACTATTGCTGACTGACTAAATACTTTTTTGCCCCACTGTATATAAGGAGCTATGTCATATAAAAGTGCATAGTGCCTAGTAAGGTGCAGCACTGCATGTTCCTAGTGGGGCCATGTCAGTAACTAATTATGTTAACCTTAAATAGGAAGGAATAGATAGTAGGGCCATGTCAATCTTACCCATATAATCAGTGTCAGTGTCAGTCCGGCAGCCCCGACGCACGTTTCGCGTGAATAGTCAGAAATGGAATTCAAGGTCAGAAAGCCAACAGAACAAGCAAGCAGAATAAGGCTTGGAGAGCCACACAAGGAAATGCAAACCGAGCACACACTCAAGGGGTCAGACACGCATTTAACGAAAGTATAGCTGACAGGGAATCCTAGTCTGGAGTGTGTATAAATACCTCTCCAAGATCCAAAGAGAGGTCAGCAATATTAACCCTTAGAGAGAAGGACATGAACCATGTCCTATACCATGACAGCCAGCAGGTGCCGTGACACCAGAGTTGAGTAAGGGCCCTCAGGTGGCCCTGTATCATACATTTTGGAGAGCTCTCACTCCTACATTCAGGAGCCCCTCCCTCATGCCAAGTAGTTAGCCAGATAGTGTAATACATTTTTCCCATCACTTTACAATGCCAGCTAAAACATGCCCATTTGAATTTTGGGCTTTGCCCACCACCAGGTCCACCGCCATGTCATTATGCAGCCCTAACTTTTCATTTTCAGAGGGCCACCAAGTGCCGTGAAACCTGTGTTTTGTAAGGTCCACAGTTCATTTTTGCCACTGGATCCCAATGGAACCACTGTCATAGCAGGTGAAGACGCTGTAAGGTGAATATAATAGCAGCCTCCTCAAGGAAAAAAGATAGAAGTGCCATTGATTAATCTGGACAAGCCTACGCACTTCTTCTGGAAACTACCCAACCAGGCTGAATGTATCTTTTGCATGGTTTTGAGCAACAATGGAGTAATTACAGGATATGTCCCAGAGAGTGTCTAGGTCTGTGGAGTGTATCACTCAGGTTACAGGCAGTACTGCAGAGCTCAGGTAAAGGTCTTAACATGGCAATGACCATGTTTCAATATGTGTAAGGCTGCGGCCTGAATAGGTCTGTTTAGCGTATTAGCCCAGTCTCTAAGAAGTGCTTAAAATATACAGAAACTGGCCAATATCCCACTTTCAGTTTTTTGTAGGGACCCAAATTTAGAAAATGTAAGGGAAGCAACAGTTTAATAAAGAGACACAAGTCTCATTTAGGAGCCTGGAAAAGTCAGCAATGGTGTTTGTCCAGCACTGGACAATGTAAATTGCAAACGAATATGTATGCCCTATCTAGCTAACAATTTGTGAACAGACATACTGTGTATGCTGACAAGTGACAACTGAACGGTGTGCTGGGATAATGAACTGGACGTGGTTGCTGACTGTTGTGTCTGTGCAACTGCAGGTTGTAGACAGGAGGCCTCAGCGCCTCCTTCCTGGACAGCAGCGTGGGAATGACATAACACAGGAGAAGGGCCAGTGGTTTCACTGTCAGACACATATTTTCTACTAAGGCTTTCTGCCCACCTACTGGGGTGCTGCATATATGAACAGTATATGGTGTATGCTAACAGAGGTATTATGTCGAATTTTCCTTTATAAAGGGATGTGTGGGTAAGATTTTTGAAATAGCATATATATATATATAGCATGTTTCATTACTCATATTATTATTTTGTATAAGGCTGAAATCTAAAGAACTATTTGGAGCATATTAATGCATTTATGTTCAAAAATGTCCAAGTGCAGACCCAAAACACAATATCAGGCTACCAGATGCATGCTTTAAGAGACTGTGAGAAGGGCAACACAATAAAAAAGTATAATAATAGAAAATATAGAGATTGAGAGTAGAAATTTGACCACTGCACAGTGTACAAAGTTTTCCAAAAAATACCCCAAGGGGGCTGTATGATACACACTGAAGGAGACCGTGATGGGGACCTCGCACTACATTTTGCAGTTATTAGAATAGGTAGAGATAGGGAGAACAAGTTTCCCCATTGCACAATGTGCAAAAGATTCAAAAAATTAGCCAAGGGGTCTCTCTCAGACCAGTTGAAAGATGACATGATGGGGACATCACAATACACTTAGCATTTATTACAAGAGGTAGAGATATGGAGTACAAGTTTCACCATTGCACAGGTTTCAAAAAGTACAAAACAATTCCCAAGTGGGGTATACATATATTAAAACTATGTACTTGTTGCAGAAGCAGGCGGAGGGGGAGGAGTTGATTTCCTGAACAAAATGGTTTTGGATGGCAAGAGATGGACGTTAAGACAACTTCCCCCCCCAAAAAAAAAAATTTGTCCTGCATTTACATTTTCGTTGCTGTCAAGGCTTAAAAAAATCAGAGGAAATCCAGCCCTTTATCAATTTTAGACGATTCAGCCTGTCTGCATTTTCTGTTGCCTATCCGTTATGATTGCACCTGTCAAACTAAAAACATGCTCAGACAATACACTTGTGGCAGGGCATGACAGCACCTCCAAGGCGTACATAGAGAGGTC
Source organism: Ranitomeya imitator (assembly GCF_032444005.1). NCBI lineage: Eukaryota > Metazoa > Chordata > Amphibia > Anura > Dendrobatidae > Ranitomeya > Ranitomeya imitator. The sequence continues at coordinate 700,164,878 of NC_091283.1, forward strand.
GGGCCAAGTGTGCAACTTCTCCCTCCTCATCATGATTACGCCCACAGATAGCCCTTGCTGATGTGACTGTCTCATGAAAATGGCCCAGTTGGTGGACATCCCCCTCCTTAGTTGCACCTGGTGTTTGTGGCCCTCCCTTATAATCCTTGTGGGAGAGAAGAGCCGGTACCTCTGCCACCAGCATTGTCTAAGGGTAATCTTGTGAGCAAGTCTTCCACTACGGCCCTCTGGCATGCATGGCTTGAACCATGGATCAAGAAATGTGCACAGCCAGTATTTAATGGTGGACAAAATGTCTTTCAATCGAGGGTCTTAGGAATGGCATCTGGACATGATCTCTGCCATGTGTGGCAGACTGCAAAGAGTCAAACATTCAGTGTCATCACCAGGAGCAACACCAACCATTCTCTCCTCCTAATGACACACAGCCTCCTCCTCCTCTTCATTCCATCCATGCTGGACATCCATGATGCTGGGATTGGGCATCCCCTCTTTAGCGCAGAGCAAAAAATCATGTTCCTCCTCATTCTCCTTCTCCTGTTCCTCGTCATCACCCAATGTGGCCAGCAAATACTGTGTGAGGCTGGGTTGTGTGGTACCAGCCAATGTACAATACTGCTCCATAGCCACCTGCTCGGCATTCAAATCTTCCTCTTTCAGATGCTGCAGCAAACGTTTTAGTAGACAGTGCAGTGGAATGGTTATGCTCATAATAGCGTCATCAGCGCTCACCATCTCGGTGCAGTATATTCAAAATTTTGAAGAACCTCACATAGGTCAGCGATCCACACCCACTCGGCAGTTGTTATGTGTGGGGGTTGAGTGTTACTCTGATGGGCATTGAGACAGCCCTCTGCTGCTCACGAAGCCTTGTGAACTTATGGAAGGTCAAATTCCAGCGTGTGGGCAGGTCACAGATTGGTCAGTGATGAGGCAAATTAAAGCGCTGCTGCAGTGAAGCTAGACCAGCGAAAGTTGAGATGTCTTTCTGAAATGTGCGCTGACACAGCGTAGCTTGGCAAGTAGGTCAGGCAAGTCAGAGTATGTTTAAAAAAAAACGCTGTACAACCAATTTCAGTACATGGGCCATGCATGGAAAATGTACCAGCTTGCCGAGCTTTAAAGCCACCACCAATTTACGCCCATTATTGGGTTCCACCTGGTTGGAAGTTCAGCAAGGAGAGCTACTGATCAGTCTGTTCTTTTATCCCTTTCAACAACTTGGCTGCGTTGTGAGCCTTATCACGTAAACAGATGAGCTTCAGCAGTGCATGCTACCGCTTCGCCAAGTATGTGCTGAAGACTTCCCAGATGGGAAGTCATGGGGAGGCTAGTTCCGCTGAGGATGAGGAGGGGGAGGAGAGACATGAAGTGGAATACGAGGAGACTGAAACCCTGATGGAAGTTGGGCCCGCTATTCTTGGTGTGGGTAAGATGTTTGATGTCCTAGCCTCTGACTCTGTCCCAGACTCCACAAAGCTAACCCAGTGTGCCATCAGGGAATTGTAATCACCCTGTCCACAAAAACATGTCCACATGTCTCTGATTAGGTGGACCTTCCTTATGACTGCGCTGGCTAGAGAACCTCTGATATTGTGTAACACGTGCTTATGTAATGCGGGAACAGCACACCGGGACTACCGTTGGGCTGCCACCGCCAAGAAGTCACAAAAATGCTAATTTCCCACAAGTTGAAACGGCAACCTTTCCATGACTAGCAATCTGGTAATGAGTGTTTGGGCCTGTGGGTGGATGGCTGGATATTTCTGCTTTCTATTAAATGTCTGAGGCAGAGACAAATGAACGCTGAGCTGGGACAACAAAGTGAACATAGTTGCTGACTGTTGTGTGTGTGCTACTGCTGGTTGAGGGCAGGAGGCATCAGTTCCTGCTTCATGATCAGCAGATTGGGAAGGCCATAACGCAAGGGAAGGGGCAGTGGTTTAACCCTCAGACACAGATTTGTTACCCAGGCGTTCTGCCCACCTACTGGAGTGCTTGACTGCCATGTGCTTTTTTATGCTGGGGGTGCTAAGGTTGGCAATGTTCTTGTCTCTTCTTAGCTTGGTTTGGCAGATGCTGCAAATTAAAGTAGTCTTATCTGATGAACTTTTCGAAAAAAAAACTACCATAAATTGTCATGTAAGATTATCTGTACCAAGATTGCGCCAGTCGCACAACCGCTAGATACAGAAACACTTTTTTAAATCAATAGAATTTTTTTTTCAATCGTCTTGCTGACACACTCCAAATGTGGAGTAATGAAGATTATTGTCCCTGCTAAATTGTCACGTACGAATATGTCTTCTCAGATTGCACCAGTCGCACAACTTCTGGATACAAAAATGCTATTTTTTTTTAAACAATAGAAAATTAGATATTTTTTTTCAGTCGTCCTGCTGACATACTCCAAATGCGGAGTAATGAAGATTATTGCCTGCTAAATTGACTATCTCTACCCAGCTTGCGCTAGTTACACTACTGCTATACAAATATTAGCTATTTTAAGTGGAAAATTGTTGAGAGATGCAACATGTACTTGCAAAGATGAGAACACTCAGGTGCCTGCCTTTCATCCACCCTCCCTCTCTCCTATTAATCCCCAACAAACAAACAACTAATCTTGACAATATTCAGCTCCTAAAATAGCTTTTTGGAATAAATAACGCTCATTGTAACCTCCTATCACTTTCCCTATGCTTTTTTCACTTTACCTATGCTGAAACTAAGCTCTCCCTATGCCTTTTACAGCTTCAATGTGTGCAAGATGGCACCGGCAGCCTTTAAACTGTCACTATGACACTGGAAGGCCAGCCAGTCACAGTAATGCTCTACACCAAAGATGGTGACGGCATTACTTTTATTGGCAAGCCAGCCCAACATGTTCATTGGCTTCAAATAAAGCACTAAACATGCTGAGCGGGTCACTTGAATATACCAAGGCGAATACCTAATTACTTGCCGAATAACAAATAGCCCGAATACCGTACTATCCATGAGAGTAATGAATAGTGCTGAATGTATTCACCCATCACTAGTGTTGAGCGATACCGTCCGATACTTGAAAGTATCAGATATCGCCGATACCGATATCCGATACCAATACAAGTCAATGGGACACCAAGTATCGGAAGGTATCCTGATGGTTCCCAGGGTCTGAAGGAGAGGAAACTCTCCTTCAGGCCCTGGGATCCATATTAATGTGTAAAATAAAGAATTAAAATAAAAAATATTGATATATTCACCTCTCCGGCGGCCCCTGGACATCACGCGGGTAACCGGCAGGCTTCTTTGTTCAAAATGAGCGCGTTTAGGACCTGAGGAATGACGTCGCGGCTTCTGATTGGTCGCGTGCCGCCCATGTGACCGCGACGTGACCAATCAGAAGCTGCGACATCATTCCTCAGGCCCTAAATTCCTAGAATGAGGAGTTTAGTGCCTGAGAATGACGTTGCGGCTTCTGATTGGTCGCGTCGCGGTCACATGGGCGGCACGCGACCAATCAGAAGCCGCGACGTCATTCCTCAGGTCCTAAACGCGCTCATTCTAGGAATTTAGGGCCTGAGGAATGACGTCGCGGCTTCTGATTGGTCGCGTCGCGGTCACATGGGCGGCACGCGACCAATCAGAAGCCGCGACGTCATTCCTCAGGTCCTAAACGCGCTCATTTTGAACAAAGAAGCCTGCTGGTTACCCGCGTGATGTCCAGGGGCCGCCGGAGAGGTGAATATATCAATATTTTTTATTTTAATTCTTTATTTTACACCTCACTATGGATCCGATACCGATACCCGATACCACAAAAGTATCGGATCTCGGTATCAGAATTCCGATACCGCAAGTATCGGCCGATACCCGATACTTGCGGTATCGGAATGCTCAACACTACTCATCACTAATCGTTATATATATGCCACATTGGCAGCATTCTTTGTCTCTACATCTGTGATGCCTGAACCATTTACTATTTTTATCATGTTTTGCATTTGTTGAATATAAGTGTGGGCACTTATCTTCAGTAGTGGCGCAATCTACTATTTTTGTTAAATAAAGGTGTTTTATCCTCACCAATACACGTTCCAGATCACTTTTTTTGGCCTTATATTTGGTGTTTTCTTTTTGATTTCTGCTACTCTATCCAAATGGTCTGCCATTTATTGTCCAAACAAATATATATCACTACCTTATTACTACATTTATCATTAGTCTCCAGTTGATATATATGATTTGTTTCATTCAGCATGTACTCTTTTTAGTCTGGGAAGGGGCCAATATCCATGGCCCTTCTCAGCGGATTAATATCAGCCCTCAGCTGTCTGCTTTCCCTTGGCTAGCTACTAAAAATAGGGGGACCTGGGGCGTGGCCTAGGCAGCAATGGAGTAGGAAGTGCAGCCTGTGAGCTCTGAGAGGACATCCTCTTAAATCGACTGCAATTGTCTAAAAAAACTCATTTTTCCTCCATTCTTGCGATGGATATCACTTTTACACAGTGCTAGAAGTCTTTTGAGACCAAAATTGCCTGAATCAGACTTTTTTTTCTCAGCCATCTGGCAAAATTTAACCAGGCCGCATGGTCTGGGCCTACCACTAGGCCTCAATCAGCTGCCCTTATATCCGTGCATATCTTCAACCTCCATATAGACCTAATCTGCCTGCTGCTCTCCACTGTGTACAGTGATTACTGGAACCGGTGTGCCCCCTCCTGCAACAGGACTGAAGGCTGCCTCTGCTGCGATCCTTCACCGTGACCAAGCCGGCTGGTGCCGTGCGCATTGTGACACCAGACGTGGCCTGCAGTGCCTTTGGACTGGGACCCCACCGGTCTGCATGCCCGGAGGCTGAGAGACCTACAGTAAAGCGCCACCACCTGTACGACAGCCGGGATCACCAAGCGGCTGCCGAAAATCTGACCTGACGCGGCCCAGAGCGGTGAAGCGGTTCCCCCTGGAAGACACCGGCGGGCAGAGGCGGGAAGACCGGAGGACCTGCCGCAAAGTAAGCACACCGGTACAGCACCCAGGAGCATCGCACCCAAAGAGGAGCCAAACGGAGCGGAGGACTTCCCCGGAGATCTCCTGAAGCTGGAGGTAAGAAGACCCAGGAGGAGCGCAGCACTTGGCAATGACCTCACAGCAGCGCGGCTGTGGCTGACAACCCAGAGCAAGAGGGGACAACAGCTTACAGCTGGCGCTGCTATTCCTAACCGGAGACTCTCATCACAGTGCTTTTGGGGACCAGAATTGGGTGATTAGAACTTGTTACCCCCTGGTTTTCCCACCCGGTCCCTTGATTACATAACTAAATACATTTGAGCTCATTCTCCTTTTGCCTGAGGTAACGGGAATTATTACGCTGATTCTGGCTGCAGAGTTGCAAATCTATTGTAGAACTGTGCAACTGGTGGTACTTATTTTTGCGGCTAACGTCTCTCATGCTGAAATTCTACTCTATATCTCCAGTAAATAATCACATACTCTGTTGTTATTTGACTTTCCAGAGCCGGAAATTTTTGCCACATTAGTGGCCACATTAGGCCACATTAGTGGCCACATTTGCCACATTACAAGGAGCTTACCTCTGCCTTTGTTTAAGATTCTTTTTATTTTTATTTTTTTACCTCTGAAACCAACACTACCATCTCATTTTTAGTTTCTTTTTTCTTCTTTTTTTTCCATGCTTTTCCAGCGACACCTAGTGCACATGCTAGGTACAACGCTTTAAGATCCATTATAATGCGTACTTAACTAAATCTTCATATGTCCAAGTTGTAAACAAAGCCTCTCACGTTAACAGTACCTCATAATGGTCAAATCACAAAAGAACGTGAAAAAACAGCGAACAAAGCCGTTGCAGATGAACAGAAAAAAACTGCGCATGGGGATCTAGACAAATATCTAAAGAAAAAATCAGATTCCTCTCAAACCTCTGCAAGAAGATCCCTGGGGCGTTCATATTGTCTTGGCTTAGGTCACATAGCTCTGTGTACTCTCTCGATAGTGATTGCGGCAGCTCTGTCTTGGCTGATGAGGTTGGCAAAAATTTCTCTGGTTACCTTTTCCAGAGCTTCATGTGCGAAAGACTCAGGGATGCCTCTTATTTGGATGTTTTTTCTTCTGCTTCTGTTCTCCTGGTCCTCTGCTGCTAGTAAAGCTGCATTAAGGTGATGTTGTTGTTTAAGGATTTTCAAATTGAGACAGTTTAAAGCGTCGACAGTATCTTTATTGGCAGATTCTAAAGCTTCGACTCTTTGACCCCATTGTTGGAGATCCGAGCGCATACCCGCTAACTCATCCAGGATGGGTTTCATATGTTGGGCCATTAATTTTTTCATAAAAGCTCTGGAGATAGAAGCTGCATCTTCCATCATGGAGTCGCTATCCGAGTCATCTCCGCTAAGGTCAGAATGGTCTAAATTATCAAAAGAGGTATATTTTTTAAGGGATGTTATCTGTGGCTCCCTCAGTTATGTGGATACAGCTGCCATCTTAGCAAGAGAACAGGACAATATCTTGTATGACAATTGACAACTTCAACTCTTCCAGGACTTGGCTCCATCTACTCTTGCAAAGAGAAGGATTCTCAGACCCCTTCTCTCAGCTTTAAGAGCTAAAAATATGAACTATAAATGGCTGTATCCCTTCGGTCTTGCTATTAACATAGGAGGCCGACAAGTTTCCATTCACTCCCCGGAAGATCTACTTAATGCTTGGGACTCCTTAGGCATCCCTCCGATTGACTTGCCTTCTTGGTTGCCGATTGACACCAACTGGAGCCTTCCTCCACTAACTAGATCACAAGATTGGTCCCTGAAGAAGAAACAAGCTTCTCCTAAAATCAAGAAACAGGATCCCAAGAAACACCCACCTTGATTTAGCAACACTATAAACTCTGCTTCTGCTTTCCATTTGTCTACTAAAGTTTTATGAGTAATTTGTGTTTACCCTATTATTCAATTCCTACTGTTTGCACTACGTCTTCAATTTAAATCCCCTTTCCTTTTTCTTTTCTTTTTTCTTTTTCCTTCACTCACACTCTAGTTTGAAACTTGGACTACCTCGCCTATCTTTCGGTTCCTATACCCCCCCTGCGTTAGGCGAGCTAATGTTTGTAAAAAGTTTGTTTATTTTGTTCTCTTCCTTTTTCGGGTTTTCAGCTGAGTCAGAATTCTTCACGAAATATGCTACCTGCAAGTAGTCAGGTTGGTTCGAGCTCTGTCACTGTGGCTTCATTTAATGTCAAGGGACTAAACTCCCCAGCTAAACGTAGCCAAATTCTTACCGTCTTAAAAAAACAGAATTCGCAAATTGTCTTCTTTCAGGAAACCCATTTTAAAGTTGTCAGAGTCCCCAATACGTCATTTTCTTCCTACCCCATTTGGTTTAACAGCTGCAGCTCTTCTTCCTCTAAAGGAGTGAGTTTAGCACTTAGAAAAGGTCTCCCATTCTCATTAAAAGATAGTTTAAGTGACCACGAGGGCCGATATATTTTCGTCAAAGGATGGCTTGCTAACACTATGGTCACCTTTGTGAACCTATACGCCCCCAACATACACCAAGTGCAATAGATCATAAAAACATTAGATACTCTACAACTCTTTAAAGAAGGGCTTCTGATTGTGGGGGGAGATTTCAACCTAACACTCCAGGCTGATATTGACGCCTCTCCCATCTCACATGTATTAAGACGCAAACTCTTGAATAAACTAGATGCTCTCCAACTCATAGATCCTTGGCGCCTTCTTCATCCTACCACAAAAGACTACACGTTCTTCTCCCCTCCCCATTCCTCATACCACCGAATTGACTTTCTCCTAGTTCAAGCTCAGGCCTTACAATTAATAAAAGACGCCAAAATAGGAGTTATCGCTATCTCTGACCATGCACCCATTTCTATTGATCTTATTATCAAGTCACTACCCCGCCCTTCCTTGTTTTGGAGATTAAACAAATCTCTCCTAGATATCCCAAATAATATTGGAAAACTAAAAACCATCCTCTCGCAGTATTTTGCTGAAAATATCGCTGAGAATCAACTTACTCCTAATATTTGGGAGGCCCATAAAGCAGTCCACAGAGGGGAACTGATTTCTATTGCTTCCTACTCTTAGAAACAAAGAGATAAGGAGATCATGTCGCTTCTACATCAAATCAGTATTGCAGAGCATCTCCATAAAAAATCAGATTCTTGGGATTCTTGTCAGGACCTCGCCTCTTTCCGCAGCAAACTGAAAGATTTGCTAAACGCCAAATCTGCAAAAGTGTTTTTACATTGCAGACATAGATTTTATATGCATGGGAACAAATGCAGTAAACTTACTTCCCAATTGCTCAAAAATCAAAAAGAGAGAACATTTATAAAACATATTTATACCAAGGCTGATAGGAGGGTGGCTAGATCCGACGAGATTGCTGAAGCTTTTAGACAATATTACGAATCACTTTATACTGTAACTTAGACACACCTGAACCTATGAGAGAGTGTCCTTCTGCTGCAGACAGGATTCATAGTTTTTTGGTCCCCCTCTTCCTCCCTAAAGTCCTACCCAATGACCACTTAGCTCTTCTTTCTAAAATTACTCTCCAAGAAATTAAAGATACCCTCCAAACCATTCCAAACAACAAAACTCCAGACCCAGATGGTTTCCCTGTGGGTTTCTACAAGAAGTTTTCAGATATTCTTCTCCCCCACCTAATTGACCGCTTCAACTCATTTCTGGAAGGGAAGGCTCCACCTAGTCAAACCCTAGAGGCGTTTATAACTGTTATTCCCAAGGAGGGTAGGGATGGCAGCCTTTGCAGTAATTATAGGCCTATCTCTTTGCTCAATACCGACCTAAAGTTATGGGAAAAGATCCTAGCTGCCAGAATTAATAGTGTTTTAGAAACACTAATCCATCCTGACCAAGTTGGCTTCGTTAAGGGAAGGGAGGGCAAGGATAAAGGTACCTTCACACTGAACGATATCGCTAGCAATCCGTGACGTTGCAGCATCCTGGCTAGCGATATCGTTCAGTTTGACAGGCAGCAGCGATCAGGATCCTGCTGTGCTATCGTTGGTCGGAGCTAGAAGGCCATAACTTTATTTAATCGCTGGATCTCCCGTAGACATCGCTGAATCGGCGTGTGTGATGCCGATCCAGCAATGTCTTCACTGGTAACCAGGGTAAACAGCGGGTTACTAAGTGCAGGGCCGCGATACAAGCTCTGCTCAGATCTTATGATCTACCTTATCTCTCTTGGATAGGCAGGATCAATGTTATTAAATCCTATATTCTTCCAAAAAATGTTATGTAATGAACATGGTCCCCATTCCTCTCCCTAATTCTTTCTTTACTTCCGCAAATAAATTAGTTGCAAATTATATATGGAGATCAAAAAGAGCCAGACTCCCCCATAAAATCCTTTCTTTACCAAAAAACAAAGGTGGACTTGGCCTTCCCAACTTCAAGACTTACTACCATGCAATTCATCTCGCTAGATGGTTATGCTTAGTTAAGACTAATCCAGATCTTAAAACTCTAATCTCGAAATTAACCTGATGGGAAATAAGGCAGAGATCTTTCTCTGGTCCTCCTGTGCTCCCCCCACTCACTCGATGTAATAACTTACAATACCCTAGCTATTCGGCGCTCTCTGGTTCCTAATAAATTACCTCATTGCTTTTTCTTAGATAATATCCCATTGAAAATCATCCCTTGGCTTATTGACCCCAATTATGTTGATGCTTTTGGTCTGTGGGATTCCTTACCTAATTTACCAATTTCACTCCTCCTCTCTAACCAAATCCCCTGCATAGATGCTTGGCCAAGGGAAGTCAGGAAACGACCCCGTGACCCTTTACAAAAGCACCATGTAAATTTTATTATTTCCAAATTTAAGTCAGGACTAAAGCATAACTCTGATTGGCTTTGGCTGGAATTTCTAGTAGGCCTCAGATCCCCACCGCCCAAACTCACTTCTAAAATGTACACTAATCTCATCAATCCACCCACCCTGTTCAAGCCGCTCTACTTATCTTCATGGGAATCGGAATTAAATTTGTCTCTGTCTCCCCAAGAAACAAACCAAATTCTGAGTAACTCCCACGGCTTCTCAAGATGTATCTTGCTACAAGAAAACTCCTTTAAAATCCTCTCATGTTGGTATAGAACACCCAAAAGATTACTCCACATGGGTTTAACTTCCTCTCCTCTCTGTTGGAGGTGTTCAAAAAGCGGTAGGCTCCTTAGCTCATATTTTTTGGCTGTGTCCTATTATCTCTAAATACTGGTCAGATATTAACAAATATCTCCGCCGTTTAGGGTTGATTACACAGGATCTAACACCTCAAGAAGTTTTGCTTTCGCTCCCTACAAACGTGTTTAAACCCAAAAAACATGATTTACTCCCTCCTTTGTGAGCAGCGGCAAAGCACCTGGTTTCAACTCATTGGAGACAATCAGCCCCCCCCTGCACTTTGAATGAGTGGATAAACAAAGTACAAGATATTTATATAATGGAAGAACTGTCAAGCTGGGATTCCCACACACACACGGAAAATTTCTACTCACTTGGCAGCCTTGGGTTAAAAACTACCACCCCCTCCCATGATTGTCCCATACACCTATCTATTGGTCACCCATCTCCCAAGCCTGCCTCTGTTGCGGAGACCCTGGTTTACCACTAGAGCGGAAGTGTGGAGCCCGACTCAACTCATCTAAAAATAATTATTCTAATTCAGTTACAGTTCATTGTCTACTCGTATGTCTTCTCGCCTGCTTCCTCTCTGCCTTTATCTTTTGTGTACTACTGACTCACTTTTACAGGTTCCCAGAGGACTCGGTTTTGGTCTTTTGGAGATGCTACTATAAGCACTTGGACTTTAATTTGTGAAAACTGTTCTACTCCTTGCTTATACAGTTCTATGGTTTATCCTCAGGCCGTTTACAGGATGCTGATCCGGTTGTTTTTCTTCTTTGCTATATTGTTGCACTTGTCATTTTCTGGATCAACTGTGTAATACAATTTTTCAATGTTTACCTTGCGATTGGCCGTTGCGGGCCACTAACCTTGATTTTTGTTATGCTGTGTTATGTAAAATTTCTTAAATAAAGAATAAAAAAATAAAATAAAAAAATAGGGGGACCCCATGTAGTTTATTTCATTTATATATTTATGTATTAATATTTTTCAATTAATTATTTTCATAGTTAGTAATAATTAAATGAAAAAATATGTTGTGGGGTCCCCCCTATTTTTATTTTGGGATGTGCGGTTCATGCTCTTTTTTTTTTTCTTTTTTGCAAAGCATGTTCTATTCTTCTTCTTGGACCAGCACTCCTCCCATTTGGCACAGGTGATTTTAATTAGCAGGAGACTGCAAAGTTAGGGGTCTAGCCCATTTTGGCTCTCACTGAAGAGCTGGAGGAAGGTGAGTTTAAGTGCTCCTTTCATTTTGGTGTTGGTGCTGTGTGGCGGCCATTGTTGCTGAGCTTTGTGCTGGTGGGGCGGCGCGGTCTGGAGTCATGGGGGCTCAGTCTCGCAGCATGGGTGCTGTGGGGCAACAGGCCGTCCGCCCTGCTGGTGCATGGCCGCTGTGGCAGTGGGCGCCGCACGGCTCCGCTCCGTTAGGGCGATAGGACCCACTACGAGGTTTGCCGTGAAGTGGCAGTGGGCTTCATACAGTCTGATCAGAATGTTAAACTGAAAACCTCATATTCAGTTATATTAATTTTTGCCTAGCGGCTTTAGATCAACGTATGATTTTGGGATGTGCGGTTCATGCTCTTTTTTTTTTTTCTTTTTTGCAAAGCATGTTCTATTCTTCTTCTTGGACCAGCACTTCTCCCATTTGGCACAGGTGATTTTAATTAGCAGGAGACTGCAAAGTTAGGGGTCTAGCCCATTTTGGCTCTCACTGAAGAGCTGGAGGAAGGTGAGTTTAAGTGCTCCTTTCATTTTGGTGTTGGTGCTGTGTGGCGGCCATTGTTGCTGTGGCTTTGTGCTGGTTGGGCGGCGCGGTCTGGAGTCATGGGGGCTCAGTCTCGCAGCATGGGTGCTGTGGGGCAACAGGCCGTCCGCCCTGCTGGTGCATGGCCGCTGTGGCAGTGGGCGCCGCACGGCTCCGCTCCGTTAGGGCGATAGGACCCACTGCAAGGTTTGCCGTGAAGTGGCAGTGGGCTTCATACAGTCTGATCAGAATGTTAAACTGAAAACCTCATATTCAGTTATATTAATTTTTGCCTAGCGGCTTTAGATCAACGTATGATTTTGGGATGTGCGGTTCATGCTCTTTTTTTTTTTTTTTTTCTTTTTTGCAAAGCATTTTTATTAAACAGCTAAGGAAAAGCAGACAGCTACAGGTTTACATTATTAGGCTGCCATCACACTATTATTATTTGGTCAGTATTTTACATCAGTATTTGTAAGCCAAAACCAGGAGTGGGTGATAAATGCAGAAGTGGTGCATATGTTTCTATTATACTTTTCCTCTAATTGTTCCACTCCTGGTTTTGGCTTACAAATACTGATGTAAAATACTGACCAAATACTGCTAGTGTGACAGCAGCCTAATGCTGTGAATGCCCATGGATATTGGGCTGTTCCCAACCTGCAAATATAAGTCTGAAGCCACCCAAGAAGTGGCACATTATATTTGATGCTCCAATTCTGGCATTTAGTCTGGGCTCTACCCATTTTGCCTTGTGTCGTGGCAATCGGGTTAATTGTTTTTGGACCTGATGTCAGCAGCTGACTGACATCAGGGAATAGTAATGGAGAGGTGTCAGTCAGACACCCCATTACTAATCTATTAGTAAAAATAAATACACAGTTTAAAACACTTTGTTTGAAGAAAGACTCCCCCACAGGATGTGCTGGCTAATCACAGCCATGCCTATGTTTGTCATGGTTGTGATGGTGCCGGAAGATCTTACACTGGAAAAGCTTGATGATTGGTTGTGCTGCAGCCTTTCAGCAAGCTTTATTAGTCTGCCAAACCAGAAAAGCATACTGAACGTTCAGTAAGAACTCCGTGTTCAGGGTTCGGTAACGGAGAGTAAGAGTCCTGTGCGAATCACATACTTTACAGTTTGGGTTTGCTCATCCCTGCATGGAATGGAAAATGTAGTTATGCTGATACAATCAGTGGAATAATCTGGTTAGTGCTTAATTACAACATTTAATTTATGGTACATACCAGAGATTAGCAAATATATATTCACAGGACCTTGTTACAGCGGCCATGTCAGGATTCCATGGCTGTCAAATAGAAGCCCCGCAAACTGTCTCCTTGTCTGTTGAAATAGTCATTGTTGTGGCATTATGCACCTATGTCACTGCACCAGGTCTACTAATCAGAAGAGGTACTGGGGATGCTGGTAGGTAGGAGACAGTTCTCAGGGCTTCCATCCCTTAGCCATAGAGTACTGACGAGGTCTTTAGATTAGGATCCAGGGTATTGATTAGTTCATCTCAAGTTGATGAAGGTTTGAAAAAATGCATAACACTGCATGAAAATTGGTATTAGGCCCCCTTCACAAGTCCTGGTAATTCCTGTACTTGAAAAAACAGTAATGGTAAGATCCATGGTCCAAGTCCGTGTGCCATCAGTGTGTACTTAAGTGACATCCGTATATCCGCTTGCTGTCTGTGTCAGTGTGAAATCTGTGTGGCATCTGTGTGCAGTACATGTGCCAGGTCAGCACATGGAAAAAATAGCACAGTTAGTTGTTCCCAAATGCCGGGTGCTTAAGGCAGCTCTCATCATTCTCACCTGGTCTCCCTGAGATCAGGGTGACAAGGCGACAATGATGGGAGTTGTATTCAGCACCCACTGGGTACATCATGTATAAAATAAACATTTAAAAAATATTTTTTAACCAGCAGAATGAAAGTCGACCAATGGGAAATAATGTTAATATTGTGAAAAATGGGCCAATAGCCACAAATGTTCCCAGGCTATTAATATTTGCTCACAGCTGTCCTACTGTCCTACCTACTGTCTCCTTCCCCATAATCCTGTAGAATGTAAGCCCGCAAGGGCAGGGTCCTCGCCCCTCTGTATCAGTCCGTCATTGTTAGTTTGTTTACTGTATGTGATATTTGTAACTTGTATGTAACCCCTTCTCATGTACAGCACCATGGAATCAATGGTGCTATATAAATAAATAATAATAATAATAATTATTATTATCCTTTACTGATTGTTATACCAGAGAGCCCCCCCAAAAATTAATGTGTGGTCTCCCCTATAATCAAATACCAGCAAAGGTTAAACAGAGAGCTGCAGACTGATGCTGATATTAATAGCCTGGAATGGGGCCATGGATGTAATAGACTGGAATAACCTGAAAAGGGACCATAGCCTCAGAAATGGTGCATACTTAAGATGCACTAATTCTGGCACTTAGCCTCAATCTTACCACTTGCCCTGTGGTGGTGTCAAGTGATACAATAGTTTTGGGGTTGATGTCAGCTTTGTAATTTCATCTGACATCAAGCCCAGGGGTTAGTAATAGAGAGGCATTTATAAGACACCCTTATTGCTAACCTCATTGTAAGTTTTGAAATAAACACACAACAAGAATAAAATCCATTATTTGAAATAAACAATCCTCTACCCTATTTTTCCAATTTATTACAGTATAAATTAAAAATAAAAAACATCATTTTCCTCACCTTTCTCAACAACAATCCATTTGTCCGACGCCGTAATCCATCTCTGATTCATCTGGATGCCAGGCTGAGCGGGGCGGAATGATGTGACTGTTCAGTTTCTACTGGATGTCAGACTGAGCTGAGTGTCAGAGCGCAGGTTCCGTGACCTGCGGTGATGTTATTGAGTGGCCAATGAACTGCGGTGACCTCAATGAGATCAACATGAGAAATTTCTCACAGTGCTAGTAATGACAAGGTTACTGCAGTTCATCAGCCGTCTCACACTGAACTAAGTGTGGGAACAGCTGGCAATGACTCGCGGTAACTTCTATAAAGTTATGGCTCATCACTGAAGCTGCATCCCAATTTCAGCTCAGTGTCTCCTGGATTCATGACTGAGCAGTCGCATGATGCCACCGCTCAGCCATGTAATCCAGATTTAGCAGAAATGGTTTATGGAGTGGGGAAAATGGATTATCGTCAGACAGGTGAGGTGAGGAATATGGTTTTTAATTATTTTCATTTTTACAGTAATAAATTGGAAAATGAATACCTCTTCATTACTAACCCCTGGACTTAATGTCAGCTTACAATACAAAGCTGACATCAACCCCAGCCCTATTACCCCACTTGCCACCGCATCGGGGCAATTAGAAAAAGTGAGGCTAAGCTCCAGATCTGGTGTATCTTATTGATGTGCCATTTCTAGGGCAGCTGAGAACAGATGTTGGTAGCCTGGGAGGGTAATAACCCTGGCCCCTTCGCAGACTATTAATATCAACCCACAGCTGTCTGTTTAACCTTTGTTGGTTAGAATTTATAGTTGGGCCCTACATATTTTTTTTTCTGGCATTCCCCATAAACTAAACAGTAAAGGCTAAGCAAACAGCTAGCTGTTATTAATATCCTGGGATCCTTTTTTGATATTGTCACCTGTGAAGGCGTCCTTGTGGACGTGTGAAGGGGTCCTTATAGTGAGTTTGTATCTGTCTCTCCTCTGACTAATATTCAGATGGAAAAACCTTACCCTATGTTTAAAATTTATTCTCAAGTACTCTTCAAGACAATTCATTATTTTATTATTTTATCTACTTATTAGTTCATATAGTATGAATAAAATTTTATTCTTTTTTTTTCAGCTTTAACTTTTTATAAAGAAGCAACTGCAGCTGGTGATAAAATCTTTGTTTCCAAAGGTGAACAGGCTACTTACAATGATGCAAAATTAGCCTGCACCAATGCAGGAGGTCAACTGGCTTCACCACAGAATGCGGAGGAGAATAAGGCTGTGCTTGACTTTTGTAAAATGTATAAGGTTTTCCCATATCTGGGTATAAATGACTTACTAATTGAGGGAAGTTTCAGATATCCAAATGGGGAAATGTTAAGTTATTCCAACTGGAGTGATAAAGAACCAAATAATGACCAAGGAGTGGAAGATTGTGTTGAAATGTATGACAATGGAAAATGGAACGATAAGAATTGTAATGAAAAGCGTCTGATCATCTGTGAATTTTAGTGTCAGAAACATCTATATTCTGATTATTTCTTGTTCTTAACATTCTCACTATAAGTAATATATATGAATCTATGGCTCTATTATAAATTAAAATTAATCAGAAATCATGAAAAATATCTATTAAACTCTCATTTTATCCAGCAATAGATTTGTGCAGTTATTCATTTTGTTAGAATGTATTCTTTTGTGTTACAAATGCAGACTGAGTTTAAAACCCATTATCTACCAAAGTCCTTTTTTTGGGAGGCCTAATCTTTTGCTTCTAGCAACTAAGATTTTATAATTAGGTCCAATTTTTTTGTGTTGTGTTTGTAAAATGAATGTTTTCAAAACAGGAAATCATGTCATTGTCATTTTTAATTGAATATTCTTCCACCCAGAGAGCTTTCAAAGCACCTATTTTCGAGTTTTTAAAAAAATTAGGACCATAAGCTGAAATTATTATTTAACCCCTTAATCCCATATGACGTACTATCCCGTCGAGGTGGGGTGGGCCTTAATTCCCACCGACGGGATAGTACGTCATAGTGATCGGCCGCGCTCACGGGGGGAGCGCGGCCGATCGAGGCCGGGTGTCAGCTGCCTGTCGCAGCTGACATCCGGCACTATGTGCCAGGAGCGGTCACGGACCGCTCCCGGCACAATAACCCCCGGCACACCGCGATCAAACATGATCGCGGTGTACCGGCGGTACAGGATAGCATGGCACAGGGAGGGGGCTCCCTGCGTGCTTCCCTGAGACGATCGGTACAAGGTGATGTGCTCACCTTGTACCGAGCGTCTTCTCCCTGCAGGCCCCAGATCCAAAATGGCCGCGGGGCTGCATCCGGGTCCTGCAGGGAGTTTTTCCGGGTCGACTGCAGGCGCTGGTAAGCCAGGCTAAACCTACAGCGATGTAACTGAGATCGCCGATCTAACAGAGTGCTAAGCAAACTGTCAGATCAGCGATCTGTGATGTCCCCCCCTGGGACAAACTAAAAAAGTTAAAAAAAAAATTTTCCACATGTGTAAAAAAAAAAAAAAAAAAAAAAGTCCTAAATAAATAAATAAAAAAAAAAAATTATTCCCATAAATACATTTCTTGATCTAAAAAAAAACCAAACAAACAATAAAAGTACACATGTTTAGTATCGCCGCATCCGTAACGACCAACCTATAAAACTGTCCCACTAGTTAACCCCTTCAGTGTACACCGTAAGAAAAAAAAAAAAAACGAGCCAAAAAACAATGCTTTATTATCATACCGCCAAACAAAAAGTGGAATAACACACGATCAAAAAGACGCATATAAATAAACATGGTACCGCTGAAAACATCAGCTTGTCCCGCAAAAAAAGAGCCGCCATACAGCATCATAAGCAAAAAAATTAAAAAGTTATAGTCCGCAGAATAAAGCGATGTCAAAATAATTATTTTTTCTATAAAATAGCTTTTATCGTATAAAAGCGCCAAAACATAAAAAAAATGATATAAATGAGGTATCGCTGTAATCGTACTGACCCGACGAATAAAACTGCTTTATAAATTTTACCAAACGTGGAACGGTATAAACGCATCCCCCAAAAGAAATTCATAAATAGCTGGTTTTTGGTCATTCTGCCTCACAAAAATCGGAATAAAAAGTGATCAAAAAATGTCACGTGTCCGAAAATGTTACCAATATAAACGTCAACTCGTCCCGCAAAAAACAAGACCTCAGATGACTCTGTGGACCAAAATATGGAAAAATTATAGCTCTCAAAATGTGGAGACGCAAAATCTTTTTTGCTATAAAAAAGCATCTTTTAATGTGTGACAGCTGCCAATCATAAAAATCTAAGATATAAAGCTGAATGTGTGTGTGTGTGTGTGTATGTGTGTATGTATGTCCGGGATTGGCATCTGCACCGTCGCAGCTACAGCCACAAAATTTTGCACAGTCACACGTCTGGACCCCGAGAGCGTCATAGGCTATGTTGTGAGGCGAAATTTTAACCCCGCGCGTTCCAATTCACCAAACAATTATGCCCCTATCTACATAATGGGGAAAAAAGTGAAAGGAAAAGTGTTGGAGGCGTCGCAGCTACAGCCACAAAATTTTGCACAGTCACACATCTGGACCCTGAGAGCGTCATAGGCTATGTTGTGAGGTGAAATTTTAACCCTGTGCTTTCCAATTCACCAAACAATTTTGCCCCTATCTACATAATGGGGAAAAAGTGAAAGGAAAAGTGTTGGAGGCGTCGCAGCTACAGCCACAAAATTTTGAACAGTCACACATCTGGACCCCGAGAGCATCATAGGCTATGTTGTGAGGTGAAATTTTAACCCCGCGCTTTCCAATTCACCAAACAATTTTGCCCTTATCTACATAATGGGAAAAAATGAAAGGAAAAGTGTAGGAGGCAAATTGACAGCTGCCAGATGTGAACAAGGGGGACTTAAAGAATGAGAGCGATGGCGCCAAAGAGTATATACCGTACAGTTGCTAAGGTGGGGCACCGACATGGGATACTCACCACACACGGGGATATGAACACACACAGAAAATGCGCCACACACTACCACGTGCTTGAACACATATTACCCTCAGCACACATTTCACCACAAATACACCAACCTCGCCACATAAAGTCGAAACACAAAAGTCGCCACTCAAAACTCACCACGCGCAGAACTCGCCACATGCAAAAACTAGGCTCTTGCAAAACTCACCACAAGTGCAAAACTCACCTCATGGAAAACTCGCTACACGCAAAACTTGCACACGTGGAAAAATTGCCAAATGCACAAAAGTTGCAACACATGCAAAAGTTGCCTCACACAAAACTTGCACATACTCAAAAGGCACCACACATAAAAAACGTCACGCACAAAACTCGCCATGCACAAAACTTGCTGCACACAACTTGCTACACTAACCTGTCACATGCAACTCGACACACAAAAAGTTGCTACACGCATGTCGCCACACAAAACTCATCTCACAAAAGTCGCTACATGCATGTAGCCACACACAACTCAACACACACAACTTGACAAACGAAACTCGCCCTAAAACACACACAAGTCTGGTATTATCCTTCAAAAATAAAAATCTGATTAATAAGCAAACTACAACAAATGTACCATATAGGAAATACGGCAGCTGTCAGTCACATGACCTGTCTATTATGTGTATGTGTGAGCTAATATATACTGCCAGGGGGAGGGCTTCCTGTTGGCTGGGGATTTATCAGGCTGCCAATTTAGCTTACAAATACTGAGGTAAAAATACTGAGCAAATAACGTGTGAACGAGGTCTAATACAGGAGGAGATGACACACAGTTATATAGTATATAAAGGGGAGATGACACACAGATATACAGTTAGGTCCATATATATTTGGACAGAGACAACATTTTTCTAATTTTGGTTATCGACATTACCACAATGAATTATAAACAAAACAATTCAGATGCAGTTGAAGTTCAGACTTTCAGCTTTCATTTGAGGGTATCCACATTAAAATTGGATGAAGGATTTAGGAATTTCAGCTCCTTAACATGTGCCACCCTGTTTTTAAAGGGACCAAAAGTAATTGGACAATTGATTCCAAGGCTATTTCATGGACAGGTGTGGGCAATCCCTTCGCTATGTCATTCTCAATTAAGCAGATAAAAGGCCTGGAGTTGATTTGAGGTGTGGTGCTTGCATTTGGAAGGTTTTGCTGTGAAGTAAACATGCGGTCAAAGGAGCTCTCAATGCAGGTGAAACAAGCCATTGTCAAGCTGCGAATACAGAAAAAACCCATCCGAGAAATTGCTACAATATTAGGAGTGGCAAAATCTACAGTTTGGTACATCCTGAGAAAGAAAGAAAGCACTGGTAAACTCATCAATGCAAAAAGACCTGGGCGCCCACGGAAGACAACAGTGGTGGATGATCGCAGAATTATCTCCATGGTGAAGAGAAACCCCTTCACAACAGCCAACCAAGTGAACAACACTCTCCAGGAGGTCGGCATATCAATATCCAAATCTACCATAAAGAGAAGACTGCATGAAAGTAAATACAGAGGGATCACTGCACGGTGCAAGCCACTCATAAGCATCAAGAATAAAAAGGCTAGACCGGACTTTGCTAAAAAGCATCTAAAAAAGCCAGCACAGTTCTGGGAGAACATTCTTTGGACAGATGAAGCCAAGATCAACCTCTACCAGAATGATGGAAAGAGAACAGTATGGCGAAGGCGTGGTACAGCTCATGATCCAAAGCATACCACATCATCTGTAAAACACGGCGGAGGCAGTGTGATGGCTTGGGCATGCATGGCTGCCAGTGGCACTGGGTCACTAGTGTTTATTGATGATGTGACACAGGACAGAAGCAGCCGAATGAATTCTGAGGAATTCAGAGCCATACTGTGTGCTCAGATCCAGCCAAATGCAGCCAAACTGATTGGTCGTCGTTTCATACTACAGATGGACAATGACCCAAAACATAAAGCCAAAGCAACCCAGGAGTTTATTAAAGCAAAGAAGTGGAATATTCTTGAATGGCCAAGTCAGTCACCTGATCTCAACCCAATTGAGCATGCATTTCACTTGTTAAAGACTAAACTTCAGACAGAAAGGCCCACAAACAAACAGCAACTGAAAACCACCGCAGTGAAGGCCTGGCAGAGCATCAAAAAAGAGGAAACACAGCGTCTGGTGATGTCCATGAGTTCAAGACTTCAGGCAGTCATTGCCAACAAATGGTTTTCAACCAAGTACTAAAAATGAACATTTTATTTAAAAATTATTGAATCTGTCCAATTACTTATGGTCCTTTTAAAAACAGGATGGCACAGGTTAAGGAGCTGAAACTTCTAAACCCTTCATCCAATTTTAATGTGGATACCCTCAAATGAAAGCTGAAAGTCTGAACTTCAACTGCACCGGAATAGTTTTGTTTAAAATTCATTGTGGTAATGTCTATAACCAAAATTAGAAAAATGTTGTCTCTGTCCAAATATATATGTACCTAACTGTATACTATATGCAGGAGAGATGACACACAGGTATATACTATATAGAGGAGGAGATGACATACAGGTATATACTATATACAGGAGGAGATGACACACAGGTATATACTATATACAGGAGCAGATGACCTACAGGTATATACTATATACAGGAGGAGATGACATACAGGTATATGCTATATATAGAAGATGACATGCAGGTATATACTATATACAGGAGGAGATGACACACAGATATATACTATATACAGGGGAGATGACACACAGGTATATACTATATACAGGAGGAGATGACATACAGGTATATACTATATGTAGAAGGAGATTACATTCAGGTATATACTATATAGGGGAGATGACACACAGCAGGTATATACTATATACAGGGGAGATGACATACAGGTATATACTATATACAGGAGATGACATACAGATGTATACTATATATAAGGGAGATGACAAACATGTATATACTGAGGTGATGAGGTGAAAATGAGAGGTGTGAGGTGAAAATGAAAAGGTGTGAGTGCAAAATGAGATGAGTGAGGAAAAATAGTGGAGTGATCAGAAAATGACAGATGTGAGGTTGAAATGACAAGTGTTAGGGAGGAATGAGAGGAGTGAGGGAGAAAATGAGAGGTGTGAGGGAGAAAATGAGAGATGTGAGGGGGAAAATGAAAGATGTGATTGGGAATATGAGAGGCGTGATGGGAAAATAAGAGAAGTGAGGTGCTATAACTAACCACAGATATTTACTATGCCCAGGCAACGCCGGGCTCTTCAGCTAGTCCGATATAAAAAAGCTATAAAAGTAAATCAAACCCCCCTTCATCACCCCATTAGTTAGGGAAAAATAATAATAAAAATTAAAAAAAGTATTTATTTCCATTTTCCCATTAGGGTTAGGGCTAGGGTTAGGGTTAGGGCTAGGGTTAGGGCTAGGGTTAGGGCTAGGGCTAGGGTTAGGGTTAGGGCTAGGGTTAGGGCTAGGGCTAGGGTTAGGGCTAGGGCTAGGGTTAGGGCTAGGGTTAGGGCTAGGGTTAGGGCTAGGGTTGGAGCTAAAGTTAGGGTTAGGGTTGGGGCTAAAGTTAGGGTTAGGGTTGGGGCTAAAGATAGGGTTAGGGTTCGGATTACATTTACGGTTGGGATTAGGGTTGGGATTAGAATTAGGGGTGTGTCAGGGTTAGGGGTGTGGTTAGGGTTACCATTGGGATTAGGGTTAGGGGTGTTATTGGATTAGGGTTTCAGTTATAATTGGGGGGTTTCCATTGTTTAGGCACATCAGGGGCTCTCCAAACGCGACATGGCGTCCGATTTCAATTCCAGCCAATTCTGCGTTGAAAAAGTAAAACAGTGTTCCTTCCCTTCCGAGCTCTCCGGTGCGCCCAAACAGGGGTTTACCCCAACATATGGGGTATCAGCGTACTCGGGACAAATTGGACAACAATTTTTGGGGTCCATGTTCTCTTGTTATCTTTGGGAAAATAAAAATTTTGGGGACTAAAAATCATTTTTGTGGGAAAAATAAGATTTTTTTATTTTCACGGCTCTGCGTTGTAAACAGCAGTGAAACACTTGGGGGTTCAAAGTTCTCACAACACATCTAGATAAGTTCCTTTGGAGGTCTAGTTTCCAATATGGGGTCACTTGTGGGGGGTTTTTACTGTTTGGGTACATCAGGGGCTCTGCAAATGCAATGTGACGCCTGCAGACCAATCCATCTAAGTCTGCTTTCCAAATGGCGCTACTTCCCTTCCGAGCTCTGCCATGCGCTCAAACAGTGGTTCCCCCCCACATATAGGGTATCAGCGTACTCAGGAAAAATTGGACAACAACTTTTGCAGTCCAATTGTTCCAGTTACCCTTGTGAAAATACAAAACTGGGGGCTAAAAAATCATTTTTGTGAAAAAAAAAAGAATTTTTATTTTCACGGCTCTGCGTTATAAACTGTAGTGAAACATTTGGGGGTTCAAAGTTCTCACAACACATCTAGGTAAGTTCCTTGGGAGGTCTAGTTTCCAATATGGGGTCACTTGTGGGGGGTTTGTACTGTTTGGGTACATCAGGGGCTCTGCAAATGCAGCGTGACGCCTGCAGACCAATCCATCTAAGTCTGTATTCCAAATGGCGCTCCTTCCCTTCCGAGCTGTACCATGCACCCATACAGTGGTTCCCTACCACATATGGGGTATCAGCGTACTCAGGACAAATTGGACAACAACTTTTGGGGTCCAATTTATCCTGTTACCCTTGTGAAAATACAAAACTGGGGACTAAAAAATCATTTTTGTGAAAAAAAAAAGAATTTTTATTTTCACGGCTCTGCGTTATAAACTGTAGTGAAACACTTGGGGGTTCAAAGCTCTCAAAACACATCTAAATAAGTTCCATAGGGGGTCTACTTTCCAAAACGGTGTCACTTGTGGGGGGTTTTAATGTTTAGGCACATCAGGGGCTCTCCAAAGGCAACATGGCGTCCCATCTTAATTCCAGTCAATTTTGCATTGAAAAGTCAAATGGCGCTCCTTCCCTTCCGAGCTCTGCCATGCGCCCAGACAATGGTTTACACCCACATATGGGGTATCAGCGTACTCAGGACAAATTGCACAACAACTTTTGTGGTCTAATATCTTCTCTTACCCTTGGGAAAAAAAAATTGGGGGCGAAAAATCATTTTTGTGAAAAAATACGATTTTTTATTTTTATGGCTCTGCACTATAAACTTCTATGAAGCACTTGTTGGGTCAAAGTGCTCACCACACATCTAGATAAGTTCCTTAAGGGGTCTACTTTCCAAAATGGTGTCACTTGTGGGTGGTTTTTAATGTTTAGGCACATCAGGGGCTCTCCAAACGCAACATGGCGTCCCATCTCAGTTCCAGTCAATTTTGCATTGAAAAGTCAAATGGTGCTCCTTCCCGTCCATTTTCTCCTGTTACCCTTGGTAAAATAAAACAAATTGGAGCGGAAATAAAATTTGTGTGAAAAAAAGTTAAATGTTCATTTTTATTTAAACATTCCAAAAATTCCTGTAAAACACCTGAAGGGTTAATAAACTTCTTGAATGTGGTTTTGAGCACCTTGAGGGGTGCAGTTTTTAGAATGTTGTCACACTTGGGTATTTTCTATCATATAGACCCCTCAAAATGACTTCAAATGAGTTGTGGTCCCTAAAAAAAAATGGTGTTGTAAAAATGAGAAATTGCTGGTCAACTTTTAACCCTTATAACTCCCTAACAAAAAAAAATTTGGTTCCAAAATTGTGCTGATGTAAAGTAGAGATGTGGGAAATGTTACCTATTAAGTATTTTGCATGACATATCTCTGTGATTTAAGGGCAGGGCATAAAAATTCAAAGTTGGAAATTGCGAAATTTTCAAAATTTTCGCCAAATTTCCATTTTTTTCTCAAATAAACGCAAGTTATATCGAATAAATTTTACCACTAACATGAATTTCAATATCTCATGAGAAAACAATGTCAGAATTGCCAAGATCCGTTGAAGCGTTCCAGAGTTATAACCTCATAAAGAGACAGTGGTCAGAATTGTAAAAATTGGCCCGGTCATTAACGTGCAAACCACCCTCGGGGCTTAAGGGGTTAAAATCACAGTTCTGTGATCACAAAGTTATTAAAACTATTGTTTATACTTGAAGGAAGGCATGTAATGCAATGACATTGATGTAGATTTACCAAGGCCAGAGTTATATTCAAGTGAAATTGCCTTCCCATTTTTGGGACATTGGCAGAATGTTTTTCTATTTTTCTATTTTCAATGTTTTTTTTTACATGGAAATTTTTGTTTGATTCACTAGTTTTTATACAGAACCCTAAATCATTTACAACTGATATGGCAGGCAGAGGTCTTTTAGTTTCATTTCTTCCTTCCTACCACATAGTCTGGAAATCCCTCACCCCTCCACCCCCCTTCCCCAGTACCTTTCTGACTATGTATACTTTGTGAAACCTGATATCTCAGCTGTACTGGAGACACTCAGGAGAACAGACCCTGTAACTTGCTGGCTTGTCAGACATTGTTTACGATCACATTACAGTATATAAGGTTGGTATTTTATGTTTTTATTCATCACAATTGTTTATTTAGCTTGTTTTATGAATGGATAGTGAAATGTTAAATATGTTTATATATATTTCAAATAATAACATTTTTATCTATAGTTTTCTAAATGTTACTATACTAATTTTTGTTTTTATTGTATCAGCAGTAAGAACATGGCATATCGATATAAAAAAGGACTTACTGTTGATGAAATACTAGGTTATCTTGGGGAATTAGATGACCAAGAAGAGGAAGTTTCTGATGTTGAAGTAGTGATTGTGCCCCTTGAGCCTGATGAGGCAACTGTTGAGGAAGATTTTAAGGAAAATGAGCTTCTTGCTCATGAATTGAATGATGTAGCAGGAACTTTGGAGGTATTGCACACTTCAACAGAAATTGAAGAGGCTCCTGAGGCGGCCTCGACTGAGAATTTACCATCCACCTCAGCAGGAACTTCAAGTACCAGTAGCAGAAAACGACCAAGGAATCAAACTTCTAAACCAGTTGTGAGCAAGAAAAAAAAATGCAACAGAAATATTACAATGTGCAGCAACTCCAAAATGGAAAAAATGTAAACCAACATATGATAGCAGTGCGGACCAGGATACATCCGAAATAAGCAACATTTGTGACCTTTTAGAAAATAAAAATGAAGTTGAAGAATTTAAAGAGTTTTTTTCCCATGATGTTATGGATATTATTTTGACCCAAAGCATGCTATATACAAACCAAAAAAAAATAATAAAAATAAACCCTCCTTTTCCATCAGTGAGGAAGAATTACAAGTTTTCTTAGGCATATTATTACTGTCTGGATATCATTCTCTCCCCCAAGAGGACAGGTACTGGGAACAAGTTCAAGATGTGTGAGTTCCATTGGTGTACAAAGCAATGTCAAAGAACCATTTTAGGGAAATGAAAAAATATATTCACCTAAATGACACTTCTAAAATTGACAAGCCTGACAAGATGTGCAAAGTTAGTTTATTCTTTGAAGTACTGGGGAAAGAATTCCTGAAATTTGGTGTATTCCACCAGGAACTTTCCTTAGATAAAATGATGGTCTGCTACTATGGCAAACACCCTACAAAAATGTACATGCGAGGTAAGCCAATAAAATTCGGCTACCAAATTTGATGTCTGTGCAGTTCCAATGGCTACCTTTACAAATTTGTGCCATACTGTGGTAAGTCTGACAAAGAGGAAGGACCGTTAGGCTTGAGAGTAATTTCACAACTTACAAATGTAATTCCTAATTCCCAGTCATTCAGTTACAAGTTATTTTTTGACAATTTCTTTACAAGTATTGATGCTCTGGTGGTGCTGAAAAACAAAAACATCCAAGCTACTGGCACTATGAGAGAAAATCACACAAAACAGTGTCCTCTTATGCCAAGCAAGGAGATTGAAAAACAAAAGGAAAGAGGATTTTGTGATTACTGGTTTGATAAAGCAAATAACATTCTTGTGGTGAAATAGGAGGATAATAAGGTTGTCATGTTTGGCATGAACTTGAGCACAATAGAGCCTTTGTCAACAGCTCGTAGGTACTCTCAAAAACAGAAAAAACATGTCCAAATCTCAATGCCGCTGATGGTTCAGGAATATAATTCCCACATGGGGGGAGTTGATTTATTGGACAAACAAAACTCCCTGTTCCGTGTCAGAATCCGTTCCAAAAAGTGGTGGTGGCCCCTTTTCACTCAAATGATAGACATTGCCGTTGTCAACACCAGGAGGGCATATCAAAAGGCAAATCCAGAAGAAAGTGTGCCACTGCTAAGTGTAAGGAGGAGGATTGCATTGGCCAATTTAAGCAAAAGAACCCAATCATCCCCAAAGCGATATGGACCTCAACGGAGTAAACTATTAGGTGGCCAAGTTAGTGATGACGTCAGATTTAATCCTGGTACTCATTTGATAGAGCCAATTGCTACACAAAGAAGGTGTGCTTTATGTAAGAAAAAAACAACCTGAATTTGCAAACGGTGTGATGTTCCCCTTCATGCTATGTGTTTTGCTGTATTCCATTCCCCTAACTAAGGGAAAATTTTGTAATATAACATTTTGAAAAAGTGCATAAACATATTGTTTGCATAATACTTTGTAAGCAAAAAATGCAAAAAAATAAAGTTGAATAATTTCTATCTTTTCTGAGTTTTTGCTATCACTTTCTGCCAATGTCCCAAAATTGGGACACCCTTTTCTGAAAAATCCGTACTTGTAAAATAATATGGCAAATTATGTTTCTGATTCATTAGGACCCAAATCATTAAAAATCTGTCATTTAAAAAAAAAAGAAAATTGCTTATTTGGCAAGTAATGGGTTAATGAAAGCTGCCAATTTTCTGTAATATTGCAGTCACATTCAGTTTTTTTGATGATTTTTGAAAATCCTAGCAAAACCCTAGCAGCAAAAATAACTGCAGAGTGGTTGTAATATATGAATGCAGCCTAATGATGATATGAAAACAGATTTCAAATATGTAGAGAAAACAAATTCCAAATATGTTATTACTACTAGTGTTGAGCATTCCGATACCGCAAGTATCGGGTATCGGCCGATATTTGCGGTATCGAAATTCCGATACCGAGTTCCGATACTTTCAGTATATCGGAAACCGGAATTGGAAGTTCCCATAATGCAAAGAGCCAGTTTCATTAATTCAGCCAATGAGGAATCATTAGAAGTGTGGGCACATCCTGTTCTGCATGGTAGGCATGTAACTACTGGCATGGCTGTGATTGGCTGCTAAAATGATGTCATGATGCACTATAAAATTCGCTGCCGCCGCCATTTTTGGTTCACTCTGCTGTGAATTCAGTTAGGGACAGGACGCTGTGTTCTGACTGAGGGCCAGTTTTGAGATTTGCGACATTGTGCTTTACCCAGGCTAATTTAGCAATCGCTGTGTGAGAACCTTGTTTTTGCCTTGCAGCCCTGTTCCCAGCTGTCTGCAAGGTGTCTGTGTGAGTGCAGCTCACTCTGTAGTCTGTTCTGCCGCCACCGCTGGTTGTAGTCAGCTCAGGGTGCGTCACTGCCTCATACTGTTCCATTGTCCTTTTTTCAATTAGTGCAGCCTGCTGCACATTTTTTCAAATTTATCCTTTTAGTGGGTTTCCATCCGTATCCTGATAGATTGTGGAAAAACACTACATAGGAGTACATAGAGGAGCTTTTTTTGGCCTTGCAGCTCCGTTCACGGCTGTCTGCACGGTCTCCGTGTGAGTGCAGCTCACTGTGTAGTCTGCTCTGCGAACAAAACAAAAAGTTAATAAAGTTCACCAAACACTCCTCTTGACAGTTGTGTAGGTCACATTAGCTCATATAAAAGTCTAGTCCACACTTTATAAATTTAGTGTTTCTTATACTTGTTAGTGTTGAGGGAGGATCTAAAGTGATCCTTCACGGTTGACTCAATGATTTCCAAATTAATCTAAAGGGCGTTGCCGGCAACTGAAAATGACCAGACGGACACTTGTGCCTCTGTGTGAGGGATCGAGCAGATCTCTGAGCCCCCGTTTATTGTGTATGAGTTTTCATAGTCATAGAAATTATACTTCAACCAATCAGCATAAGAATACGCTCACAGTTCTTAACCTATAAGAATACAGGAAAAACTTAACCCATGAGGATACAGGAAAAATGGAAACTACAGATATGGTCATGTCTTTTTGGCATAGAAAAACATATTAACAGATGCCTCAGTCTTGTATAGCGATATGTTGTGAATTCTGTGGCCAAGCTCCCTCCTGTGGTCGAGAGTGGTACTTCAGCTGGTTCTGTCTATGAGCTTCCTTTGGTGGATGAGAGTGGTACTGCGGCTTCTGAGTTTCCTTCCTCAGGTGATGAGGTTAAGTCGTTAGGTGCTGCTCTATTTAACTCCACCTGGTGCTTTGATTCTGGCCTCCAGTCAATGTTCTAGTATTGGTCTTGCTTCCTCCTGGATCGTTCCTGTGGCCTGTCTATCCTGCATAAGCTAAGTTTTGCTTGTGTTATTTTTGCTTGCTATTTTTTCTGTCCAGCTTGCTTTATTGGTTTTTCTTGCTTGCTGGAAGCTCTGAGACGCAGAGGGAGCACCTCCGTACCGTTAGTCGGTGCGGAGGGTCTTTTTGCCCCTCTGCGTGGTTGTTTGTAGGTTTTTGTGTTGACCGCAAAGCTATCTTTCCTATCCTCGGTCTATTCAGTAAGTCGGGCCTCACTTTGCTAAATCTATTTCATCTCTGTGTTTGTATATTCATCTTACTCACAGTCATTATATGTGGGGGGCTGCCTTTTCCTTTGGGGAATTTCTCTGAGGCAAGGTAGGCTTATTTTTCTTTCTTCAGGGCTAGTTAGTTTCTCAGGCTGTGCCGAGTTGCATAGGGAGCGTTAGGCGCAATCCACGGCTACCTCTAGTGTGGTGTGTTAGGATTAGGGATTGCGGTCAGCAGAGTTCCCACGTCTCAGAGCTCGTCCTTTGTTTTTGGCAATTGTCAGGTCACTTTGTGTGCTCTGAACTTCAATGTCCATTGTGGTTCTGAATTACCTGATCATAACACAGGACTAACCAGGCGGCCTAGCTTGTTTCAGGGGGGGACAGTTGTAATGTGTGGAGCAGACAGACAGACAGACAGACAGAGGCCTAAAATAAAAAAGGTGGCTTCATGCATTTCAAAACTGCTAGCAGGACTAACCAGGTGGCCTAGCTTGTTTCAGGGGGGGACAGTTGTAATGTGTGGAGCAGACAGACAGTCAGACAGAGGCCGAAAATAAAAAAAGTGGCTAAATGCAGTTCGAAACTGCTAGCAGGACTAACCAGGCGGCCTAGCTTGTTTCAGGGGAGGACAGTTGTAATGTGTGGAGCAGACAGACAGACAGGCAGACAGAGACCTAAAATAAAAAAAGGTGGCTTCATGCAGTTCAATACTGCTAGCAGGATTAACCAGTCGGCCTACCTTGGTTCAGCGTGGGAGGACAACTGTTATGAGAGGCTGATACAGTTACTAGGCACAAATAAGTAAGTAGGCTACATGCAGTTCACAATTGGTAACAGGAGTACACAGCTGGCATAGGTTTGTTCAGTAGAGGACAACTGTTATAAGTGGCTGACACAGTTAGTAGGCCAAAATACTAAAGTTGGCTAAATGTCAGCCAATGAATTGGTCATAAATAAACTGGTGGCATAGCGAGGTACAGGGGTGGGCTCCTCTGCAGAGTTGCAGACAGTGGTAGTTGGCGCAAAGCATTAAGGTGTCTAAATGGAGGCCAGGGCCCCTGTATATTAAACTATCATCTATCATTGCAACAAATTTGTAATGGCAGTGCCATTTAAGGATTTAACAGCACAGACTACACAGTGGTGGGGCAGGGAGAGGTAAGTTTTGCAAGTGGTAGAGCACAGTCAAGCTAGGGGGAACACTCTCGCATGGGCGACGGTACTGGCACAGGGCCCCTCATATTACGACGGTGTGTCTGACATTGATTGTGCACCACCACCGTCAGAGACACTTCATTGTACTATGTGGGACCCTGTGCCAGTGTCATAGCCCAAGAGTGGGCACACCCACCTGTCCAGGCAAGCGGCACTCACACGGGTGCTTGCGCCAGTTGGTGACCACGGCCCTGTGGGGGAGTCAGCCCATTTAGGGAGGTATAACAATGGCCTATGGTAGACATTCAGCAGCTGCAAATGGAGGAATTGGAGAAGTCAGTAAGAGGAAGCCAAAAGCAAGACATTTTTCTGGCAAGCTACGTGTCAGCAGGGGAAGGTGGTGCAAAATAATTTGAAATCCATGATTGGTTCATTTTAATGAAGGTTAGATCATCAACATTTCGGGGAGCCAGACGTGTCCTTTTTTCGGTCAGTATTAAACCAGCAGCACTGAAGACTCTTTCTGAGAGCACACTAGCAGCTGGGCAAGCGAGCTCCTGTAATGCATATTCTGCCAATTCGGGCCAGGTGTCTAGTTTAGATGCCCAGTAATCAAAGGGGAATGACCTGTGAGGGAGAACATCGATAATGGCGGAAAAATAGTTGGTAACTATACTGGACAAATGCTGTCTCCTGTCACTTTGAATCGATGCAGCAGTACCGGTCATGTCTGCGGTCATTGCGAAATCACTCCACAACCTGGTCATAAATCCCCTCTGTCTAACGCCACTTCGGCTTTGTGCACCTCTAACACCTCTGCCATGTTGCCCCCTACAGCTCGTGTGAGAACCATCAATGCCACTGTGTGCTTGTTTGGTAGCCAATATTTGCTCAAGGTTCTCATGTGGCATGATTTTTTGTAATTTGCCTTTGTATCGTGGATCCAGGAGGCAGGCCAACCAGTAATCGTCATCGGTCATCATTTTGATAATGTGGGGGTCCCGTTTTAAGATATGCAAGGCCTACTCTGCCATGTGGGCCAATGTTCCAGGTGTCAATTCACTGCTTGTGCTGGGTTGAGGAGCACTTTCTTGAAAATCTACATCACATGTGGCCCGAAAAAACCCTGCACCTGACCTTGCAATGCCATCAGTTTCTATTGCCCCCTGAGAAGCATCCTCCTCCCATAAATATTTATCCCCATCATCCTCCTCCTCCTCTTCATCCGCAACCTCGTCCCGATGACTTCCCTGAGCCGACAATGGCTGACTGTCATCAAGGTTTCCCTCCTCCTCGGCCGCAGACGCCTGCTCCTTGATGTGCGTCAAACTTTGCATCAGCAGACGCATTAGAGGGATGCTCATGCTTATAAGTCCAAAATACGAAGAAGAAATAGAAAGCAGCACAGCCTGATAACGAGATACAATGTGGAATCACTAAAAGAACCGCTGAGCCTAACACACATAGGGAGGTGCTCACGTCTGAAACACAGCAGGTATTTACTAATGAAAGATAAAGAAAGACGTGGCGACACTCACCGATCCTGTGAAGCAGACTATGCCCTTTTATTCAAGCAATTGTGAAGCCGTCTTCACGGCGCGGGGGAGAGAAGAACAAGAGAGGTGAGCGGGGAGAGGACAACAGCCGTTTCACGTCAACACTACGGTGGACCCGTAGAAGCGCCGGTGTTGGCATGAAACGGCTGTTGTCCTCTCCCCGCTCACCTCTCTTGTTCTTCTCTCCCCCGCGCCGTGAAGACGGCTTCACCATTGCTTGAATAAAAGGGAATAGTCTGCTTCACAGGATCGGTGAGTGTCGCCACGTCTTTCTTTATCTTTTATTAGTAAATGCTCATGCTTATGATGGCATTGTCTGCACTGACAAGCCGTGTGCATTCCTCAAAACACTGAAGGACTTGACAGAGGTCTTGGAGCTTCGACCACTGCACACCAGACAACTCCATGTCTGCCATCCAACTGCCTGCCCGTGTATGTGTATCCTCCCAAAATACATGACAGCACGCCTCTGTTTGCACAGCCTTTGAAGCATGTGCAGTGTGGAGTTCCACCTTGTTGCAATGTCGATTATTAGGCGGTGCTGGGGAAGATTCAGCGATCGCTGATGGTTCAGCATACGGCTTGAATCTACAGGCGACCGGCGGATATGCGAGCAAAGTCTTCGCACCTTCAGGAACAGGGCTGGTAAATCAGGGTAATTTTTGAGGAAGCACTGCACCACCAGGTTCATGGTGTGAGTCAGGCAAGGTATGTCTTTCAGTTCTGAAAAGGCTATGGCAGCCATAAAATTCCTTCCGTTATCACTGACTACCTTGCCTGCCTCAAGATGTACACTGCCCAGCCATGACTCAGTTTCTTGCTGCAAGTACTCGGCCAGTACTTCTGCGGTGTGTCTGTTGTCTTCATTTGCAGCACAGCCTGCTGACGCTTACCACACGCTGTTCGATAATGGGACACCTCGGGTGCAACACTGGCAGCAGCGGATGGAGTGGTCGTGCGACTGCGCTCTGTGGATGAGCTTTCGCTTCTGGAGGAGGAGGAGGAGAAGGGGGGGTGAACGCCTACAGCCAACTGTTTCCTAGACCGTGGGCTAGGCAGAACTGTCCCACTATGGCTGTCCCCTGTGGACCCTGCATCCACCACATTAACCGTGATGGACACGTAACGTCCCTGGCCATGCCTCCTGGTCCATGCATTTGTTGTGAGGTGCACCTTTCTACTGACTGATTGCCTGAGTGCATGGACAATGCGGTCTTTGACATGCTGGTGGAGGTCTAGGATGGTTTTTCTTGCAAAGAAGTGTCGACTGGGTAGGTCATAGCGTGGTACTGCGTAGGCCATCAGGGCTTTGAAAGCTTCGCTTTCAACCAACCGGTAGGGCATCATCTCTAACGAGATTAGTCGAGCAATGTAGCCGTTCAAACCCTGTGTACGCGGATGCGAGGAAGAGTACTTTCTTTTCCTATCGAGAGTCTCTTGTAGGCTGAGCTGGACTGGAGAGCTGCATATGGTGGAACTAGCAGGGGTGGTGGTGGACATGGCAGATTGAGAGAGGCTTGGTGATGGTATTCTTGATGTGGGCCTACCTACAGTGTTTCCAACCAAGAACCTTGTGATTCCCTGACTGCTTAGACCTTGCGACGATACCTCCACATTTGCTGCTGGTGGTGTCATAACCGGTGGGCTTCAAGTGAGGGAAGCAATGTTGCGTTGCTGACTAGCTTCAATATGAGCAAGTGCACCAAAGGTACAGGACATTTGGTAGTTAGTCCATGCTTCCAAGTGACTACTGGTTAAATGTCTACGCATGCACGTTGTATTAAAATTTTGAACATTCTTCCCTTTGCTAAAGGTCTTGGAGCATTTCTTACATATAACTTTGGACTGATCATTCGAATCTTGGTTAAAAAATTGCCACACTGCACTCATCCTACTATGGAATACCTTTTCAGGTTTGCACGCTGTGCTACTTTCACCGGTTGGCCATGCTGTACTACACCTGTTGTGGTTTTTGACACATGTTTTTGGCCTGATACGGGCCAGCCAGATGACAGCTTTTGCGATGTAGATGGCTGCTGCAGATCATCCTCCTCCGCTTCTGAGCTACTGGCAGCGGCACCCTCTTCCCTCAATGGCTGCCAATCTGGGTCAACAACTGGGTCACCTATTACCTCCTCTTCAATGTCATGTGCACCATCCTCTGTGTCACTGTGTAAGGTGCTATAGCGTTCGGGACTGGGCACCATAGTCTCATCAGGGTCAGATTCTGGCTCAGTACACTGCGAGGGCAATGTAGTGATCTGAGTCAATGGAACAGCATAATAATCTAGCTGTGGCTGTGCATCTGTGCACTCCATGTCCGATTCATCTTGTAATGGGCTGTTAACTATTTCCCTCTCTAACCCAGGCACGGTATGTGTAAAGAGCTACATGGAGTAAAGTGTTGTGTTGCCTGCCGCATCCTTCACTTTTGTTTTGGGTGAAGGACACAAGGAAGCTACTTTTTCCGGACCAGGAGCAGCCACTGACGACTCGCTGCTTTTTGATTTCGAACCTTCTGAAGAGGAGGCGAAAGAGCTAGAGGTTGAGTCAGCAGGGAAAGCGAAAACTTGTTCCTGCTGCTCTGGCTTTAAAAGCTGTTTTCCAACTCCAAGATAAGGGAGCCTTCGAGGCCTGGTGTAGCCAGACGATGACGCTGGCTCAACACCTCCAGCTTTTGGTGCTATCTTGCTTTTCCCAGTACCACCAGATGCTCCACTACCACCACCACCATCAGTACCAGCTGGCAACGAGCGCCCACGGCCTCTTCCACCAGACTTCCTCATTTTTGGGGAAATGTTACCAAAATAAAAACCGTTATATGGTACTGTTAAACAAGGTAGAAGGTGTATATTTACTTTTGGAGAATTTATATCTCCCTTTTTTTGACGGGAAAACTGCAGCAAAAAACAGGCCCTGTGTATTACACTACACAATGTCAGTGGCAGAACGTGGCTGCCAGATATACGACCAACAGATCTGACGTATAGAAACTTGTTGGCAATGTAACTCTCCCTTTTTTGGGGGGAGAATGCAGCCAAAAACAGGCCCAGTGTATTACACTACACAATGTCAGTGGCAGAATGTGGCTGCCAGATATACGACCAACAGAACTGACCTATCGAAACTTGTTGGCAATGTAAGTCTCCCTTTTTGGGGGGGAGAATGCAGCCAAAAACAGGCCCAGTGTATTACACTACACAATGTCAGTGGCGGAACGTGGCTGGCAGATATACGACCAACAGAACTGACTTATAGAAACTTGTTGGCAATTTAACTCTCCCTTTTTTTGGGGGGGAGAATGCAGCCAAAAACAGGCCCAGTGTATTACTCTACACCATATCAGTGGCAGAACGTGGCTGGCAGATATACGACCAACAGAACTGACGTATAGAAACTTGTGGGCAATTTAACTCTCCCTTTTTTGGTTGGGAGAATGCTGCAAAAAAACAGGCCCAGTGTATTACACTGTACAATGTCAGAGGCAGAACGTGGCTGCCAGATATACGACCAACAGAACTGACGTATAGAAACTTGTTGGCAATGCAACTCTCCCTTTTTTGGGGGGGAGAATGCAGCCAAAAACAGGCCCAGTGTATTACACTACACAATGTCAGTGGCAGAACGTGGCTGCCAGATATACGACCAACAGAACTGACGTATAGAAACTTGTTGGCAATTTAACTCTTCCTTTTTGGGGGGGGAGAATGCTGCAAAAAACAGGCCCAGTGTATTACACTACACAATATCAGTGGCAGAACGTGGCTGCCAGATATACGACCAACAGAACTGACGTATAGAAACTTGTGGGCAATTTAACTCTCCCTTTTTTGGGGGGGAGAATGCTGCAAAAAACAGGCCCAGTGTATTACATAACACAATGTCAGTGGCAGAACGTGGCTGGCAGATATATAAAAAAATACAAGGGCTGTAGTACTATTTCAATCTCCCTACAATGATCTCAGGACAAGTATGGCAGCAATAAAAAGGAATGCTGCACACAAAATAGTGTGGACAAAGAAACAAGAGAACTGTGCAGAAAGTAGCAACAGTATTTTTGCTTTTAAAAAAGCAGTTGGTTTGCACAGCGGTGTACAAACAGCAATGTAGCTATCAGGGAGCCTTAGAATGCTGCCTAATAAGCTACAGAGCTGATGCACCAAAAAAAAACTCCACTGTCCCTGCAAAGAAAAGGTGGTGTTGGACAGTGGAAATCACTACAGCACAAGCAGTTTTGTGGGTTAATCTTCCCTCCCTATCTATATCCCTTCTTCTGATGAAGCTGGCAGCAACCTCTCCCTATGCTAAGATCAGCAGAAGTAAGATGGCGGCATGCACGCCCCTTTATAGCCCCTGTGACACCG
This sequence comes from Ranitomeya imitator, assembly GCF_032444005.1. NCBI lineage: Eukaryota > Metazoa > Chordata > Amphibia > Anura > Dendrobatidae > Ranitomeya > Ranitomeya imitator. The sequence continues at coordinate 700,201,359 of NC_091283.1, forward strand.
CAGAAAGCAAGCCAATCACTGTAATGCCCTTCTCTAAGATGGTGGGGACCGAGGCCTATGTCATCACGCTGCCCACACTCTGCGTGCTCCTTCATTGGCTGAGAATTGGCGCTTAACATGTCATACAAAATGCGACTTTGGCGCGAAGTTCGCCTACCTCATGGCCGATCCCACAGTGGGATCGGGTCGGGTTTCACGAAACCCGACTTTGCGAAAAGTTGGCAATTTTTTAAATTGACCGATCCGTTTCACTCAACCCTAGTAAGGAAGTAATGTCAGGTACAGATAGGTAGATCTGCATGTCATCAGCGTACTGATGATATTGCAAACCATGCCATTACATCAGCTGTCCTAGGCCGAAGATGGAGAAGAGTAGGCGTCCTAGAACTGAGCTTTGGGGAACACTGAAAGACCATGGTTGAGGTGAGGAGGTGGTGTGGGAGAGGGAGACACTGAATGTGCCCGTAACACCCAGGTTGTTTTTTAAAGACTCTGCCGATAACCCCCAGAAGGCAATTTACACCAACAGCCAGGAACGCATCAGCAGGGGTAGCAAAACTCCCATCCTAACCACCACAAGCATGATCAAGCACATGGCAGCAAAGCACCCGACTTTGTTGGTTGAGCATAAGGCTCATGAACAGTGTCTGAGGGTGATACCACTGCTTCTTCCAATGTTGTGTGTGCAAGCAAATCCCCTGTCCATGGTGCATGCAAAGATGCCTCGTGCCCTGCATCTGCAGTTGCACACAAACTCAACTCGTACCATCAACAGGCATGTCCACGTCCTTGTCCCAGCGCAGTGTTCAGTTGTCCATACCTCATTCTTTGGAATGCAAGCGGAAATAAGCAGCCAATGCCACAGTACTAAATTCACACATTTCTCGTCTCCTTGCGCTCGAAATGTTGCATTTTATGCCCGTGTGAGACCTAAGCTTTCAGCAACCTGATGGTGGTTACCATCACATGGTACTCGTTAGCCAGCTGTCACAATTTTTCCTTGTCTGCCGTCATGAGATTCGACAAGCAAGCACATATCCCGCAACATTACCCGGGCCCTCTACAATGCTGTTAAAGGGAAAGTGCACCTAAACTCGGACACTTGGACAAGTGCATGTGGGCAGGGATGGTACATCTCACTAACAGCACACAGGGTTAGCGTAGAGGAAGCCATGAACCAGTCGGACATTGGGAGATCATGTTGCAGATGTATGGAGACAGGTTGTGGAAGGCTTTGTCTGTCATAGTTAAGGTTTTGAACTGTAGCCTCTGGGCAATTGGAAGGCAGTGAAGGGCCTGGCAGAGAGGAGAACCTGGGGAATAACAGAGGGAAAGTTGGTTTACTCGGGCATCAGACTTTAGGATAGATTGGAGTGGTGCAAGCGTGCGAGAGGGGAGGCAAGAGAGTAGAAGGTTGCAATAGTGGAGGCGGGAGATCAAGAGGGTGTGCGCTAACATTTTTGCATTGTCTTGGAATGTACGGATCCTGGAAATGTTTTTAAGTTGTAGTGGCCAAGGGCTTTCATATGTATCTTGAAAGAGAGGGCAGAGTCCAAGATCACCCCGAGGCCCCGAACATGCGGGACTATTTGTACTGGTGTGCCATACCGGCATTACACAGGCACATGTCCCATAACATTACCCGTGCCCTCCACAATGCTGTTATTGGGAAAGTCCAGCTAGCCACAGACACGTGGACAAGTGCTTGTGGTCAGGGACGGTACATCTCGCTAACGGCACACAGGGTTAAGATAGTGGAAGCCGGGACACAGTCTGACCTTGGGATGGTGCACGTCCTCCCAACCCTGAGTATTGCTGGCCCTACATCAATCTGGGTTGCTACCACAGTCAACAGCTCCTGCATCTCCTCCTCTTCGCATCCTCTTTGGCCTCCATCTCCGAAAGTAACACATCAGTCACAAGCTGGAAGCACTGCAGCACTGCCTCAGGCAATCGGCAACAGGCTGTGCTGAAGCTAATATGATTTGGTGACAAACTGCACAATGATGACGAGTGGTGGACAGCTCTGAAAGAGAAGGCAGATCTGTGGCTGACACCACTGAACCTACAGCCAGGCATGGTCGTGTGTGACAATGGCTGGAACCTGGTGACTGCTCTGTGTCGAGGCAAGCTCACACACGTGCCATGCCTGGCCCATGTGATTACCTCATTGTTCAATGTTTCCTGAAAAGCGACCAGGAGGTGCCAGGTCAGCTAGGAAAAGTATGAGGCTCTGAGTACCAATTTTAGAAAGTCAGCTACAGCTTCATCCGCCCTTGCCGTGATTCTGCAGTGCTTGCAGCTTTTGGCTCACCCACTGGTGTGTGATGTCCTCCCCATGCATTGGAACTCTACACTGCATATTTTGGAAAGGATTTGTGAGCAGAAGAGGGCAGTTGTTGACTACCAACATCAACAAGGCCGTTGGTATTCAGTTCTGACTTCACACATAAGAGCTCAGGAGTGGACATGGATGTCAGCCTCAACCTCTCACTCACAACAGGTGTCTTCCCCTCATCCTTCAAGCATGCCAAGATAACACCCATCCTCAAAAAGCTCTCCCTCGACCCATCCTCTGTGTCTAGTTATCACCCAATATCTCTTCTCCCTTATGCCTCCAAATTACTGGAACAACATGTCCATCTTGAACTGTCCTTCCAACTCTCCTCCTGCTCCCTCTTCGACCGGTTACAATCTGGCTTCTGACCCCATCACTCAACCGAAACTGCCCTTACTAAAGTCACCAATGACGTACTAACTGCCAAAGCAAGCGACACTACTCTGTCCTCTTTATCCTGGACCTGTCTTCTGCCTTTGACACTGTGGACCACTCCCTTCTTCTTCAAATCCTCTCATCTCTTGGCATCACAGACTTGGATCTCGTCATATCTGACAGACCGAATATTCAATGTCTCCCTTTCCCACGCCACCTCCTCACTTCGCCCCTTGTCTGTCAGTGTTCCTCAAGGCCGTGTTCTAGGACCCCTACTCTTCTCCATCTACACCTTCGGTCTGGGACAACTCATAGAATTCCATGGTATGCAGTACCATTTCTACGCCGATGACACGCAGATCTACCTATCCGGACCTGACCTCACCTCCTTTCCAAAATCCCACACTGTCTGTCTGCTATTCAAGCCTTCTTCTCCGCTCGCTTTCTAAAACTAAACATGGACAAGACATCATTTATCATCTTTCCCCCATCTCACTCTACCCCTCCACCAGACCTATCTATCAATGTCAATAGCTACTCACTTTCCCCAGTCCCACACGCCCGGTGCCTCGGAGTGATTCTAGACTCTGCCTTCTCTTTCAAGCCACATATCCAAGCCCTTGCCTCCTTCTGCTGTCTCAAACTCAAAAATATTTCCCGGATCCACGCATTACTTGACCGCTACACCACAAAAACACTAGTGCATGCCCTTATCATCTCCCACCTTGACTACTGCAACCTCCTACTCTCTGGCCTCCCCTCTAGCATTCTGGCACCACTACAATCCATCCTACTCTCTGCTGACCGACTAATCTACCTGTCTCCCCGCTACTCCCCAGCCTCTCCCATATGCCAAGCCCTTTTCACTGGATTCCTATCGCCCAGAGACTCCAGTTCAAAACCCTCACAATGACATACAAAGCCATCCACAATCTATCTCCTCCATACATCTCCGACATGGTCTCCCAGTACCTACCTTCACGCAACCTCCGATCCTCTCAAGATCTCATTCTCTACTCTCCTCTCATCTCTTCTTCCCACAACCGCATTCAAGACTTCTCCCGTGCTTCCCCCATACTCTGCAACTCTCTACCCCAACACATCAGACTCTCGCCTACCACAGAAACCTTAAAAAAAAAAACTGAAGACTCACCTCTTCCAACAAGCCTACAGCCTGCAATGATCCTCAACCTACTGAACTGCCGCACAACCAGCTCTACCCTCTCCTAGTGTATCCTCACCCATCCCCTGCAGACTGTGAGCCCTCGCGGGCAGGGCCCACCCTCCTTATGTACCTGTGTGCTTTGTTTTTTTTGCTCATTTTAATGTACTTGTCTATATTTGCCCCCTATTCACATGTAAAGCGCCATGGAATAAATGGTGCTATATAAATGTATAATAATAATAAATAATGTCAGACATATGTACCATCCTCCAAAACTTTGAGCAATTCACCAAGATGGTGAGCGGCAATGATGCCATAATTAACATCTCCATCCTGCTTGTCTGTGTTCTAATATAAATATTTATACTTATTTAAATAGTGTCACCATATTTACAGTTTGAAACATAAAAGTCCTAAGTAAAAACGATAGCAATAATACAATAATTAAACAGAAATAAAGCAACCCTGCTCGTGACAGTTTACAATCTACGATAAGTAACAACGAGAACAATAATTAAACCCCCCCAAAAAACATTCTGCTCTTGACAATTTACTATCTACAATGAGGTGGGGGAGATAAAAACTACAGGGGAATGTATTTACAAGGATGTATTTACAATGATATTACTGAGGTTTGTCGAAAGTTGTGGAGGCCGGAGGACAAGGAGGAGGAGGAGAGCATGGTCAGTTGTCCTCTTGGTGATGACACAGAAGTATCGACTGTTCACGTATGCCTGAGTTTATGTTCCACTGCCTTTCTTGTCACCCTCGCATTTTCAAAATTTTGTGTGACAGGGAATACTGATTGGTGACACTTCCAGACCCACGCTACAAGAATAACTTAATTTCTCTTATTCCAGAGGCAGACAGGTGTAGTACAATGTTGGAGGACCATATGGCCCTTCTTGCTGAATTATTAAAACAATTCCCATCTGAAAACGCTGGCAGAAGAGGTCACAGTTTGTTGGCCAAGCAAGGAGTACAGGTGAGAGAGACAACTCCAATCCAGCAGAGGCAGTGGAACACTGACAAAGTTCGGGGAGAGTTTTCTCACACCCTCCTATCGTCCTGGCCCTGGGGTGTGGAGGACATTCACAAGGAGTGCTTTGTTTTGGAAAAAGGTGAGGGAGTACCTTGCTGACCCGTACCAACATCCTCTGTCATTCCTCTGTGCCCTTTAATTATTATTGTTTTGCAAAGCTGAACATGGAACATGAACTGTGTCTCTCTACTGCGAACGTGCGTTGTACTCAGGGTCATGGAGTGCATGGTGCCTCGCTTTCTGGTGGGCAATGTGACCGTGGCTCCTCGCTTTCTGGCAGTAACACTTTTATTGGCAGGAGCACACGCCTTCGTAATACAGAGACAGAATACAACACCGCAAAAGCATTCACACTCTGTTCCTCAGACTTTCTATGTGCGCAGTGACTGCCTCTAGGCAGAAGATGATGATGGTGGTAGTTGGAGTTGGAGCATTTAACACAATTATGAAGCAGCAATAACAACTTGAAAGAGAAGCATTTTTAATGAGATACCACATTGTTCGATATGTGACCTGTATTTGTTAATTTTGTAAAGTAAAATAGTGTACAGAACCAGGGTATCAGACAGCAAATAAAGCTGAATGTAGGCCTGAATTTCCACATTTCGTAGGCCACAAATACATCAGATGTCTGATACCGATAACACACTGGAAAATGTGTCTTTTTTTATTTGGGAAGCTAAATAGTACTGTACAGAATTTGAGTATCAGACAGCCAAAAAGGGGTTACACCGGTGTCCACTGCCCAAACTTAGAGCACAGAGATATATGACGGCTGTAACGGAAATACCACACTAGCAAATTTGTGGCCTTTCAATTTTTTTTTTATGCTAAATAGCACTGTATAGAATTTGAGTATCACACAGCCACAAAATAAGTACACCAGCCTCCAATTCCCAAACTTAGAGCACAGAGATATATGACAGCTGTAACACAAATACCACACTGGCAAATCTGTGGCCTTTCAATTTTTTTGGATGCTAAATAACGCTGTATAGAATTTGAGTATCAAACAGCTACAAAATAAGTACACCAGCCTCCAATTCCCATACTTAGAGCACAGAGATATATGATGGCTGTAATGGAAATATCACACTGGCAAATCTGTGGCCTTTCTATTTTTGGATGCTAAATAGTGCTGTAAAGAATTTGAGCATCACACAGCCACAAAATAAGTACACCGGCCTCCAATGCCCAAACTTAGAGCACAAAGATATATGACGGTTGACGGCTGTAACGGAAATATCACACTGGCAAATCTGTGGACTTTCAATTTTTTGGGATGCTTAAAGGGAACCTGTCACCCCGAAAATCGCGGGTGAGGTAAGCCCACCGGCATGAGGGGCTTATCTACAGAATTCTGTAATGCTGTAGATAAGCCCCCGATGTTGCCTGAAAAAGGAGAAAAAGACGTTAGATTATACTCACCCAGGGGCGGTCCCGCTGCTGGTCAGGTCAGATGGGTGTCTCCGGTCCGCTGCGGCGCCTCCCATCTTCATTACAAGACGTCCTCTTCTGATCTTCAGCCACGGCACCGGCACAGGCGTACTTTGCTCTGCCCTGTTGAGGGCAGACAAAGTACTGCAGTGCGCAGGCGCCGAGCCTCTGACCTTTCCGGCGCCTGCGCACTGCAGTACTATCGTCTGCCCTCAACAGGGCAGAGCAAAGTACGCCTGCGCCGGAGCCGTGGCTGAAGATCCGAAGAGGACGTCTTGTAATGAAGATGGGAGGTGCCGCAGTGGACCAGAGACGCCCATCCGACCTGACCAGCAGCGGGACCGCCCCTGGGTGAGTATAACATAACGTCTTTTTCTCCTTTTTCAGGTAACATCGGGGGCTTATCTATAGCATTACAGAATGCTGCAGATAAGCCCCTGATGCCGGTGGGCTTACCTCACCCGCGATTTTCGGGGTGACAGGTTCCCTTTAATAGCGCTGTATTGAATTTGAGTATCACACAGCCACAAAATAAGTACACCGGCCCCCAATAACCAAACTTTGAGCACGCAGATATATGAGGCCTTTTTTGGTGAATTTAAAACACAAAAAAAGGGGCAAAAGGGTAGCACACACAACTATGCTACGTATGCCTGACAAACTATCAATTTTCAACAGGCCTGACAGAAAAGACTGTATTTTTTTTTTTGAGGGGGGGGGGGAATTTGTGGAAAAAAAGGTATATAGACAATACATAAGCTGCAGCAGCAGGCAGTTATGGAGCTTTGAGAAGGATGCAGTGGGAGCAATGGATGCACATGCAGTGCCTGCAGCCCTTGCACTGATATGGATATGCTGTGCCCTGCAATATCGGGACCCACAAATTAGCCCTAAAAAGGACTGTTGGTTTCTGAGGAGTTGTGGATGTAAGAGTTACAGACCTACACTAACTCTAAAACCACAATTCTGACCCTATCTCGGCAGCAGCTCTCCCTACTCTCGCTGAAACAGGAACAGAATGCGGCGAGCAGGGCGGCGCCAGGTCTCTTATACTGGGGATGATACTGTACAGCCCAGCCAATCACTGCACGACCACAACAAAGATGGCTGCGGCATTTCATGGTCTGACAGACAATACCTGCACCGTGATTGGGTCTCTAAAGTCCAGCAAAAACATGGAGTGGAGACTGCAGTTACCGCGGAATAATCCCGGAAATCCTCGCTGCTCGGCGAGTCCCCCGAGTACCTTGATACTCGGGCGAGTAACAAATAGTGGCGAGTACGTTCGCTCATCACTAATCTCAAAAGTAATATGCAACATATGGGGTATCGTTGGGTATCGGTGAACTCAGGAGAAATTGCACCACAAATTTTGGGGTCCATTTTCTCCTGTTACCCTCGTGAATATGCAAAGTTTGGAGCTTCAAAATTTTTTTGTGGGAAAGATGTGATTTTTTTTATTTTCACATCTCAACGTTACAAACATCTGTGAAGCACTTGAAGTTTCAAAATGCTAAATACACATCTAGATAAGTTCTCTGAGGGGTCTAGTTTTCAAAATGGTATCACTTGTGGTTAGTTTCCACTGTTTAAGCATATCAGGTGCTCTCCGATAAATATTCTAGCAAATTTTGCATTCAAAAAGTCAAATGGCACTCCTTCCCTTCCAAGCCATGCTGTGCCCCCAAACAATGTTTTCCCCCTATATATGGGGTATCAGCATGCTCAGGAGAAAATGCACAACAAATTGTATGGTGCAATTTCTGCTTTTGAAAATAAACATAATTGGGTCCAAAGGCAAATTTTTGTGAAAAAATGTTAAATGTTTATTATTTCCATCTACATTCCATGAATTCCTGTAAAAGGTTAATAAACTTCTTGAATGTGGTTTTGAGTACTTTAAGGGTATGTGCACATGTCAGGATTTCTTGCAGAAATTTTCCTGACAAAAACTGGACATTTTTGCCAGAAATCCGCATGCGTTATTTTCGCATTTTTTCATGCGTTTTTGATGCGTTTTTTGTGCGTTTTTTCCCAAATGCATAGAATAGCGGGAAAAATGCAGAAAATCCGCAAAATGAATGAACATGCTGCTTTTTTTAATCGCAATGCATTTTTTTTGCGGAAAAAAACGCATCATGTGCACAAAACATGCAGAATGCATTCTAAATGATAGGATGCATAATGTATGCATTTTTAATGAGTTTTTATAGCGTTTTTACCGCGAAAAAACGTGAAAAAAACGCGAAAAAACCTGAACGTGTGCACATAGCCCAAGGGGTGTAGTTTTTAGAATGGTGTGACTTTGGGGTATTTTCTGTCATATAGGCTCTCCAAAGCCACCTCAAATGTGATGTGATCCCTAAAAAAAAGGTTTTGTAAGTTTTCTTGTAAAAATGAGAAATCGCTTGTCAAGTTTTAACCTTTTTAACTTCCTAACAAAAAAAATGTTTCAAAAATTGTGCTAATGTAAAGTAGACATGTGGGAAATGTTATTTATTAACTATTTTGTGTGACATGACTTTCTGATTTAAGGGCACAAAAATTAAAAGTTTGAAAATTGCAAAAATTTCAACATGTTTGCCAAAGTTATAACTTTTTTCACCAATAAGCAAGTCATATCAAATCAATTTTATCACTATCATGAAGTATAATATGTCACAAAAAAAGTCAGTCAGTGGGATCCATTAATGTGTTCAAGAGTTATGACCTCATAAATTGACAGTGGTCAGAATAAAAAAAAATGCCCTGGTCTGGAACGTGAAAACAGGCTTCGGGATGAAGGGGCTGAAGCCTCATAGATATCTTTTGTCTTATAGACAATAACCAGAATTACTCGAAAAACAGGATAATATTTTGTGATATATACAGTGCAGATATGTATTTATAAATATGTATCTCTACTGTGTGTGTGTGTGTATATATATATTAATATATATTTTATTTATATATATATATATATATGTATATATATATATATATATATATATATATATATATATATATACACACATGCTGTATCCATATAAACTATATTGTACATAATTGTCTAACCTATGTTGTAAATACGTAACATTTATTGGAGTAATATTTTTTTTTACTAATACACAGCCTTTTCTCCCCAAGCAAGAGTAAAGTATTAACAGGCAAAGTTCAACTGTTGTTAACTTTGGAATGCAAATATACATTGTGAAAACAAACAGTTCGTGTGATTAGTATAATTCATCTATGCTTATTTTTGCCTTCGTAAAATTAAATAAGGACAATTATAGTAGGACTGTAATAAAAAAATATATATCATGTGGGCTTGCACTGAGGACCATATGGATCATTTATAATTTTTTTTTATAAGTTTTAAAACTTATGCTGAAAAAAAGTATTTGTTTTCATTTTCCATGCTGTTTTCTGGTGAGTAAAAACCATTGAAGAGTATCATAATGAATATATTACTGTATGTATTTTATTTAATTTAATGTTGCATAAATATCATGTACATAACCAGAATAAAATGTACTATATAAGTAAATTTACAATGGAGAAGCTGTGAAATAGTAGCACAATATAGGGACTTATCCGGTATTAATGAAAAAAGTCGTGTCGGAATGTGCTCACCTGGATTGGTTGTTTAAGCCACAACACTATATGAGCTCAGAAAAACCGTCTGCTGCAGATGCAAGAAGGGATGTCCAGTAGGAGAGACATGGAGAGTATGTGACCTTCGAAATGCATTGACAATAAAATACCGCCATTCTTACCTCCTGGATACTTGCACCATTCACACCTGCGTTATCTATTGTTGTCTTCAGCATCGCAGCATAGATCCATCTCTCCACTTTTCTCCTAATGTAAGTAAATTTAGTGCTCATTCACTAAAATATTTTCATTTTATACTTACAGGACAAATCAACTGTTTTGTTCATTCTCGCATTCCAAGAGCATTTACTTTTTACATTTTTTCATCAATGTATCTGTATAAGGCTTATTTTTGTAAGACGAGGTATTTTTCAATGTCAGTTTGTCGGGTACATATAACCTATTTCATTTTCAGCAATTTTTGGGGAGGGGTGTGAAAGAAATAGCAATTCTGTCATTGTATTTGTATTTTGCATTTTTACTATTTGGTAAAAATAACATGGTTAATTATGCTGAAAGTGAAACTGAGTGCACCAATAGTGAAAATATCTGATCAAAATATGCTTTCTAACCCCTTAGTGACAGAGCCAATTTGGTACTTAATGACCGAGCCAATTTTTACAATTCTGACCACTGTCACTTTATGAGGTTATAACTCTGGAACACTTCAACGAATCCCGCTGATTCTGAGACTGTTTTTCCGTGACATATTGTACTTCATGTTAGTGGTAACATTTCTTCGATATTACTTGCGATTATTTATGAAAAAAATGGAAATATGGCGAAAATTTTTAAAATTTTGCAATTTTCAGACTTTGTATTTTTATGCCCTTAACTCAGAGAGAGATGTCACAAAAAATAGTTAATAAATAACATTTCCCACATGTCTACTTTACATCAGCACAATTTTGGAAATTGGGAGTTATAAGGGTTAAAAGTTGACCAGCAATTTCTCATTTTTACAACACCATTTTTTTTAGGGACCACATCACATTTGAAGTCATTTTGAGGGGTCTATATGATAGAAAATAACGAAGTGTGACACCATTCTAAAAACTACTCCCCTCAAGGTTCTCAAAACCACAGTCAAGAAGTTTATTAACCCTTTATGTGCTTCACAGAAACTGAAACAATGTGGAAGGAAAAAATGAACATTTAACTTTTTTTGGAAACATTTTAATTCAGAACCATTTTTTTTTATTTTCACATGTGTAAAAACAGAAATGTAACAATAAATTTTGTTATGCAATTTCTCCTGAATACGCCAATACCCCATATGTGGGGGTAAACCACTTTTTGAGCGCACCGCAGAACTTAGAAGTGAAGGAGCGCCGTTTTACTTTTTCAATATAGAATTGGCTGGAATTGAGATTGGACGCCATGTCGCGTTTGGAGAGCCCCTGATGTGCCTAAACAGTGGAAACTCCCCACAAGTGACACCATTTTGGAAACTAGACCCCTTAAGGAACTTATCTAGATGTGTGATGAGCACTTTGAACCCCCATGTGCTTCACAGAAGTTTATAACTTAGAGCCGTGAAAATAAAAAATCACATTTTTTCTACAAAAATGATATTTTTGCCCCCAAATTTTTATTTTCACAAGGGTAACAGGAGAAATTAGACCATAAAAGTTGTTGTGCAATTTCTCCTAATAGGTATATACTCACCCTTGGATGCGCCCTGGTTCTAACCCGCAGCCTTCCTTCCTAAGAATCAGCGCCTGAAGGACCTTAGATGACGTCGCGGCTTGTGATTGGTCGCGTGATGCCCATGTGACCGCTCACGCGACCAATCACAAGCCGCGACGTCATCGAAGGCCCTTCAGGCGCTCATTCTTAGGAAGGAAGGCTGCCGGTGAGAACCAGGGCGCGTCTGAGGGTAAGTATATCAATATTTTTTATTTTGATTCTTTATTTTACACTTAAATATGGATCCCAGGGCCTGAAGGAGAGTTTCCTCTCCTTCAGAGCCTGGGAACCATTAGAAACGCAATGCACTGCATTGGGTTTCGTGTTTTGGCCGACCCCGACCCCGACTTTTCTATAGGATCGGCCGATTTCACTCGACCCGACTTTTGAAAAAGTCGGGTTTCATGAAACCCGACCCGATCCTATAAAAAGAAAAGTCGCTCAACCCTAGTGGTGAGAACTTTGCATGCCCAAGTGCTTCACAGAAGTTTATAATGCAGAGTCATGAAAATAAAAAATATTTTTTTCCACAAAAAATGATTTTGTAGCCCCCAAGTTTTTATTTTCACAAGGGTAACAGGAGAAATTGGACCCCAAAAGTTGTTGTCCAATTTATCCCGAGTACGCTGATGCCCCATATGTGGGGGTAACCCACTGTTTGGGCGCACAGCAGAGCTCAGAAGGGAGGGACTTTTTTAGCGCAAAATTGGCTGTCGTGTTTGGAGACCCCCTAATGTACGTAAACAGTGGAAACCCCCCAATTCTAGCTCCAACCCTAACCCCAACACACCCCTAACCCTAATCCCAACCCGATCCATAATCCTAATCACTAACCCTAACGATGATCACAACCCTTACCCCAAAGCAACCCTAATGTCAACCCTAACCATAATCCTAATCAAAACTCTAAATCCAACACACCTCTAATCCTAATCTCAACCCTAACCTCAAACCTAACCCTAATCCCAATACACCCCTAATCACAACCCTAACCTTAACCCTAATCCCAAACCTAACCCTAATCCCAAGCGTAACCCTAATGCCAACCCTAACCCTAATACCAACCCTAATCCAAACCCTAACCCTAATCCCAACTCTAACCCTAACTTTAGCCGCAACCCTAGTCCTAACTTTAGCCCCAACCCTAGCCCTAACTCTAACCCTAAATTTAGCCCCAACCCTAACCCTAGCCCTAACTTTTGCTCCAACCCTAACCCTAGCCCTAACTTTAGCCCCAACCCTAACCCTAGCCCTAAGGCTACTTTCACACTTGTGTCGTTTGGCATCCATCGCAATCCGTCGTTTTGGACAAAAAACGGATCCTGCAAATGTGCCCGCAGGATGTGTTTTTTGCCCATAGACTTGTATTGCCGACGGATCGCGATGGATGGCCACACGTCGCGTCCGTCGTGCACTGGATCAGTTGTGTTTTGGGGGACCGTCGGCACAAAAAAATGTTCAATGTAACGTTTTTTTGTACGTTGTGTCCGCCATTTCTGACCGCGCATGCATGGCTCTAACTTCGCCCCTTCCTCCCCAGGACATAGATTGGGCAGTGGATGCATTGAAAAACTACATCCGCTGCCCACGTTGTGCACAATTTTCACAACGTGCGTCGGTATGTCGGGCCGACGCATTGCGTGAAAGAACCCTAACCCTAAATTTAGCCCCAATCCTAACCCTAAATTTAGCCCCAACCCTAACCCTAAATTTAGTCCCAACCCTAACCCTAAATTTAGCCCCAACCCTATCCCTAGCCCTAACCCTAACCCTAGCCCTAACCCTAACCCTAATTTTAGCCCCAACTGCTCTTCTCCTGCCGGCCGGCAGATGGCGACAGATGGCGGGCGCACTGTGCATGCGCCCACCATTTTCTTTCCCCATGAAGACGCCGGCGGGCAGGAGAGGACGCAGGAGGACCCAGGGACACCGGTGAGTATAATAGAGTCCCCAAATCCGCCTATTTCTCTGTCCTCTGATGTGCGATCACATCAGAGGACAGAGAATTACACATTGCTTTTTTTTTGCGGTCGCCGGTAAACAGTTAATTACCAGCGATCGCAAAACAGGGGTCGGTGACCCCAAAGATCATCCCGGTGCCGGACGGCGGGCGCACTGTACATGCGCCCGCCATTTTTTTGCCGGAAAAAGATGGCGGCGCCCCTCGGGGCCACGAGGAGCACAGGTGAGTATCAGGGGGCTATCTGGGACCCCTTTTCTCTGTCCTCTGATGTGCGATCACATCGGAGGACAGAGAAATTAAAAGGGAAATCGCGTTTTGTTTTTTTTGCGATCGCCGGTAAACGGTTAATTACCGGCGATCGCAAAAGCGGGGTCGGTAAAAAAAAACCCGAATCATGTTCTCTGGGGTCTCGGCTGCCCTCGGCAGCCGAGACCCCGGAGAAAATCGGACTCTGGGGGGCGTTATTTACTTTTTCCCCAGCGCCGTTAATTAACGGCGCTGTGGTTTAAGTACCCTTAACTGCCGCCGTTAAAAGGCGTATCGGCGGTTGTTAAGGGGTTTATTAACTTCTTTTTATTGTTGTATCTCCACTAGGGGAATTTAAGTAGAAATCACTTCATCATTTACCTAATGCTCTGCCATGGGCTCTAAATATGAGATATAAATAATTGTCATAAAAGCTTTTGTTAAGCCCTCATCTGACATACCTATTCATTGATGACAATGACAGTTGTTCCTCTCCTCAGTCAAACACCTAAAGGTACCTTCACACATAACGATATTGTTAACGATATCGTTGCTATTTGTGACGTAGCAACGATATCGTTAATGAAATCGTTATGCGTGACAGCGACCAACGATCAGGCCTCTGCTGGGAGATCGTTGGTCGCTGAATAAAGTCCAGAACTTTATTTCGTCGCTGGACTCCTGCTGACATCGCTGGATCGGCGTGTGTGACACTGATCCAGCGATGTCTTCACTGGTAACCAGGGTAAACATCGGGTAACTAAGCGCAGGGCCGCGCTTAGTAACCCGATGTTTACCCTGGTTACCGTGCTAAAAGTAAAAAAAAACAAACACTAGATACTTACCTACAGCCGTCTGTCCTCCAGCGCTGTGCTCTGCACTCCTCCTGTACTGGCTGTGAGCCGGAAAGCAGAGCGGTGACGTCACCGCTCTGCTTTCCGGCTCACAGCCAGTACAGGAGGAGAGCAGAGAAGCAGAGCGCAGCGCTGGAGGACAGACAGCGGTAGGTAAGTATCTAGTGTTTGTTTTTTTTTACTTTTAGCATGGCAACCAGGGTAAACATCGGGTTACTAAGCGCGGCCCTGTGCTTAGTTACCCGATGTTTACCCTGGTTACCGGGGACCTCGGGATAGTTGGTCGCTGGAGAGCTGTCTGTGTGACAGCTCTCCAGCGACCAAACAGCGACGCTGCAGCGATCTGGATCGTTGTCGGTATCGCTGCAGCGTCGCTTAATGTGAAGGGGCCTTAAGATGCCGAGGCATATGCTGCACATTTAGCGAGCATGCTAATGGTGTCTAGTGTGGCATCGTGGGCTGTGTTATAATGCTCTTAAAGGGCACCTGTCACCCCAAAAATCGCGGGTGAGGTAAGCCCACCGGCATCAGGGGCTTATCTACAGCATTCTGTAATGCTGTAGATAAGCCCCCGATGTTACCTGAAAAAGGAGAAAAAGACGTTATATTATACTCACCCAGGGGCGGTCCCGCTGCTGGTCAGGTCGGATGGGCGTCTCTGGTCCACTGCGGCGCCTCCTATCTTCTTTCCAAGACGTCCTCTTCTGATCTTCAGCCACGGCTCCGGCGCAGGCGTACTTTGCTCTGCCCTCTTGAGGGCAGAGGACACAGGCAGGCAGACGGGTACAACAGAGACACTGGCGGGCAGGCAGACACGGCTGGCTCTCTGGTAGGCAGGCGGGTACGGCTGGAACATAGGAAGAACCGGTAGGGACCGGTCTGCAGGCTGGTATGTGAAACAGGTTGGAACCTGTTCAGACAGGAGGACTAAGTAACAAGTAGAGAAAGACCGCAAGAGCGGATGCAGAGCGAAAGCACAAGAGCTAGAACCAAGAACAGAAACGCAGGAGGCTGAGTACGAGTAGAAGGTGGAACTAAGAGAAGAGAAGGAGCAGGCAGAGCCAAGGGCGGAGCCGCAAGAGGCGGAGCCAAGGGCAGAGACGCTTGAGGCGGAGCCAAGAGCGGAGACGCTGGAGGCGGAGCCAAGAGCGGAGATGCTGGAGGCGGAGCCAAGAGCGGAGACGCTGGAGGCGGAGCCAAGAGCGGAGACGCTGGAGGCGGAGCCAAGAGCGGAGACGCTGGAGGCAGAGCCAAGAGCAGAGATGCTGGAGGCGGAGCCAAGAGCGGAGATGCTAGAGGCAGAGCCAAGAGCGGAGACGCTGGAGGCGGAGCCAAGAGCGGAGACGCTGGAGGCGGAGCCAAGAGCGGAGACGCTGGAGGCGGAGCCAAGAGCAAAGACGCTGGAGGCGGAGCCAAGAGCAGAGATGCTGGAGGCGGAGCCAAGAGCGGAGACGCTGGAGGCTGAACCAAAAGCGGAGACGCTGGAGGTAACGCCAAGAGCGGAGACGCTGGAGGCGGAGCCAAGAGCAGAGATGGAGCCAAGTGTAGAAAACAGGAGGCGGAGCCAGATAGAACCGCAAAGAGCGGAGCCAGATAGATGTTATGATTAGGCAATTCAGTACCACAGTGAACATAGAGGTCAGAGCACATACAGTGATCTGACAATAATCCAAAAACATAGAATGAGCTCTGAGACGTGGGAACTCTGTTGACCGCAATCCCTAATCCTTTCCAACAACACTAGAGGCAGCCGTGGATTGCGCCTAACGCTAACTATGCAACTCGGCACAGCCTGAGAAACTAGCTAGCCTGAAGATAGAAAATAAGCCTACCTTGCCTCAGAGAAATAGCCCAAAGGAAAAGGCAGCCCCCCACATATAATGACTGTGAGTAAGATGAAAAGACAAACGTAGAGATGAAATAGATTTAGCAAAGTGAGGCCCGACTTACTGAACAGAGCGAGGATAGGAAAGGTAACTTTGCGGTCAACACAAAACCCTAAAAACCACGCAAAGGGGGCAAAAAGACCCTCCGTACCGAACTAACGGCACGGAGGTACACCCTCTGCGTCCCAGAGCTTCCAGCAAACAAATAGATAAGCTGGACAGAAGAAAAGCAAACAAAATAGCAAAGGAAAACTTAGCTATGCAGAGCAGCAGGCCACAGGAACGATCCAGGAGGAAAACAAGTCCAATACTGGAACATTGACAGGAAGCCAGGATCAAAGCACTAGGTGGAGTTAAGTAGAGCAGCACCTAACAACCTCACCACATCACCTGAGGGAGGAAACTCAGAAGCCGCAGTACCACTTCCCTCCACCAACGGAAGCTTACAGAGAGAATCAGCCGAAGTACCACTTGTGACCACAGGAGGTAGCTCTGCCACAGAATTCACAACAGTACCCCCCCCTTGAGGAGGGTTCACCAAACCCTCACCAGAGCCCCCAGGCCGACCAGGATGAGCCACATGAAAGGCACAAACAAGATCGGGAGCATGGACATCAGAGGCAAAGACCCAGGAATTATCTTCCTGAGCATAACCCTTCCACTTAACCAGATACTGGAGTTTCCGTCTTGAAACACGAGAATCCAAAATCTTCTCCACAATATACTCCAACTCCCCCTCCACCAAAACCGGGGCAGGAGGGTCAACAGAAGGAACCATAGGTGCCACGTATCTCCGCAACAATGACCTATGGAATACGTTATGTATGGAAAAAGAATCTGGAAGGGTCAGACGAAAAGACACAGGATTAAGAACCTCAGAAATCCTATACGGACCAATGAAACGAGGTTTAAACTTAGGAGAGGAAACCTTCATAGGAATATGACGAGAAGATAGCCAAAGCAGATCCCCAACACGAAATCGGGGACCCACACAGCGTCTGCGATTAGCAAAACGTTGAGCCTTCTCCTGGGACAAGGTCAAATTGTCCACTACTTGAGTCCAAATCTGCTGCAACCTGTCCACCACAGTATCCACACCAGGACAGTCCGAAGACTCAACCTGTCCTGACGAGAAACGAGGATGGAACCCAGAGTTGCAGAAAAATGGCGAAACCAAGGTAGCCGAGCTAGCCCGATTATTAAGGGCGAACTCAGCCAAAGGCAAAAAGGACACCCAGTCATCCTGATCAGCAGAAACAAAACATCTCAGATATGTTTCCAAGGTCTGATTGGTTCGTTCGGTCTGGCCATTAGTCTGAGGATGGAAAGCCGAGGAAAAAGACAAGTCAATGCCCATCCTACCACAAAAGGCTCGCCAAAACCTCGAAACAAACTGGGAACCTCTGTCAGAAACGATATTCTCTGGAATGCCATGTAAACGAACCACATGCTGGAAGAACAATGGCACCAAATCAGAGGAGGAAGGCAATTTAGACAAGGGTACCAAATGGACCATCTTAGAAAAGCGATCACAGACCACCCAAATGACTGACATCTTTTGAGAAACGGGAAGATCTGAAATAAAATCCATAGAGATATGTGTCCAAGGCCTTTTCGGGACTGGCAAGGGCAAAAGCAACCCACTGGCACGAGAACAGCAGGGCTTAGCCCGAGCACAAATCCCACAGGACTGCACAAAAGTACGCACATCCCGCGACAGAGATGGCCACCAAAAGGATCTAGCCACTAACTCTCTGGTACCAAAGATTCCAGGATGACCAGCCAAGACCGAACAAAGAACCTCAGAGATAACTTTATTCGTCCACCTATCAGGGACAAACAGTTTCTCCGCTGGACAACGATCAGGTTTATTAGCCTGAAATTTTTGCAGCACTCGCCGCAAATCAGGGGAGATGGCAGACACAATTACTCCGTCTTTGAGGATACCCGCCGGCTCAGATACACCCGGAGAGTCGGGCACAAAACTCCTAGACAGAGCATCCGCCTTCACATTTTTAGAGCCCGGAAGGTATGAAATCACAAAGTCAAAACGGGCAAAAAACAACGACCAACGAGCTTGTCTAGGATTCAACCGCTTGGCGGACTCGAGATAAGTCAAGTTCTTATGATCAGTCAAGACCACCACGCGATGCTTAGCTCCTTCAAGCCAATGACGCCACTCCTCGAATGCCCACTTCATGGCCAGCAACTCTCGGTTGCCCACATCATAATTTCGCTCAGCAGGCGCTGGAGGTAACGCCAAGAGCGGAGACGCTGGAGGCGGAGCCAAGAGCAGAGATGGAGCCAAGTGTAGAAAACAGGAGGCGGAGCCAGATAGAACCGCAAAGAGCGGAGCCAGATAGATGTTATGATTAGGCAATTCAGTACCACAATGAACATAGAGGTCAGAGCACATACAGTGATCTGACAATAATCCAAAAACATAGAACGAGCTCTGAGACGTGGGAACTCTGTTGACCGCAATCCCTAATCCTTTCCAACAACACTAGAGGCAGCCGTGGATTGCGCCTAACGCTACCTATGCAACTCGGCACAGCCTGAGAAACTAGCTAGCCTGAAGATAGAAAATAAGCCTACCTTGCCTCAGAGAAATAGCCCAAAGGAAAAGGCAGCCCCCCACATATAATGACTGTGAGTAAGATGAAAAGACAAATGTAGAGATGAAATAGATTTAGCAAAGTGAGGCCCGACTTACTGAACAGAGCGAGGATAGGAAAGGTAACTTTGCGGTCAACACAAAACCCTAAAAACCACGCAAAGGGGGCAAAAAGACCCTCCGTACCGAACTAACGGCACGGAGGTACACCCTCTGCGTCCCAGAGCTTCCAGCAAACAAATAGATAAGCTGGACAGAAGAAAAGCAAACAAAATAGCAAAGGAAAACTTAGCTATGCAGAGCAGCAGGCCACAGGAACGATCCAGGAGGAAAACAAGTCCAATACTGGAACATTGACAGGAAGCCAGGATCAAAGCACTAGGTGGAGTTAAGTAGAGCAGCACCTAACAACCTCACCACATCACCTGAGGGAGGAAACTCAGAAGCCGCAGTACCACTTCCCTCCACCAACGGAAGCTTACAGAGAGAATCAGCCGAAGTACCACTTGTGACCACAGGAGGTAGCTCTGCCACAGAATTCACAACAGTACCCCCCCCTTGAGGAGGGTTCACCAAACCCTCACCAGAGCCCCCAGGCCGACCAGGATGAGCCACATGAAAGGCACAAACAAGATCGGGAGCATGGACATCAGAGGCAAAGACCCAGGAATTATCTTCCTGAGCATAACCCTTCCACTTAACCAGATACTGGAGTTTCCGTCTTGAAACACGAGAATCCAAAATCTTCTCCACAATATACTCCAACTCCCCCTCCACCAAAACCGGGGCAGGAGGGTCAACAGAAGGAACCATAGGTGCCACGTATCTCCGCAACAATGACCTATGGAATACGTTATGTATGGAAAAAGAATCTGGAAGGGTCAGACGAAAAGACACAGGATTAAGAACCTCAGAAATCCTATACGGACCAATGAAACGAGGTTTAAACTTAGGAGAGGAAACCTTCATAGGAATATGACGAGAAGATAGCCAAAGCAGATCCCCAACACGAAATCGGGGACCCACACAGCGTCTGCGATTAGCAAAACGTTGAGCCTTCTCCTGGGACAAGGTCAAATTGTCCACTACTTGAGTCCAAATCTGCTGCAACCTGTCCACCACAGTATCCACACCAGGACAGTCCGAAGACTCAACCTGTCCTGACGAGAAACGAGGATGGAACCCAGAGTTGCAGAAAAATGGCGAAACCAAGGTAGCCGAGCTAGCCCGATTATTAAGGGCGAACTCAGCCAAAGGCAAAAAGGACACCCAGTCATCCTGATCAGCAGAAACAAAACATCTCAGATATGTTTCCAAGGTCTGATTGGTTCGTTCGGTCTGGCCATTAGTCTGAGGATGGAAAGCCGAGGAAAAAGACAAGTCAATGCCCATCCTACCACAAAAGGCTCGCCAAAACCTCGAAACAAACTGGGAACCTCTGTCAGAAACGATATTCTCTGGAATGCCATGTAAACGAACCACATGCTGGAAGAACAATGGCACCAAATCAGAGGAGGAAGGCAATTTAGACAAGGGTACCAAATGGACCATCTTAGAAAAGCGATCACAGACCACCCAAATGACTGACATCTTTTGAGAAACGGGAAGATCTGAAATAAAATCCATAGAGATATGTGTCCAAGGCCTTTTCGGGACTGGCAAGGGCAAAAGCAACCCACTGGCACGAGAACAGCAGGGCTTAGCCCGAGCACAAATCCCACAGGACTGCACAAAAGTACGCACATCCCGCGACAGAGATGGCCACCAAAAGGATCTAGCCACTAACTCTCTGGTACCAAAGATTCCAGGATGACCAGCCAAGACCGAACAAAGAACCTCAGAGATAACTTTATTCGTCCACCTATCAGGGACAAACAGTTTCTCCGCTGGACAACGATCAGGTTTATTAGCCTGAAATTTTTGCAGCACTTGCCGCAAATCAGGGGAGATGGCAGACACAATTACTCCGTCTTTGAGGATACCCGCCGGCTCAGATACACCCGGAGAGTCGGGCACAAAACTCCTAGACAGAGCATCCGCCTTCACATTTTTAGAGCCCGGAAGGTATGAAATCACAAAGTCAAAACGGGCAAAAAACAACGACCAACGAGCTTGTCTAGGATTCAACCGCTTGGCGGACTCGAGATAAGTCAAGTTCTTATGATCAGTCAAGACCACCACGCGATGCTTAGCTCCTTCAAGCCAATGACGCCACTCCTCGAATGCCCACTTCATGGCCAGCAACTCTCGGTTGCCCACATCATAATTTCGCTCAGTAGGCGCTGGAGGTAACGCCAAGAGCGGAGACGCTGGAGGCGGAGCCAAGAGCAGAGATGGAGCCAAGTGTAGAAAACAGGAGGCGGAGCCAGATAGAACCGCAAAGAGCGGAGCCAGATAGATGTTATGATTAGGCAATTCAGTACCACAATGAACATAGAGGTCAGAGCACATACAGTGATCTGACAATAATCCAAAAACATAGAACGAGCTCTGAGACGTGGGAACTCTGTTGACCGCAATCCCTAATCCTTTCCAACAACACTAGAGGCAGCCGTGGATTGCGCCTAACGCTACCTATGCAACTCGGCACAGCCTGAGAAACTAGCTAGCCTGAAGATAGAAAATAAGCCTACCTTGCCTCAGAGAAATAGCCCAAAGGAAAAGGCAGCCCCCCACATATAATGACTGTGAGTAAGATGAAAAGACAAACGTAGAGATGAAATAGATTTAGCAAAGTGAGGCCCGACTTACTGAACAGAGCGAGGATAGGAAAGGTAACTTTGCGGTCAACACAAAACCCTAAAAACCACGCAAAGGGGGCAAAAAGACCCTCCGTACCGAACTAACGGCACGGAGGTACACCCTCTGCGTCCCAGAGCTTCCAGCAAACAAATAGATAAGCTGGACAGAAGAAAAGCAAACAAAATAGCAAAGGAAAACTTAGCTATGCAGAGCAGCAGGCCACAGGAACGATCCAGGAGGAAAACAAGTCCAATACTGGAACATTGACAGGAAGCCAGGATCAAAGCACTAGGTGGAGTTAAGTAGAGCAGCACCTAACAACCTCACCACATCACCTGAGGGAGGAAACTCAGAAGCCGCAGTACCACTTCCCTCCACCAACGGAAGCTTACAGAGAGAATCAGCCGAAGTACTACTTGTGAGCACAGGAGGTAGCTCTGCCACAGAATTCACAACAGTACCCCCCCCTTGAGGAGGGTTCACCAAACCCTCACCAGAGCCCCCAGGCCGACCAGGATGAGCCACATGAAAGGCACAAACAAGATCGGGAGCATGGACATCAGAGGCAAAGACCCAGGAATTATCTTCCTGAGCATAACCCTTCCACTTAACCAGATACTGGAGTTTCCGTCTTGAAACACGAGAATCCAAAATCTTCTCCACAATATACTCCAACTCCCCCTCCACCAAAACCGGGGCAGGAGGGTCAACAGAAGGAACCATAGGTGCCACGTATCTCCGCAACAATGACCTATGGAATACGTTATGTATGGAAAAAGAATCTGGAAGGGTCAGACGAAAAGACACAGGATTAAGAACCTCAGAAATCCTATACGGACCAATGAAACGAGGTTTAAACTTAGGAGAGGAAACCTTCATAGGAATATGACGAGAAGATAGCCAAAGCAGATCCCCAACACGAAATCGGGGACCCACACAGCGTCTGCGATTAGCAAAACGTTGAGCCTTCTCCTGGGACAAGGTCAAATTGTCCACTACTTGAGTCCAAATCTGCTGCAACCTGTCCACCACAGTATCCACACCAGGACAGTCCGAAGACTCAACCTGTCCTGACGAGAAACGAGGATGGAACCCAGAGTTGCAGAAAAATGGCGAAACCAAGGTAGCCGAGCTAGCCCGATTATTAAGGGCGAACTCAGCCAAAGGCAAAAAGGACACCCAGTCATCCTGATCAGCAGAAACAAAACATCTCAGATATGTTTCCAAGGTCTGATTGGTTCGTTCGGTCTGGCCATTAGTCTGAGGATGGAAAGCCGAGGAAAAAGACAAGTCAATGCCCATCCTACCACAAAAGGCTCGCCAAAACCTCGAAACAAACTGGGAACCTCTGTCAGAAACGATATTCTCTGGAATGCCATGTAAACGAACCACATGCTGGAAGAACAATGGCACCAAATCAGAGGAGGAAGGCAATTTAGACAAGGGTACCAAATGGACCATCTTAGAAAAGCGATCACAGACCACCCAAATGACTGACATCTTTTGAGAAACGGGAAGATCTGAAATAAAATCCATAGAGATATGTGTCCAAGGCCTTTTCGGGACTGGCAAGGGCAAAAGCAACCCACTGGCACGAGAACAGCAGGGCTTAGCCCGAGCACAAATCCCACAGGACTGCACAAAAGTACGCACATCCCGCGACAGAGATGGCCACCAAAAGGATCTAGCCACTAACTCTCTGGTACCAAAGATTCCAGGATGACCAGCCAAGACCGAACAAAGAACCTCAGAGATAACTTTATTCGTCCACCTATCAGGGACAAACAGTTTCTCCGCTGGACAACGATCAGGTTTATTAGCCTGAAATTTTTGCAGCACTCGCCGCAAATCAGGGGAGATGGCAGACACAATTACTCCGTCTTTGAGGATACCCGCCGGCTCAGATACACCCGGAGAGTCGGGCACAAAACTCCTAGACAGAGCATCCGCCTTCACATTTTTAGAGCCCGGAAGGTATGAAATCACAAAGTCAAAACGGGCAAAAAACAACGACCAACGAGCTTGTCTAGGATTCAACCGCTTGGCGGACTCGAGATAAGTCAAGTTCTTATGATCAGTCAAGACCACCACGCGATGCTTAGCTCCTTCAAGCCAATGACGCCACTCCTCGAATGCCCACTTCATGGCCAGCAACTCTCGGTTGCCCACATCATAATTTCGCTCAGCAGGCGCTGGAGGTAACGCCAAGAGCGGAGACGCTGGAGGCGGAGCCAAGAGCAGAGATGGAGCCAAGTGTAGAAAACAGGAGGCGGAGCCAGATAGAACCGCAAAGAGCGGAGCCAGATAGATGTTATGATTAGGCAATTCAGTACCACAGTGAACATAGAGGTCAGAGCACATACAGTGATCTGACAATAATCCAAAAACATAGAACGAGCTCTGAGACGTGGGAACTCTGTTGACCGCAATCCCTAATCCTTTCCAACAACACTAGAGGCAGCCGTGGATTGCGCCTAATGCTACCTATGCAACTCGGCACAGCCTGAGAAACTAGCTAGCCTGAAGATAGAAAATAAGCCTACCTTGCCTCAGAGAAATAGCCCAAAGGAAAAGGCAGCCCCCCACATATAATGACTGTGAGTAAGATGAAAAGACAAACGTAGAGATGAAATAGATTTAGCAAAGTGAGGCCCGACTTACTGAACAGAGCGAGGATAGGAAAGGTAACTTTGCGGTCAACACAAAACCCTAAAAACCACGCAAAGGGGGCAAAAAGACCCTCCGTACCGAACTAACGGCACGGAGGTACACCCTCTGCGTCCCAGAGCTTCCAGCAAACAAATAGATAAGCTGGACAGAAGAAAAGCAAACAAAATAGCAAAGGAAAACTTAGCTATGCAGAGCAGCAGGCCACAGGAACGATCCAGGAGGAAAACAAGTCCAATACTGGAACATTGACAGGAAGCCAGGATCAAAGCACTAGGTGGAGTTAAGTAGAGCAGCACCTAACAACCTCACCACATCACCTGAGGGAGGAAACTCAGAAGCCGCAGTACCACTTCCCTCCACCAACGGAAGCTTACAGAGAGAATCAGCCGAAGTACCACTTGTGAGCACAGGAGGTAGCTCTGCCACAGAATTCACAACAGTACCCCCCCCTTGAGGAGGGTTCACCAAACCCTCACCAGAGCCCCCAGGCCGACCAGGATGAGCCACATGAAAGGCACAAACAAGATCGGGAGCATGGACATCAGAGGCAAAGACCCAGGAATTATCTTCCTGAGCATAACCCTTCCACTTAACCAGATACTGGAGTTTCCGTCTTGAAACACGAGAATCCAAAATCTTCTCCACAATATACTCCAACTCCCCCTCCACCAAAACCGGGGCAGGAGGGTCAACAGAAGGAACCATAGGTGCCACGTATCTCCGCAACAATGACCTATGGAATACGTTATGTATGGAAAAAGAATCTGGAAGGGTCAGACGAAAAGACACAGGATTAAGAACCTCAGAAATCCTATACGGACCAATGAAACGAGGTTTAAACTTAGGAGAGGAAACCTTCATAGGAATATGACGAGAAGATAGCCAAAGCAGATCCCCAACACGAAATCGGGGACCCACACAGCGTCTGCGATTAGCAAAACGTTGAGCCTTCTCCTGGGACAAGGTCAAATTGTCCACTACTTGAGTCCAAATCTGCTGCAACCTGTCCACCACAGTATCCACACCAGGACAGTCCGAAGACTCAACCTGTCCTGACGAGAAACGAGGATGGAACCCAGAGTTGCAGAAAAATGGCGAAACCAAGGTAGCCGAGCTAGCCCGATTATTAAGGGCGAACTCAGCCAAAGGCAAAAAGGACACCCAGTCATCCTGATCAGCAGAAACAAAACATCTCAGATATGTTTCCAAGGTCTGATTGGTTCGTTCGGTCTGGCCATTAGTCTGAGGATGGAAAGCCGAGGAAAAAGACAAGTCAATGCCCATCCTACCACAAAAGGCTCGCCAAAACCTCGAAACAAACTGGGAACCTCTGTCAGAAACGATATTCTCTGGAATGCCATGTAAACGAACCACATGCTGGAAGAACAATGGCACCAAATCAGAGGAGGAAGGCAATTTAGACAAGGGTACCAAATGGACCATCTTAGAAAAGCGATCACAGACCACCCAAATGACTGACATCTTTTGAGAAACGGGAAGATCTGAAATAAAATCCATAGAGATATGTGTCCAAGGCCTTTTCGGGACTGGCAAGGGCAAAAGCAACCCACTGGCACGAGAACAGCAGGGCTTAGCCCGAGCACAAATCCCACAGGACTGCACAAAAGTACGCACATCCCACGACAGAGATGGCCACCAAAAGGATCTAGCCACTAACTCTCTGGTACCAAAGATTCCAGGATGACCAGCCAAGACCGAACAAAGAACCTCAGAGATAACTTTATTCGTCCACCTATCAGGGACAAACAGTTTCTCCGCTGGACAACGATCAGGTTTATTAGCCTGAAATTTTTGCAGCACTCGCCGCAAATCAGGGGAGATGGCAGACACAATTACTCCGTCTTTGAGGATACCCGCCGGCTCAGATACACCCGGAGAGTCGGGCACAAAACTCCTAGACAGAGCATCCGCCTTCACATTTTTAGAGCCCGGAAGGTATGAAATCACAAAGTCAAAACGGGCAAAAAACAACGACCAACGAGCTTGTCTAGGATTCAACCGCTTGGCGGACTTGAGATAAGTCAAGTTCTTATGATCAGTCAAGACCACCACGCGATGCTTAGCTCCTTCAAGCCAATGACGCCACTCCTCGAATGCCCACTTCATGGCCAGCAACTCTCGGTTGCCCACATCATAATTTCGCTCAGCAGGCGAAAACTTCCTGGAAAAGAAGGCGCACGGTTTCATCACTGAGCAATCAGAACCTCTCTATGCGACAAAACAGCCCCTGCTCCAATCTCAGAAGCATCAACCTCGACCTGGAACGGAAGCGAAACATCTGGTTGACACAACACAGGGGCAGAAGAAAAACGACGCTTCAACTCTTGAAAAGCTTCCACAGCAGCAGAAGACTAATTGACCACATCAGCACCCTTCTTGGTCAAATCGGTCAATGGTTTAGCAATACTAGAAAAATTGCAGATGAAGCGACGATAAAAATTAGCAAAGCCCAGGAACTTTTGCAGACTTTTCAGAGATGTCGGCTGAGTCCAATCATGGATGGCTTGGACCTTAATAGGATCCATCTCGATAGTAGAAGGGGAAAAGATGAACCCCAAAAATGAAACCTTCTGCACACCAAAGAGACACTTTGATCCCTTCACAAACAAAGAATTAGCACGCAGGACCTGAAAAACCGTTCTGACCTGCTTCACATGAGACTCCCAATCATCCGAGAAGATCAAAATGTCATCCAAGTACACAATCAGGAATTTATCCAGGTACTCTCGGAAGATGTCATGCATAAAGGACTGAAACACTGATGGAGCATTGGCAAGTCCGAATGGCATTACTAGATACTCAAAATGACCCTCGGGCGTATTAAATGCAGT
The DNA here is from genome assembly GCF_032444005.1 of Ranitomeya imitator. NCBI lineage: Eukaryota > Metazoa > Chordata > Amphibia > Anura > Dendrobatidae > Ranitomeya > Ranitomeya imitator. The sequence goes on from NC_091283.1 coordinate 700,228,868, forward strand.
TTTCCATTCATCGCCTCGCTTAATTCGCACAAGATTATACGCACCACGAAGATCTATCTTGGTGAACCAACTAGCCCCCTTAATCTGAGCAAACAAATCAGATAACAACGGCAAGGGGTACTGAAATTCAACCGTGATCTTATTTAGAAGGCGGTAATCTATACAAGGTCTCAGCGAACCATCCTTCTTGGCTACAAAAAAGAACCCTGCTCCTAATGGCGACGATGACGGGCGAATATTCCTCTTCTCCAGGGACTCCTTCACATAACTGCGCATAGCGGCGTGCTCAGGCACAGATAAATTAAACAATCGGCCTTTTGGAAACTTACTATCAGGAATCAAATTGATAGCACAATCACAATCCCTATGCGGAGGTAGGGCATCGGACTTGGGCTCATCAAATACATCCCGGTAATCAGACAAGAACTCTGGAACCTCAGAAGGGGTGGATGACGAAATTGACAGAAATGGAACATCACCATGTACCCCCTGACAACCCCAGCTGGACACCGACATGGATTTCCAATCTAATACTGGATTATGGACTTGTAGCCATGGCAACCCCAACACGACCACATCATGCAGATTATGCCACACCAGAAAGCGAATAACCTCCTGATGTGCAGGAGCCATGCACATGGTCAGCTGGGTCCAGTACTGAGGCTTATTCTTGGCCAAAGGCGTAGCATCAATTCCTCTCAATGGAATAGGACACTGCAAGGGCTCCAAGAAAAACCCACAATGCTTAGCATACTCCAAGTCCATCAAATTCAGGGCAGCGCCTGAATCCACAAATGCCATGACAGAATACGATGACAAAGAGCAGATCAAGGTAACGGACAGAAGGAATTTTGACTGTACTGTACCAATGGTGGCAGACCTAGCGAACCGCTTAGTGCGCTTAGGACAATCAGAGATAGCATGAGTGGAATCACCACAGTAGAAACACAGCCCATTCAGACGTCTGTGTTCTTGCCGTTCAACTCTGGTCAAAGTCCTATCGCACTGCATAGGCTCAGGTTTAAGCTCAGGTAATACCGCCAAATGGTGCACAGATTTACGCTCATGCAAGCGTCGACCAATCTGAATGGCCAAAGACATAGACTCATTCAAACCAGCAGGCATAGGAAATCCCACCATGACATCCTTAAGGGCTTCAGAGAGACCCTTTCTGAACATAGCTGCCAGCGCAGATTCATTCCATTGAGTGAGCACGGACCACTTTCTAAATTTCTGACAATATAACTCTATCTCATCCTGACCCTGACAAAGAGCCAGCAAATTTTTTTCTGCCTGATCCACAGAATTAGGCTCATCCTACAGCAATCCGAGCGCCAGGAAAAACGCATCGATATTACTTAATGCAGGATCTCCTGGCGCAATAGAAAATGCCCAGTCCTGAGGGTCGCCACGCAAAAAAGAAATAATGATCAGAACCTGTTGAACTGGATCACCAGAGGAGCGAGGTTTCAAGGCCAGAAATAGTTTACAATTATTTTTGAAACTCAGAAACTTAGTTCTATCACCATAAAACAAATCAGGAATAGGAATTCTTGGTTCTAACATTGATTTCTGATCAATAGTGTCTTGAATCTTTTGTACTCTTGCCAAGAGCTGATCCACACATGAAGACAGACTTCTAATGTCCATTGCTACACCTGTGTCCTGAACCACCCAAATGTCTAGGGGAAAAAAAAGGCAAAACACAGTGCAGAGAAAAAAAAATGGTCTCAGATCTTCTTTTTTCCCTCTATTGAGAATCATTAGTACTTTGGCTTCCTGTACTGTTATGATTAGGCAATTCAGTACCACAGTGAACATAGAGGTCAGAGCACATACAGTGATCTGACAATAATCCAAAAACATAGAACAAGCTCTGAGACGTGGGAACTCTGTTGACCGCAATCCCTAATCCTATCCAACAACACTAGAGGCAGCCGTGGATTGCGCCTAACGCTACCTATGCAACTCGGCACAGCCTGAGAAACTAGCTAGCCTGAAGATAGAAAATAAGCCTACCTTGCCTCAGAGAAATAGCCCAAAGGAAAAGGCAGCCCCCCACATATAATGACTGTGAGTAAGATGAAAAGACAAACGTAGAGATGAAATAGATTTAGCAAAGTGAGGCCCGACTTACTGAACAGAGCGAGGATAGGAAAGGTAACTTTGCGGTCAACACAAAACCCTAAAAACCACGCAAAGGGGGCAAAAAGACCCTCCGTACCGAACTAACGGCACGGAGGTACACCCTCTGCGTCCCAGAGCTTCCAGCAAACAAATAGATAAGCTGGACAGAAGAAAAGCAAACAAAATAGCAAAGGGAAACTTAGCTATGCAGAGCAGCAGGCCACAGAAACGATCCAGGAGGAAAACAAGTCCAATACTGGAACATTGACAGGAAGCCAGGATCAAAGCACTAGGTGGAGTTAAGTAGAGCAGCACCTAACGACCTCACCACATCACCTGAGGGAGGATACTCAGAAGCCGCAGTACCACTTCCCTCCACCAACGGAAGCTTACAGAGAGAATCAGCCGAAGTACCACTTGTGACCACAGGAGGGAGCTCTGCCACAGAATTCACAACAGATAGAACCACAAAGAGAGGAGCCACAGAGCAAAGCCAGAGAGTGCGAAGCCATGTCTGAATGCAGAGCCGCAAGAGTGCGGAGTGTAAGCAGACTGAGAACACAAGGAAAGACAAAGCAGGGAAGGAAGCCACAGACAAGGAGACCGAGAAAAGACAAAGTACAGACAAGGCAATGGAACAAGACACAGGGACAAAGACACAGGGACCAGGATATTCTGCCTCCTGGAGGGCGGACTACAAGATCAAGGCAATAGCACAGAGAAAAGCTCAGAGGGAGTAACTCAGAGCAAGGCCAGGCAAACTCAGCAGCTAAACACTAACTGAGCTAACACATTGCACTGGCCCAGACCAAAGGGTGGAGCTGCACTATATACAGGAGGCCTCTTGATAATTGGTCAGGAACTGATTAGACAGATGCACCTGATTCCTATAAGAACCAGAGAGTTCAGGCGCCGGCCCCCTATACACATAGCCATGAAGCATGCACAGAGCAGAGACACAGAACATGGAGCTGGCATTAAACAGAAACCACATCATGGCCTGGAGCAGTGGGTAAGATTGTGTGAGAGATGTGAGGCCATGCTGTGATGCCAGCAGAGTTGTTACAGGTATGCTGAAGAGAGATTCAGCTCGATGCTGAGTAGATGACAAAGCTCTCTCCAGAACCGAGACACAAACTGGGGACCCCGGTCACTGACTATTTTGTCTGGCATACCGTGTAGGCGGAAAATGTGAAAATGTGTTTATTAAACAACGCCGTCAAGGCCCATGCAGAAGGTAGCTGTGGAAGGGGCACCAAGTGCACAATTTTGGAAAAATGGTCAGTGACTACCCAAATAATGGTGCACCAGGGGACTTGGGTAAACCCACCACAAAGTCCATCCTGACCATTTCCCTAGGCCTGTCTGCCACTGGCAGGGGGTAATGTAACTCACCAGGCCATTGTCAAGGAGACACATGCCCAAATATAGTCTCTTATGTCACGGGCCATATGCAGCCACCCGTGCGTCCTCTCCAGGAGATCAGATGTCCTCTTAGTCCCAAAATGTCCTCCCACCCTGGAGGGTGGGCCCAAGAGACAACCTCCGGTCGCAAATTAGGTGGAACAAAAGTCTTGCCTGGAGGCACAGACTCTAGCAAAACCGGGGCCACAGTTCTCAGGCTCTCAGAAGGGACAATAAGCCGAGGCTCCTCCTCCTCTGATGACACTAAGGAGTGGGAGAGAGCATCGGCACAAGTGTTTTTCTCCCCAGAGAGAAAATGGAGAGTGAAGTGGAACAGGGAGCACATGGACCATCTGGCCTGGCGAGAATTTTGCCACTGGGTAGTTTGTAAATATACCACATTTTTGTGGTCAATGAATACTTGGAATGGATAGCGAGCCCCCTCTAGGAAGTGTCTCCACTCTGAAAAGGCCAACTTCATGGCTAGCAACTCCCTGTCCCCAATGGAATATTTCCTCTCTGCCGGTGAGATGGTCTTGGAGAAGAAGAAGCAACAATGCTTCCAACCTAGAGCATCCTTTTGGAAGAGGACTGCTAATGCACCGACATTAGAGTCATCCACCTCTATGATAAATGGTTTATCAACATCGGGGCGATGTAAATTGGGAGCGCTAGCGAAGTGTGACTTGATAGAGAGGAGGGCCTTGGAGACCTCCTCCGACCACAATTTGGGATTAGCTCCTTTCTTGGTGAGGGCAACCAGGGGAGCTACCAAGGTTGACAAGTGGGGAAAGAACTAGTTGATTAACCCCATAAAGCGCTGCACCGCTTTGAGAGAATGGGGTTCCTGCCAGTCCATCACATATTGTAGCTTGGCTGGAGCCAACCCCCAGGCGGAGATGATATAGCCCAGGAAAGGCAAGTACTCCTGCTCAAACACACACTTCTCCAACCTGGCTTAGAGAGAGTTTGCCTGTAAGAGGTTGAAGACTTTGCAAACATCTCTCCGGTGGGAGTCTATATGTGGAGAGTAGAAGAGAATATCATCCAGATAGACTACGACCGAGGTGGTGAGCATATCCCGGAAGATATCATTCATAAAGTCTTGGAAAACGGCAGGAGTATTATAGAGCCCAAAGGGCATTACCAAGTATTCATAGTGCTCGTCCCTGGTGTTAAATGCCATCATCCAATCATCCCCCACATGGATGCGAATCAGGTTGTAAGCACCTCACAGATCAAGCTTAGTAAATGCCCTCGCCCCCTGCAACCTATCGAAAAGCTCAGATATAAGTTAAAACCCCTGTAGTCTATGCAGGGACGTAATTCTCCATTCTTCTTCTGCATGAAGAAGAACACAGCCCTTGCGAGTGACACTGACTTCCTAATGAATCCTCTTGCCAGATTCTCCTGGATGTACTGAGACATTGCCTCCTTCCACGGGAGCGATTACAGATAGACTCAACCCCGGGAGGCTCAGCACCAGGCAAGATGTCAATAGGACATTCATAGGGGCGGTGAGGTGGCAGGGTCTCTGCAGCCCTCTTGGAGAACACATCCGCATAGGGCCAATATTGCTAGGGGAGAGAGGAAAGATATCTGTGGGTACATCAGTAGTAGCAACCTGAATGCACTCCCTCTGACATCTACCCTCTCAAGATTCACTTCATTCCAAAATTCTCCCTGTGGACCACTCAATATGAGGGGAGTGGTACCGTAGCCAAGGTGTCCCTAACATGACCTCATCAATTCCCTCGGGAATGACCAGTGAAGAGATAATCTCCTGATGGGATGGCGACATAGAAAAAGTAAATGGTGTGTTATCTGTGAGGGCAGTGTCAACCCATTCACCACTCGTACGGTCACTGGTTTGGCGAGCATCACCAAGGGTATTGCGTGCCGTTGAGCAAAGGTAGAAGACAAGATGTTGCCCTTCCCCCAGAATCCACGCAAAGCTCTACCATAAGAGTGGATGGGCCTATGGTAATTGTCCCCTTGAAGGACAATTTGGAGGAAAACGTCGCCATGTCTAGTGTACCTCCTCCTACAACCACTAGATGCTGACGTTTTCCCGACCGCTGGGGACATTTTCTGGCATAATATCCCGACTGTTGGCAGACAGGAGAGACCTTGAGTACACGAGTGGTCAGGGACTTATACCCCGCTCGTGTCACCTTCATGGTCTAATGTGGCTCAGATGCCTGGGTCGGAGATTCCGGAGGTTTGGTGAAGGTGGGAGCCAGCCAAAACCTCTACCCACACTGGGCTGAATACAACCTTCATTTGTTAAAACAAAGATTGATGCGGGTAGATATCGCTATTAGCTCCTCCAGTGTGGCAAGAATCTCCCTAGTGGCCAAGGTGTCCTTCACATGGTCAGCTAGTCCCCTCCAGAATACAAGGATTAAGACTTTATCCGGCCACTCCAGCTCACATGCCAAAGTCCGAAAGTGGACAGCAAAATGGCTGACCACGTGTTAGGTGTCGAGTTCCTGCCGCTGCACAGGGGGAATCACAAATCATGTCTGCTGCGGTCTCCCATACTTCTCCAGCTACAGTGGAACCTGCTCAGCGGAGACGTTGGTCCCAGCTCCTGGCTCGGACAGATACTGCACATTTGGTTACTGCTGCCCTTCCAGGTTCAGCCATTATAACCAGTACTGTTTGGCGGTGAGCAGGCGCTCCTGGGACTAAGTCCTGCTTTTCTCCTTCTGAGCATGCCCAAGGGAAGACCTCTCATTGGAGGTCGGGGGTCACACGCTCAGGTCCTTTAGCAGCTCCTATTGGTCCACTAGGAAGGTCCTAGAGAGCTACAACTATAAAAGGTTTGCATGGCTGCACAGCCATGCGCTAGTATCATTTGTGTTTGGCTGTTGCCAGCGGATACTCTACCACTCAGTATATATGTGGTGTGAGTCTGTTTAACTTTGGGGCTGTACACTCAGGCAGGCAGCTAGTGTCTGTGGGGCAATTAGCCTTGGCTTAGCATCTGGTTCCTTCAAGAGTTCCAGATCAAGCACAACTCTAGTTAGTGTATTATTTCCTGTGTACAGCGCTACTCTGTGAGGCAACAGATCTCTATTTCATTTCACACGAGGTGAAGTTTAACCCATGTGTGAGCTCAGTGTCCATCTGCCATTACTTTGCAACAGGTATCTCTGCATGGTGGATGCCGGGCTGTGGACGCATCTCGTACCAATCTCTCTATTACTTGGTGCGTTCCACTAGCCCTAACAGTATACTAGCACCAGGGTCTGGCTAATAATGGCGGACGAACAGCAACTGCTGCGGTACATCCTGCAGCTGGAGGTCAGGTTGGCGGCTCTCGAGCGCACAACCTCAGCTGTGGATGTTACCGCCGTAGCTGTTCAGGCTGCTAGCATGGCGGCAGCAAGTTTGTCCACTGCCATTCCTGTTCCAATTTTTGTCTCGCTTCCCGCTGCCAGATAAATACTCTGGTGATAGTAAATCTTGTAGGGGTTTCATGAGCCAGTGCACAATACACCTCAAGCTCCTGGCTGCATGTTTTCCCACAGAGTGGGCAAAGGTGGGATTCATTATATCTCTCCTGTGGGACAGGGCGTTGGAGTGGGCTACGCCGCTGTGAGAGTGTGGCGATCATGTGGTGCAGAGTGCTCCGCTGTTCTTGAGCACTCTGAAACAGGTCTTTTTAGGACCTCTAGTCACACATGATACGGCGTTCCAACTGTTGGCATTGACTCAGGGCTCATCCATGGTCAGCCATTTTGCTATCCACTTCCGGACTTTAGCATCTAAGCTGGAGTGGTCGGATAAAGTCCTCATCCCTGTATTTTGGAGGGGGCTGGCTGACCATGTGAAGGACGCTTTGGCCACTAGGGAGATTTCCGCCACACTGGAGGAGCTAATAGCTGTATCTACTCGCATAGATTTTCGTTTTAACAAACAAAGGTTGGATTGAGCCCAGTGTAGGCAGAGGTTTTAGCTGGCTCCCACCTTCGCCAAACATTTGGAATATCCAGTCCAGGCGCTCGAGTCAGATGAGGCCATGGAGGTGTCATGGGTGGGATCTAAGTCCCGGACTGCTTGTGCACTCAAGGTCTGCCATGTCTGCCGGCAGTCAGGAAATCTTGCCTCCAGATCTTCCCAGCTGTCTGGAGAACGTCAGCGTCTAGTGGTTGTAGGGGGAGGTACACTTGACACGGCAACATTTTCCTCCAAACTGTCCTATTAAGGGGACAATTACCATAGGCTCATCCACTCATTCAGTAGAGCTTTGCATGGATTCTGGGGCGGAGGGCAGTTTTATGTCATCTGCCTTCACCCAACGACACGCAATACCCTGTTGATGCTCGCCAAACCAGTGACCGTAAGAGTGGTGAATGGGTTGACACTGCCCTCACAGATAACACACCAGACCATCCCATTTACTCTATCTATGTAACCATTTCATCAGTAGATTATTTCTTTACTCATCATTCCTGAGGGAATTGATGAGGTCATGCTAGGGATACCTTGGCTACGGTACCACTCCCCTCATATAGAGTGGTCCACAGGCAGGATTTTGGGATGGAGTGAATCATTCCTATTAGGTATATACTCACCCTCGGACGCGCCCTGCTTCTTTCCGGCAGCCTTCCTTCCTAAGAATCAGCCCTTCCAGGACCTTCGGTGACGTCGCGGGTGACGTCGCGGCTTGTGATTGGCCGAGCGAGCGGTCACATGGGCGGCCGCGCGGCCAATCACAAGCCGTGACGTCACCGCGACGTCACCGCAAGGTCCTGGAAGGCTGATTCTAAGGAAGGAAGGTTCCCGGTTAGTACCAGGGCGCGTCAGAGGGTAAGTATTGCGATATTTTTTATTTTAATTCTTTATTTTACACTAAAATATGGATCGCAGGGCCTGAAGGAGAGTTTCCGCTCCTTCAGACCCTGGGAACCATGGAAACCCAATGCACTGCATTGGGTTTCGAGTTTCGTCCGACCCCGACCCCGACTTTTTTATAGGATCGGCCGATTTCACTCGACCCGACTTTTTCAAAAGTCGGGTTTCGTGAAACCCGACCCGATCCTATAAAAGTAAAGATCGCTCAACTCTAATCATAATGCAACAACAAATAAACAGAATTAGCATTATTAAATGTACATAAACTGAGACATAGGGTATTATATGAATAAGGATTGTCAAATCTAGCAGTCATAACATCCAACATACAGATCAACAAAAAAGTATTTCTTATATATAACAATCAATTTGTATGCTAACGGAGTCTATAAATAATCTATGCAACAAGACCGCCATAAATATTGCATATACAAAAAGCAAGGTGACAACAATAACGCAGGTACTGTGTATTTTTAATAGATGTCGAGGCAGAACATTGAGTCCATATGGATAAAGTTTCTTGATAATATGAGAAATCCAGCATAGTTGTGTCCATCACAAGAATAATCCAACATCATTCCAGGAAATAAAGGTAATGGGGCTGAATAAAAATACAAGTAAACATAAAAAAGTTAAAAACAAAGACATGCGAATGTGAACAACCAACGGTCATATTATAGAAACGGTGCAAAACTAATATTTTCATTAAGCCCTTTGGGGTGGACAGTATCCAATATCCATATCCACCTATATTCCCGTTGGGCTAATTTCATACTGATTTTCCCACCACGGATCCCCGGGTCTATTGAATCTATACCCCTAACTCTAAGTGTAGAGCCATCGCAGTTGTGATGTGTCTTGAAGTGACGGGGTAAAATCCGAAGCGTGGATACGTCCACATGGTCGGCGGCCGCCGCAATCCCAAGAACGTGCTCACGCACACGTACTTTTAATTGACGTGTGGTGAGACCAATATATATAAGACCGCACGGACACGTCGCAAAATAAATCACATTTTTGGTGGTACATGTGATACGTTGCCTAATCTCATAGGTTCTAGACCCAGAGGAGTTGGTAAATGTGTCCGTGCGGCCAATATTGGGACAGGCAACACACCGGCCACATGGAGCACACCCACACCTCGGACCCACCCCATCAATAAAGCGTAACCCAGGGCCCTCCTGATAGTGGCTCCTAACAAGACAGTCACGAAGATTCTTTGAACGTCGGATGGTTACACTAGGATTTTTAGGAAGGATTTGCTTAAGGATCGAATCTGCCTGCAGGATAGGCCATGCTTTATGAAGGCATTCTTTCATGCGGGAGAACTGGGCATGGTAGTTGGTAACAAAACGTATTTTATTGGGAGAATCACGATGGTCTTTACGAGCATACAATAACGTTTGTCTTGTAGAATGTTTCGCCCTATGATAAGCGCGTTTAACAGCACGTCTTGCATACCCACGCTCATAAAATCTCTCACACAGATCTCTTGCTTTAACTTCAAAGCCCTCATTATTGGAACAGATCCTCCGCAAGCGGAGGAACTGTCCAATTGGAACTGAGTCAATCATGTATTTAGGATGGGCAGAGGAGGCGTGGAGCAGGCTGTTGGTGGAAGTCTCTTTCCTATAAATTGTAGTTTGTAGGGTGTCATTGCAATCTCTCCATATTGTCACATCTAGGAAATCTATTCTATCCCTACTACTCTGATATGTGACTAAGATGTTACAGTCATAAGTATTAAGGGATTTCATAAATTCCTGTAGTGTTTCAGAGTTTCCCTGCCAGATCAAAAATATGTCGTCGATGTACCGCATCCAAATCAGGATGCGGTCCATCGACGACTGATCTGACAGGGAGAGGTCCTTCTCCCACAGCCCCATCTTTACTCTCCAAAAGGGCTGCGGAGACCCTTCCACCTCACCGCCCCCATGACTGTCCTATTGATCTCTTGCTTGGTGCTGAGCCTCCCCGGGGTCAAGTCTACCCATTATCTCTCCCGGAGATGAAGCCAATGTCTCAGTACATTATGGAGAATCTGGCAAGAGGATTCATTAGGAAGTCAGTGTCACCTGCAGGGCTGAGTTCTTCTTCGTGCAGGAGAAGAACGGAGAATTACGTCCATGCATAGATTACAGGGGTCTTAACGCCATCACCATTAAGAATAAGTACCCACTGCCCCTGATATCTGAGCTTTGGGGAGCAAGGGTATTTACAAAACTAGATCTGCAAGGTGCTTACAACCTGATTCGCATCTGTGAGTGGGACCAATGGAAGACATCTTTTAACACCAGGGATGGGCACTATGAATACTTTGTGATGCCCTTTGGGCTCAGTAATGCCACAGCCGTTTTCCAAGACTTTGTGAATGATATCTTCCGGGATATGCTCTCCACCTCGGTTGTGGTCTATCTGGATGATATTCTCATCTACTTTCCAGATATGGACTCCCATCGGAGAGATGTTTGCAAAGTCTTTGACCTCTTACGGGCAAACTCCCTCTATGCCAAGTTGGAGAAGTGTGTGTTTGAGTCTTTGCCTTTCCTGGGCTATATCATCTCGGCCCAAGGATTGGCTATGGATCCCACCAAGCTACAGGCTGTTATGGACTGGCAGGAACCCCATTCTCTCAAAGCGGTGTAGCGCTTTATGGGGTTCATCAACTATTATCGCCAGTTTATTCCTCACTTCTCAACTTTTGTATCTCCCCTGGTTGCCCTCACCAAGAAGGGAGCTAATCCCAAATTGTGGTCGGAGGAGGTCTCCAAGGCCTTTCTCTCTATAAGTCCTATTTTGCTAGTGCTCCCATTCTACATCACCCCGATGTAGATAAGCCATTTATAATGGAGGTGGATGCCTCATCTGTCGGTGCAGGAGCAGTCCTCTTCCAAAACGATGCTCAACGCTCAAGGTCGGAAGCATCCTTGCTTCTTTTCTCCAAGACCTTTACACCCGCGGGGAGGAATTACTCCATTGGGGGCAGGGAGTTGCTAGCTATGAAATTGGCCTTCTCGGAGTGGGACACCTCCTGGAGGGGGCTCGTTTTCCCTTCCAAGTGTTTACCAACCACAACAATTTGGTTTATTTGCAGACTGTCCAGCGGCTAAACTCTCACCAGGCTAGATGGTCCCTGTTCTTCTCCAGGTTCCACTTTACTCTCCATTATCTTTCTGGGGAGAAGTACATCGTTGCCGATGCTCTCTCTCGCTCCATGGTGTCTTCAGTAGAGGAAGAGGAGCCTCGGCTAATTGTCCCTTCTCAGAGCCTGAGGACCTGGCCCCGGTTTCACTAGAGTCTGTGCCCCCGGGCAAGATTTTTGTGCCTTCTAATTTGCGACCTGAGGTTCTCTCTTGGGCTCACTCGTCCAGGGTGGGTGGACATTTTGGGACCAAGAGGATGGTGACCGCATATGGCCCGTGATGTTGGGGATTATATTCGGGCGTGTGTTTCCTGCGCCATGAATCGGTCTCCTCGGCAATGGCCTGGTGGGCTACTTTACCCCCTGCAGGTGGCAGACAGGCCCTGGGAGATGGTCGGGATGGACATCATGGTGGGCTTACCCAAGTCTCGCAGCTGCACCATTATCTGGGTAGTCACCAACCATTTCTTTAAAATGGTGTACTTGGTGCTGCTTCCACTGTTACCTTCTGCACGGCCTTGGCAGCGTTGTTCATTAAACATGTTTTCCGTCTACATGTAATGCCTGACAAAATTGACAGTGACCGGGGTCCCCAGTTTGCGTCTCGGATTTGGAGAGAGCTCTGCCGTTTACTCAGCATTGAGCTGAATCTCTCTTCAGCGCACCATCCCGAGATGAATGGGTTGGTAGAGAGGGCCAACCAGACTCTTGTCACATACCTGCGACATTTTGTCTCCGCCAGGCAAGATGACTGGGCATCTTTGTTAGCTTGGGAGGAATTTCCCTTGAACAACGCCGTAGCCGACTCTACCAGGCAGACTCCATTTCTCCTTAATTACGGCCAGCATCCGCGTGTCCCTGTGCCCATGCCTGTGTCATCCACCAATTCTAGGGTGGCAGACTGGGCGGTGGAGGCACGTGACATTTGGGGCCGCACACAGGATGCCATCCGGGCCTCCAAGGAGAGAATGAGGGTTTCTGCCGATGCACACCGGCGCCCCGCTCCGACCTTTGCTCCTGGCGACTTAGTAACATCAGGCTGCGAGTTGAGTCCACTAAGTTTGCACCTCGCTACATAGAGAGGTTCTGGAACAGGTTAACCCTGTGGTCTACCATTTGGCTATTCCTCCATGCCTAGGTATCACCAACACTTTTCACGTATCCCTATTAAAGCCGGTCTATATGTCCCGGTTTTCCGAGTCATCTGCCGGGACATTGGGTTCGTCCATGGATGAATACGAGGTGAACTCTTTCTTGAGGTGCAAGGTGGTACGTGGCAAAAAAATACTATCTGGTGGACTGAAAGGGTCACGGCCCAGAGGACAAAACCTGGGAATCTGTGGAGCACATTCGGGTTCCGCTGCTCATTGCAGCCTTTGAACGTAGTGAGGCCCAAGGAGGGGGGGTTATGTTAGGTGTCGAGTTCCTGCCGCAGCACAGGGGGAATCTCGAACCATGTCCGCTGTGGTCTCTCATTGTTCTCCAGCCGCAGTGAAACCTGCTCAGCGGAGATGTCGGTCCCAGCGCCTGGCTCAGACAGATACTACACATTTGGTTACTGCTGCTTTTCCAGGTTCAGCAATTATAACCAGTACTGTTCAGCGGCAAGCAGGCGCTCCTGGGACTAAGTCACGCTTTTCTCCTTCTGAGCATGCCCAAGGGAAGACCTCTCATTGGAGGTCGGGGGTCACATGCTCAGGTCCTGTAGCAGCTCCTATTGGTCCTCTAGGATGGTCCTAGAGAGCTACAACTATAAAAGGCCATGCACTAGTATTATTTGTGTTTGGCTGTTGCCAGTGGATACTCTACCACTCAGTATATATGTGGTGTGAGTTTGTTTAGCTTTGGGGCTGTACACTCAGGCAGGCAGCTTGAGTCAGTGGGGTCAATTAGCCTTGGCTTAGCATCTGGTTCCTTCATGTGTGCGGTTAGCACAGAAGAATTCCAGAGCAAACACAACCCTTGTTAGGGTATTATTTCCTGTGTACAGCATGACTCTGTGAGACAACAGATCTCTCTTTCATTTCACATGGGGTGAATTTTAACCCACGTGTGAGCTCAGTGTCCATCCGCCATTACTTTGCAGCAGGTATCTCTGCACGGTTAACCCCGGACTGCGAATGCACCTCGTTCCAATCTCTCTATTACTTGGTGCATTCCGCTAGCCCTAACACCATGGACAAACCCTGTGTCAATGCCAACAGTTGGAGCACTCTGCGCCACATGATCGTCACACTCCCACAGCGGCGTAGCCCACTACAACGCCCTGTCCGACAGGAGGGATATAATAAATCCCACCTTTGCCCCCTCCGCGGGAAAACGTGCAGCCAAGAGCTCAAGATGTATAGCACACTGGCTGAAGAATCACCTACACAGGGGTGGCAATGGACAAACTAGCTTCAGTCACGCTAGCAACCTAAACAGCAACTGCGGTAACATCCACAGCTGAGGTTGTGCGATCGAGAGCGGCCAACCTGTCCTCTAGCTGCTGTATGTACCTCTGTAGTTGCTGTTCATCCGCCATTACTAGCCAGACCCTGGCCCTAGTATAATGTTAGGCTGGCGGAACGCACCAAATAATAATTAGAGATGAAATTAGGTGCGTTCGCAGTCCGGGGTCCACCGTGCAGCTAAGACACCTGCTGCTTGGTAATGATGGACTATATGGCAGTATAATGTGAGTACACACATGGGTTAGCTTCACCTGTTGCAAATGAAGCGAACCCTGTTGCGTCACAGGGCCGCGGTACCGCACAGAGAGTGCAAGCAAAGAGTCACAGAACTGTGACCCAAGACTCTGGGAATTAGTTCCTCTAGACCACTTGCGCTCGACACCGCTACTGGGGTGTCAGAGACTAATCTGAACTTTAGAATTAACTGCACATGAGTGCGTGCAGAGTCGCTCTGGCAGACGCCGCTAGCCACTCTGATCGGTTCCAGTTGCTTCATTAACACATGTCATTTCCTTTTAAAGGCTTTGGACGTGCATACACAAACAAATATTAGCGGTGAACAAAGCATTCAATTAGTGTGCAAATTTAAAAACATGTGATTTTTTGCAAAAATACTGATAAAAAATGTACTGTGAAAAATCATAGTCCGCAATTATGATGTCATCACATGTTTTTAAATTTGTTCACCGCTAATATATGTTTGTGTATGCACGTCCAAAGCCTTTAAAAGGAAATGACATGTGTTAATGAAGCCCCTGAACCCGTTGAAGCACTTAGTGCGCGAAATGGCCGTCGTCCACTTTCTTCTCCCTGCACCCCTCAGAAAACCTGCCGTTCCCATGGACTGAATTCGTTTAACCTTTTATGGTGCAATAAAGACTACGATATCTATGCAAAAGGGTGAGTTCCGCATTTCTTCTTCAACTTCCATTTAATTCATTCATTGTTTGATGCTGAGCACCTACTACCCGTTATTTTGCAAATCTGCCCGCTGGTCTAACTTACGGATCCACCCTATAAATAGAGCATATGACCCTGGTGCTATTCTTTCATCTCTCTATGTTGGGTACTAATCAAGGTGTATATAGATATTAGTGCTAGGCAGGCAGGCAGTGTATGTGGCAGACTTCATTGCATATAGCAAGAGAGTCCATTCCAGTTCTGTCTGCTGCTGCATGTGGCCTATTACAGATAGTTATACGCATAGTCCCAGGTGTCAGGGGCCAGGAATATATTTTTGGGGATCTTAATCCTGATTATTTTCTTTAAAAGCAATCCAGAGCACACCATTTTTCTGCTCCATTTGCTGGTTGGCACTGAAGAATTCAGCCAGTTCCTTTCTATATTACAGCATAAAAATCCAGTTATTTTAAACAGGGATTGGGATTTGGCTGTCACACGGATCACATCTCAGTGCGTTGAAAATTCTGCCATTTGTGACCTACTGTTAAATTTTGTTGTAGTGTCTTAGATAAGACACCAGTTTCCTGAAAAAAATAGTTACTTACAAGACAGCTATTTTAAACAGTGGTTTAGCCTTTACACGGATCGCCTATCAGTATGGTCAAAATTGTGCCATTTCAGTCC
This sequence comes from Ranitomeya imitator, assembly GCF_032444005.1. Lineage (NCBI taxonomy): Eukaryota > Metazoa > Chordata > Amphibia > Anura > Dendrobatidae > Ranitomeya > Ranitomeya imitator. The sequence goes on from NC_091283.1 coordinate 700,244,444, forward strand.
TCAATTTAAATTTTGTTGCAGTGTCTTAGGCAAGTTATTGACACTAGTTTGCTGAAAAAAATATTTACCTACTTACCTACCTATTTTACACTGAGATTTGTCCGCCACATGGATCGCATATCAGTGCGGTCAAAATTGTGCCATTTAAGGCATCAGTTTAAATTTTGTTGTAGTGCCTTAGATAAGACATCAGTTTGCTGAAAACAATAGTTACCTACAGGCAAGATATTTTACACTGGGGTTTTCCGTCATACGGATCACATATAAGTTTGCTCCAAATTCAGCCATTTGTAGTGAGCGTTGAAAATATTGTACTCCATTTAAAATGGGCAAGGCGTGTGGCAAGGGACAGGGAAGTGGATGTCATGGTGATGGTACATGCAGAGGCTGAGGCCATGGGCCTGCTGAAATTGTGCCACAACAAACACTCACATCTTCTCTCCCGACTTTCCTCTCCCATTTACTAGGGGACCGCAGCAGCACACCACTATTAAACCCAGAACTGTGTCAAAAAGCTATTAGTTTGATAGTTGATAATGCTTCCAGTTACTTTGCTTACACCACCACCACCATCACCCCCCTGTTGTCCATACGGTCAAGTCTGAGTCTGATCCTCCTTCCTCCCAACATACCAAGTGCCAGGAGACAACTGATCCCACACTTGGATACTCCGAAGAGCTATTCACTTTTATTTGGGCCTCTTTCCCGGTCCCCTTGAAGTGGGGCAAGATAAGATGGCATGTAGCTATACCCAAATATTGGAACAGCCACAGTCACACAAAGGCGACTGTGGGAAAGTGTCACAAGAAATGGATGATGATGAGACACAATTGACAGAAAGTCAACAGAAGGACCAGGGTGCAGAAGTAAAGAACGAGGTGGTGGATGATATTGTAACTGACCCAAGATAACAGGAGAACATGCAGAGCGAGGACAGCAGCACACAGGGGAGGGAGGTGTAGCACTCCAACAGGCAGGAAGAAGCAGTGTGGTGGCCACAGACAGAAGACTGTTAAAGACTCTGCAGATAACCCCAAACATGCCATTTGCACCAAATGCCATGCCCACATCAGCAGGGGTAGCAAAACTACCAGCCTGACCACCACCAGCATGATCAGGCTCATGGCAGCAAAGCACCCGACTTTGCTGGCCAAACCCCAGGGTCCAGGAACAGTGTCTGCGGGTGACACCACTGCTTCTTCTGATGTTGTGCATGCAAGCCAATCCCCTGTCCTTGATGCATGCGAAGATGTCTCCTGCCCTGAGCATGTCATTGCACACACTCAGCTAGCACCATCAGCAATGAATGTCCTTGGCCCTGTACAGCGTTCAGTTTTCCATACCCCAGTTCTTGGAACACAAGCGCAAAAATACAACCAACGCCCCACTGGCCACACTACTAAATTCACACATTTCCCAACTGCTTGCGCTCAAAATGTTGCCTTTTAGGCTTGTGGGGACAGAAACTTTCCACAACCTGATGGCGGCAGCCATCCCTCAGTACTCGGTCCCCAGCCACCACTATTTTTCCCCGGTGTGCCATCCCCGCATTACAAAAGCATGTGTCCCACAACCTTAGCTGTGTCCTCAATAATGCAGTTACTGGGAAAGTCTACCTAACCACGGACATGTGTACAAGTGCTTGTGGGCAGGGACGGTACATCTCTTTGTCGGCACACTCGGTTAGCATAGTGGTAGCCAGGACCCAGTCGGACCTTGAGATGGAACATGTCATCCCGAGGATTGCGGGGCCCATGTCAATCAGGATTGCACCCACAGTTTACAGCTCCTGCACCTCCTCCTCCTCCTCTTCAGCCTCCATCTCCGAAATGACCACATCAGTCACAAGCTGGAATCACTGCAGCACTGCCTCAGCCAAGCGGCAACAAGCTGTGCTGGAACTGATATGCTTAGGTAACAAAACGTTCAATAGTGAAGAGTTGTGGACAGCTCTGTAAGAGCAGGCAGATCTGTTGCTGACACCGCTGAGCCTACAGCCAGGCATGGTCGTGTGTGACAATGGCCGGAACCTGGTGGCAAATCTGAGGCGAGGCAAGCTCACACACCCACCATGCCTTGCCTATGTGCTTATCCTCGGGGTTCAGCATTTTTTCAAAACCTACCCGAGCTCCCGGATCTGCTTGTCAAAGTACACCGCCTGTATGGCCATTTTAGAAAATCCGCTACAGCTTACGCCGCCCTTGCCGGGCTTCAGCAGCATTTGCAGCTTCTGGCTCACCGACTGTTGTGTGATGTCCTCACGCTATGGAACTCTACAGTGCAGATGTTGGAAAGGATTTGTGAGCAGAAGAGGACAGTTGTTGACTACCAGCATCAACAAGGCTGTTGGTATTCAGTTTAGACTCCACACATAAGACCTCATGAGTTGACATTGATGTCAGATATATGTACCATCCTCCAAAACTTTGAGGACTCCACCAAGATGGTGAGCGAAGATGATGCCATAACTAGCATCACCATCCCACTTCTGTTTTCTGAAGCTCTCTCTGCTCACAATCAAAGAGGAGGCATTGCAGGCGGAGCACATTGAGATGGAACAAGGAACCATACAGGGTGATTAAACACAGCCCAGACTCATCTCATTCCAACATTGATTGAGTGATGATGAGAAAGAGGAGGATGAGGAGGAACAGGAGCTACTTTCATGCGCTATAGACGGTACTACAAGCACAACTGTCATACTGTCTGTTCAGTGTGGATGGCCTGAGGACAGGGAGGAGGAGGAGAGCATGGTTAGTCATCCTCTTGGTGAGGACACGGTAGTCTTGCCTGTCAGCACTCCAGCACGCATGGCTGAATTTGTTATTACTGGTTGGTGACACTTCTAGACCCACGCTTCAAGGAGAACTTTCTAACTCTTTTTCTGTAGGCAGACAGGTCTACTAAGATGGGCCAGTGTTATGACCTGGTGGTCAGGACAATAATGGACCTGGTGGTTAAGAGCACACGGAATGACCTGATAATTACTGATAATAAGGACGAGCTCTGGGACGTGGGAACTCTGCTGACCGCAATCCCTAAACCTATCAAACACACTAGAAATAGCCGTGGATTGCGCCTAACGCTCCCTATGCAACTCGGCACAGCCTAAGAAACTAGCTAGCCCTGAAGATAGAAAAATAAAGCCTACCTTGCCTCAGAGAAATTCCCCAAAGGAAAAGGCAGCCCCTCACATATAATGACTGTGAGTAAAGATGAAAATACAAACACAGAGATGAAATAGATTTAGCAAAGTGAGGCCCGACTTACTGAACAGACCGAGGATAGGAAAGGTTACTTTGCGGTCAGCACAAAAACCTACAAAAAGACCACGCAGAGGGCGCAAAAAGACCCTCCGCACCGACTCACGGTGCGTAGGCGCTCCCTCTGCGTCCCAGAGCTTCCAGCAAGCAAGACAACAAATTAAATAGCAAGCTGGACAGAAAAATAGCAAACCAAAGAAATACAAGCTGGAACTTAGCTTCTGATGGGAAAGACAGGTCACAAGAACGATCCAGGAGGGAACTAGACCAATACTGGAACATTGACAGGTGGCATGGAGCAAAGATCTAAGTGGAGTTAAATAGAGCAGCAGCTAACGAATTAACCTCGTCACCTGTGGAAGGAAACTCAGAAACACCCACCAGAGGAAGTCCATGGACAGAACCAGCCGAAGTACCATTCATGACCACAGGAGGGAGCCCGACAACAGAATTCACAACAGTACCCCCCCCCCCCTTGAGGAGGGGTCACCGAACCCTCCCCAGAGCCCCCAGGCCGACCAGGATGAGCCAAATGAAAGGCACGAACCAGATCGGCAGCATGAACATCAGAGGCAAAAACCCAGGAATTATCTTCCTGACCATAACCCTTCCACTTGACCAGGTACTGGAGTTTCCGTCTCGAAACACGAGAATCCAAAATCTTCTCCACCACATACTCCAACTCCCCCTCAACTAACACCGGGGCAGGAGGATCAACGGATGGAACCACAGGCGCCACGTATCTCCGCAATAACGACCTATGGAACACATTATGGATGGCAAAAGAACCAGGAAGGGCCAAACGAAATGACACAGGATTGATAACCTCAGAAATCTTATACGGACCAATGAAACAAGGCTTAAACTTAGGAGAGGAAACCTTCATAGGAACATAACGAGACGACAACCAAACCAAATCCCCAACACGAAGTCGGGGACCCACACAGCGCCGGCGGTTAGCGAAACGTTGAGCCTTCTCCTGGGACAATGTCAAATTGTCCACCACATGAGTCCAAATCTGCTGCAACCTATCCACCACAGTATCTACACCAGGACAGTCTGAAGACTCAACCTGCCCTGAAGAGAAACGAGGATGGAAACCAGAATTGCAGAAAAACGGCGAAACCAAAGTAGCCGAGCTGGCCCGATTATTAAGGGCGAACTCAGCCAACGGCAAAAAGGACACCCAATCATCCTGATCAGCAGAAACAAAGCATCTCAGATATGTTTCCAAAGTTTGATTAGTTCGTTCGGTTTGGCCATTTGTCTGAGGATGGAAAGCCAAGGAAAAAGACAAATCAATGCCCATCCTAGCACAAAAGGATCACCAAAACCTTGAAAAAAACTGGGAACCTCTGTCAGAAACGATGTTCTCCGGGATACCATGTAAACGAACCACATGCTGGAAAAATAATGGCACCAAATCAGAGGAGGAAGGCAATTTAGACAAAGGTACCAAATGGACCATCTTAGAAAAGCGATCACAAACCACCCAAATGACCGACATCTTTTGAGAGACGGGGAGATCCGAAATAAAATGCATAGAAATATGCGTCCAGGGCCTCTTCGGGACCGGCAAGGGCAAAAGCAACCCACTGGCATAAGAACAGCAGTGCTTAGCCCGAGCACATGTCCCACAGGACTGCACAAAAGAACGCACATCCCGCGACAAAGACGGCCACCAGAAGGATCTAGCCACCAAATCTCTGGTACCAAAGATTCCAGGATGCCCAGCCAACACTGAACAATGAATCTCAGAGATAACTCTACTAGTTCATCTATCAGGGACAAACAGTTTCTCCGCTGGGCAACGGTCAGGTCTATCAGCCTGAAATTTTTGCAGCACCCGCCGCAAATCAGGGGAGATGGCAGACAAAATTACCCCCTCTTTGAGAATACCCGCCGGCTTAGGAACACCCGGAGAGTCAGGCACAAAACTCCTTGACAGGGCATCAGCCTTCACATTCTTAGAGCCCGGAAGGTACGAAACCACAAAATCAAAACGGGAGAAAAATAACGACCATCGAGCCTGTCTCGGATTCAACCGTTTGGCAGACTCAAGATAAGTCAAATTCTTGTGATCTGTCAAGACCACCACGCGATGCTTGGCTCCTTCCAGCCAATGACGCCACTCCTCGAATGCCCACTTCATGGCCAACAATTCACGATTACCAACATCATAGTTACGCTCAGCAGGCGAAAACTTTCTAGAAAAGAAAGCACATGGCTTCATCACCGAGCCATTAGAACTTCTTTGCGACAAAACAGCCCCTGCTCCAATCTCAGAAGCATCAACCTCGACCTGAAACGGGAGCGAAACATCTGGCTGGCACAACACAGGGGCAGAAGAAAAACGACGCTTCAACTCCTGAAAAACCTCTACAGCCGCAGAAGACCAATTGACCACATCAGCACCCTTCTTGGTCAAATCAGTTAACGGTTTAGCAACCGTAGAAAAATTAGCGATGAAGTGCCGATAAAAATTAGCAAAGCCCAGGAACTTTTGCAGGCTCTTCACAGATGTCGGCTGAGTCCAATCATAAATGGCCTGGACCTTAACAGGGTCCATCTCGATGGTAGAAGGGGAAAAAATGAACCCCAAAAATGAAACCTTCTGAACACCAAAGAGACACTTTGATCCCTTCACAAACAAAGAATTAGCACGCAGGACCTGGAACACCATTCTGACCTGCTTCACATGAGACTCCCAATCATCCGAGAAGACCAAAATATCATCCAAGTATACAATCAGGAATTTATCCAGGTACTCTCGGAAGATGTCATGCATAAAGGACTGAAATACTGATGGAGCATTGGAAAGCCCGAATGGCATGACCAGGTACTCAAAATGGCCCTCGGGCGTATTAAATGCTGTTTTCCATTCATCACCTTGTTTAATACGCACAAGATTATACGCCCCTCGAAGATCTATCTTGGTGAACCAACTAACCCCTTTAATACGAGCAAATAAATCAGACAGCAATGGCAAAGGATACTGAAATTTGACTGTGATCTTATTAAGAAGGCGGTAATCAATACAAGGTCTCAAAGAACCATCCTTCTTGGCCACAAAAAAGAACCCTGCTCCTAACGGTGATGACGACGGGCGAATATGGCCTTTCTCCAAGGATTCCTTTATATAACTCCACATAGCGGCGTGTTCTGGCACAGATAAATTGAACAATTGGCCCTTAGGAAACTTACTACCAGGAATCAAATTAATTGCACAATCGCAATCCCTATGAGGAGGTAGGGCACTGGCTTTGGGCTCATCAAATACATCCCGATAATCCGACAAAAACTCTGGAACTTCAGAAGGAGTGGAAGACGAAATAGACAAAAATGGAACATCACCATGTACCCCCTGGCAACCCCAGCTGGACACAGACATAGACTTCCAGTCCAATACTGGATTATGAACCTGTAGCCATGGAAACCCCAAAACGACCACATCATGCAGATTATGCAACACCAGAAAGCGGATATCCTCCTGATGTGCAGGAGCCATGCACATGGTCAATTGGGTCCAATACTGAGGCTTATTCTTGGCCAAAGGCGTAGCATCAATTCCTCTCAATCGAATAGGATACTGCAAGGGCTCCAAGAAAAATCCACAGCGCCTAGCATACTCCAAGTCCATCAAATTCAGGGCAGCTCCTGAATCCACAAATGCCATAACAGAATAGGATGACAAAGAGCAAATCAGAGTAACAGACAATAGAAATTTAGACTGTACCGTACCAATGGTGGCAGACCTAGCGAACCGCTTAGTGCGCTTAGGACAATCGGAGATAGCATGAGGGGAATCACCACAGTAAAAACATAGCCCATTCCGACGTCTGTGTTCTTGCCGTTCAGCTCTGGTCAAAGTCCTATCACATTGCATAGGCTCAGGCCCATGCTCAGATAGTACCGCCAAATGGTGCACAGCTTTACGCTCACGCAAGCGTTGATCGATCTGAATGGCCAAGGACATAGACTCATTCAGACCAGCAGGCATGGGAAACCCCACCATGACATCCTTAAGGGCTTCAGAGAGACCCTTTCTGAAGATTGCTGCCAGGGCACATTCATTCCACTGAGTGAGCACAGACCACTTTCTAAACTTCTGGCAATATATCTCCGCTTCATCCTGACCCTGACACAGAGCCAGCAAGATTTTCTCTGCCTGATCCACTGAATTAGGTTCGTCATTAAGCAATCCAAGCACCAGGAAAAACGCATCAGCATCACGCAATGCCGGATCTCCTGGCGCAAGGGAAAATGCCCAGTCTTGAGGGTCACCACGTAACAAAGAAATAATGATCTTTACTTGTTGAACAGGGTCACCTGAGGAGCGAGGTTTCAAGGCAAGAAACAATTTACAATTATTTTTGAAATTCAAGAACTTAGATTTATCACCAAAAAACAAATCAGGAATTGGAATCCTAGGCTCTGACATCGGATTTTGAACCACAAAATCTTGAATGTTTTGTATCCTTGTAGTGAGATTATCCATCCAAGAGGACAGACCTTGAATGTCCATGTTTACACCAGTGTCCTGAACCACCCAGAGGTAAAGGGGAAAAGAGAGACAAAACACACTGCAAAGAAAAAAAAATGGTCTCAGAACTTCTCTTATCCCTCTATTGAGATGCATTAGTACTTTAGGCCACCTGTACTGTTATGACCTGGTGGTCAGGACAATAATGGACCTGGTGGTTAAGAGCACACGGAATGACCTGATAATTACTGATAATAAGGACGAGCTCTGGGACGTGGGAACTCTGCTGACCGCAATCCCTAAACCTATCAAACACACTAGAAATAGCCGTGGATTGCGCCTAACGCTCCCTATGCAACTCGGCACAGCCTAAGAAACTAGCTAGCCCTGAAGATAGAAAAATAAAGCCTACCTTGCCTCAGAGAAATTCCCCAAAGGAAAAGGCAGCCCCCCACATATAATGACTGTGAGTAAAGATGAAAATACAAACACAGAGATGAAATAGATTTACCAAAGTGAGGCCCGACTTACTGAACAGACCGAGGATAGGAAAGGTTACTTTGCGGTCAGCACAAAAACCTACAAAAAGACCACGCAGAGGGCGCAAAAAGACCCTCCGCACCGACTCACGGTGCGGAGGCGCTCCCTCTGCGTCCCAGAGCTTCCAGCAAGCAAGACAACAAATTAAATAGCAAGCTGGACAGAAAAATAGCAAACCAAAGAAATACAAGCTGGAACTTAGCTTCTGATGGGAAGACAGGTCACAAGAACGATCCAGGAGTGAACTAGACCAATACTGGAACATTAACAGGTGGCATGGAGCAAAGATCTAAGTGGAGTTAAATAGAGCAGCAGCTAACGAATTAACCTCGTCACCTGGGGAAGGAAACTCAGAAACACCCACCAGAGGAAGTCCATGGACAGAACCAGCCGAAGTACCATTCATGACCACAGGAGGGAGCCCGACAACAGAATTCACAACAGGCCAGTACCAGAGCGTCCTTGTTGCGGAATTATTAAAAAATTACCATCTGAAAACACTGGTCGCAGAGGTCACCGTTCATTGGACAACCAAGGAATACAGGTGAAAGAGACACATCTCCAAACCAGCAGAGGCAGGGGAATATTGGGAAAGTTCTGACAGACTTTTCTCAGACCCTCTAATCGCACTGGCTCTGAGGCTCAGGGTACTCTCATAAGGAGTGCAAAGTTTGGGAAGATGCAGAGGGGAGTACCTTGCTGACCGTACCAACGTCCTCCATGATTCCTCTGAGCCTTATAATTATTGGGTATCAAGCTGGACAAGTGGTATGAACTGACTCTCTATGCTTTAGAGGTCCTGGCCTGCACTGCCATTAGCATTTTGTCAGAGTAGGCTTTAAGTGCCGCTGGTGGAATTATAACTGATAAGCACATCCACCTGACAACTGAAAATGCTAATAAAAATGAACAAGGGCTGGATTAGGCCTGACTTCTCTACACCTCCAAATGATAGCAGCGTAACATAAGCTGAAATCCAGTGTCTTTTTTGGGGGGAGTTCTATTCCCATGCACCCCTTCACACCCACACCTGGGCATATGCTTTCTGATTTTGTCTACTTGCTGTTGTCCTACTCCTTCTCCCCATCTTCATCCTACACCACTAGATCATCAGGGTGATGATTGTGGTCCGTGATGCAACACCCACATAATTTTTTTCAAACGGTGTTTAAGATGGCCGTACCAAAAAAAAGGTTATACAGTATTGTTCATGTATATCCCAAGGGTTAATGATTGTCAGCCGATACCCTTAGTGCATTGTCATTACAAGTATAGGAGACCTTTGCAATGAGAACTTTTTTATGAGGCTTTCCTCCATGTCTCATCAATGGGGTATTGGAGTGCACCCACATTTTTGGCAGCCCTTTCATTCACATAGAATAGACAAACAGTATGGAAGACCCACTTCATAGAAAGGGGAAAATTGTTTTATGAGGTCTTCCTCCACGTCTCTTCTAAGGGATATTGGGGTGCATCCAAATTTGGGCCAGCTCAAGCATTCACTGCATAGTCAAACAGTATGGGAGACCTACACCCTTTTGGGCCTCTGCCCCCTTTTGGGACCCCCCAGTATGGAGTGGGCTGCTTTGCCACAGAACCTTCCATCCCCTGGTATTTCTTGTCCAGTCTGACCAGTTCATTGGCATTCCAGGGATCACCCTGGGCAACCCAAGTCTGTACGGGCCTTGGCAGGGTGTGCACAAACCGGTCCATCACCACCTGTTCTACCATCTGCGAATAGTATGGGAGTACCAACTTCCTAATAAAGGGAACATTGCTTTCAGGTGGCCACCCTGTATGTCTGTTCAAATGGTTATTGGGGTCTGTCCACATTTGGGACATTGTTTTTAAGGTTGAAGGAAGACTTTAAGTTTATCTAGTTCAATCCATATCCTAACCTAGCATGCCCTAACATGTTGATCCAGAGGAAGGCAAAAAAAAAATATATGGCAAACAGCAAGCTCCACATTGGGGAATAAAATTCCTTTCCAACTTCACATATGGAATTTAGACTAGTTCCCTGGATCAACGCCCTATCAAGGAATCTAGTGTACATAACCCATAAAATTATACTTTTCAAGAAAGGCATCCAGTCCCTTCTTAAATTTTAGTAATGAATTACGGTACTCATTATAACATCATGCGGCAGAGAGTTCCATAGTCTCATTGCTCTTACAGTAAAATATCCACATCTGTTATGATTAAAAATTCTTTCCTCCAGATGTAGAGGATGCCCCCTTGTCCCTGTCTCAGGTCTACGAGTAAAAAGATCATTAGAAAGGTCTTTGTACTGTACCTCATGTATTTATACATTAAAATAAGCTCATCCCTTAGCCTCCGTTTTTCCAAACTAAATAACCCCAAGTATAATAACCTGTCTTGGTATTGCAGACCCCCCAGTAGGCTAATAAACTTGGTCACTCATCTCTGCCCCCACTCTAGTTTGGCTATGTCTTTCTTATACACCGGAGACCAGAACTGTACACAGTATTCTAAGTGTGGTCGCACTATTGACTTGTATAAAGGTAAAATTATGTTCTCCTCATGAGCATCTATCCCTGTTTTAGTGCATCCCATTATTGTATTTGCCTTTGCAGCAGCTGCCTGACACTGGCCACTAAATGTGAGTTTGTCATCCACCCATACACCAGGTCTTTTGCAGTGACAGTTTTGCCCAGAGTTTTACAATTAAGCACATAATTATACATCATATTTCTTAAAGCTCATTTGCCATTTATGAGCCCCAGCTTCTAGTTTACATAAATCCTCTTGTAATATAACATTGTTCTCCTCTACATTGATAACTCTGCAGAGTTTAGTGTCATCTGCAAAAATGTAAATTCTATTCTGCATGCTCCCTACAAGATCATTAAGAAATACATTAAAAAGAAGCTGGCATATTACTGACCCCTGTGGTACCACACTGTAAACTGTAACCCAGTCCGAGTGTGTTCCATTAATAACCACTAGTGATGAGCGAATATACTCGTTACTCGAGATTTCCTGAGCATGCTCGGGTGACCTCCAAGTATTTTTTAGTGCTCGGAGATTTAGTTTTCATCCCGGCAGCCAAATGATTTACATCTCTCAGCCAGCTTGATTACATGTGAGGATTCCGTAGCAACCAGGCAACCCCCACATGTACTTATGCTGGCTAAGGCTGGGTTCACATTGCGTTATGGCAGACTGTTAGACAGACTGCGTTACACCACGGCATAACGTGGTGTAACGTAGTCCGTTAATGCTGACATTAACCCCTATTATCGGGCGCATCGCCAATGCATGCCATAATCGGCATGCGCTAGCGATGTGCCGTCATTCTGTGCAGGCTGCAGCGTTTCCGGGTCCATCACCGCTAGCACAAATAGAGCATCTGTGCTAGCGCGATCGCATAACACGATCTTTTTCGGCACTTGCGTTATCGCAGTCCGTTTAACGCATGCATTGAATGGACTGCACTAACGCAATGTGAACCCAGCCTAACAGATGTAAATCATTCAGCTGCGGCTATGAAAACTAAATCTCCGAGCACTAAAAATACTCGGAGGTCACTCGAGCTTGCTCAGGAAATCTCGAGTAACAAGTACAGGTCCTTCTCAAAAAATTAGCATATAGTGTTAAATTTCATTATTTACCATAATGTAATGATTACAATTAAACTTTCATATATTATAGATTCATTATCCACCAACTGAAATTTGTCAGGTCTTTTATTGTTTTAATACTGATGATTTTGGCATACAACTCCTGATAACCCAAAAAACCTGTCTCAATAAATTAGCATATCAAGAAAAGGTTCTCTAAACGACCTATTACCCTAATCTTCTGAATCAACTAATTAACTCTAAACACATGCAAAATATACCTGAGGCTTTTATAAACTCCCTGCCTGGTTCATTACTCAAAACCCCCATCATGGGTAAGACTAGCGACCTGACAGATGTCAAGAAGGCCATCATTGACACCCTCAAGCAAGAGGGTAAGACCCAGAAAGAAATTTCTCAACAAATAGGCTGTTCCCAGAGTGCTGTATCAAGGCACCTCAATGGTAAGTCTGTTGGAAGGAAACAATGTGGCAGAAAACGCTGTACAACGAGAAGAGGAGACCGGACCCTGAGGAAGATTGTGGAGAAGGACCGATTCCAGACCTTGGGGAACCTGAGGAAGCAGTGGACTGAGTCTGGTGTGGAAACATCCAGAGCCACCGTGCACAGGCGTGTGCAGGAAATGGGCTACAGGTGCCGCATTCCCCAGGTAAAGCCACTTTTGAACCATAAACAGCGGCAGAGGCGCCTGACCTGGGCTACAGAGAAGCAGCACTGGACTGTTGCTAAGTGGTCCCAAGTACTTTTTTCTGATGAAAGCAAATTTTGCATGTCATTCGGAAATCAAGGTGCCAGAGTCTGGAGGAAGACTGGGGAGAAGGAAATGCCAAAATGCCTGAAGTCCAGTGTCAAGTACCCACAGTCAGTGATGGTGTGGGGTGCCATGTCAGCTGCTGGTGTTGGTCCACTGTGTTTCATCAAGGGCAGGGTCAATGCAGCTAGCTATCAGGAGATTTTGGAGCACTTCATGCTTCCATCGGCTGAAATGCTTTATGGAGATGAAGATTTCATTTTTCAGCACGACCTGGCACCTGCTCACAGTGCCAAAACCACAGGTAAATGGTTTACTGACCATGGTATTACTGTGCTCAATTGGCCTGTCAACTCTCCTGACCTGAACCCCATAGAGAATCTGTGGGATATTGTGAAGAGAAAGTTGAGAGACGCAAGACCCAACACTCTGGATGAGCTTAAGGCCGCTATTGAAGCATCCTGGGCCTTCATAACATCTCAGCAGTGTCACAGGCTCTTTGTCTCCATGCCACGCCGCATTGAAGCAGTCATTTCTGCCAAAGGATTCCCGACCAAGTATTGAGTGCATAACTGAACATTATTATTTGATGGTTTTTTTGTTTGTTATTAAAAAATACTTTTATTTGATTGGATGGGTGAAATATGCTAATTTATTGAGACAGGTTTTTTGGGTTATCAGGAGTTGTATGCCAAAATCATCAGTATTAAAACAATAAAAGACCTGACAAATTTCAGTTGGTGGATAATGAATCTATAATATATGAAAGTTGAATTGTAATCATTACATTATGGTAAATAATGAAATTTAACACTATATGCTAATTTTTTGAGAAGGACCTGTATATTCGCTCATAACTAGGGTTGAGCTAAACGGATCGGACAAATTCAAAAATCGTCGACTTTCGGCAAAGTCGGGTTTCAAGAAACCCGACACGATCCTAGTCTGGGATCGGCCATGAGGTCGGCGATCTGCACGCAAAAGTCGCGTTTCGTATGACACTTTCAGTGCCATTTTTCAACCAATGAAGGAGGATGCAGAGTGTGGGCAGCGTGATGACATAGGTCTCGGTCCCCACAATCTTAGAGAAGGGCATGACAGTGATTGGCTTGCTTTCTGCGGCATCACAGGGCCTATAAAGGGGCGTGCATGCCGGCCACCATCTTACTTCTGCCGATCTTAGCATAGGGAGAGGTTGCTGCAGCTTCATCAGAAGAAGGGATATAGTTAGGGAGGGAAGATTAACCACCAAACTGCTAGTGCTGTAGTGATTTCCACTGTCCAACACCACCATTTTTTTGCAGGGACAGTGGAGGCTATATTTTTGTGCATCATCTCTGTAGCTTATTAGGCTGCCTTATAAGGCTCCCTGATAGCTGCATTGCTGTTTGCACGCTGCTGTGCAAACCAACTGCTTTTTTAAAAGCAAAAATCCTGTTGCTCCTTTCTGCACAGTTATCTTGTTTCTTTGTCCACACTTTTGTGTTCAGCAGTCCTTTTTATTGATGCCATACTTTTCCTGAGATCATTGTAGGGAGATTGAAATTGTACTACAGTCCTTGTATTTTTTCAAATATCTTCCAGCCACTTTCTGCCACTTACATTGTGTTGTTTTATACACTGGGCCTGAGTTTTGGTTCAGTCTCCCCCCAAAAAAGGGAGATTCTAATTCTCACAAAGTGGATATACTTCAGTCCTGTTAGTTTGTCATATATCAGTCAGCCACTTTCTGCCACTTACATTGTGTTGTTTTATGCACAGGGCCTGAGTTTTGGTCCAGTCTCCCCCCAAAAAAGGGAGATTCAAATTCTCACAAAGTGGATATACTTCAGTCCTGTTAGTTTGTCGTATATCAGCCAGCCACTTTCTGCCACTTAGATTGCGTTGTTATATACACTGGGCCTGAGTTTTGGTTCAGTCTCTCCCCAAAAAAAGGGAGATTCAAATTCTCACAAAGTGGATATACTTCAGTCCTGTTAGTGTGTCGTATGTCAGCCAGCCACTTTCTGCGACTTAGATTTCGTTGTTATATACACTGGGCCTGAGTTTTAGTTCAGTCTCCCCCCAAAAAAGTGAGATTCAAATTCTCACAAAGTGGATATACTTCAGTCCTGTTAGTTTGCCGTATATCAGCCACTTTCTGCCACTTACATTGTGATGTTTTATGCACTGGGCCTGAGTTTTGGTTCAGTCTCCCCAAAAAAAGTGAGATTCAAATTCTCACAAAGTGGATATACTTCAGTCCTGTTAGTTTGTCGTATGTCAGCCAGTCACTTTCTACCACTTAGATTGCATTGTTATATACACTGGGCCTGAGTTTTGGTTCAGTTTCCCCCCAAAAAAGGGGAGATTTAAATTCTCAACAAGTTTATATACACCTTCTACCTTGTTTTACAGTACCATATAACGGTTGTTATTTTGGTTAGATTTTCCAAAAAATGAGGAAGTCTGGTGGAAGAGCCCGTGGGTGGTGGTTGCCAGCTGGTACTGATGGTGGTGGTGGTGCATCTGGCAGTAATGGCAAAAGCACAATAGCACCTAAGGCTGGAGGTGTTGAGCCACCATCATCGTCTGGCTACACAAGGCCTCGAAGGCTCCCTTATCTGGGAGTAGGAAAACTAGCTCTTTCGCCTCCTCTTCAGAAAGTTCCAAATATAAAAGCAGCGAGTCGTCAGTGGATGCTCCCTGTCAGGAACAAGACATTTCCTTGTGTCCTTCACCCAAACCAAAAGTGAAGGATGCTTCAGGTGACACTACAGGTTACTCCATGGAGCTCTTTAAACATACCGTGCATGGGTTAGAAAGGGAAATTGTTAACTGCCCATTACAAGATGAATCGGACATGGAGTGCACAGATGCACAGCCACAGCTAGATTATTATGCTGTTCCATTGACTCAGATCACTACATTGCCCTCGCAGTGTACTGAGCCAGAATCTGACCCTGATGAGACTATGGTGCCCCATCCCGAACGCTATAGCACCTTACACGGTGACACAGAGGAAGGTGCACATGACATTGAGGAGGAGGTGATACATGACCCAGTTGTTGACCCAGATTGGCAGCCATTGGGGGAAGAGGGTGCCGCTGCCAGTAGCTCAGAAGCGGAGGAGGATGATTCGCAGCAACCATCTACATAGCAACAGCTGTCACCTGGCAGGCCCGTATCAGGTCAAAAACAAAAACAGTTTTAGGACAGCATGGCCATCCAGTGAAAGTAGCACAGCGTGCAATGCCTGAAAAGGTATTCCATAGTAGGAAGAGTGTAGTGTGGCAATTTTTTAACCAAGATCCGAATGATCAGTCAAAAGTTATCTGTAAGAAATGCTCAAAGACCTTTAAATACAACGTGCATGCTTAGACATTTAACCAGCATGCACTTGCAAGCTTGGACTAACTACCAAACGTCCCGTACCGTTGGTGCACCTGTTCAGAATGAAGGTAGTCAGCAATGCTACATTGCTTCCCTCACTGTAAACCAACCGGTTAGGACACCACCAGCAGCAAATGTGGAGGTATCGTCGCAAGGCCAAAGCAGTCAGGGAATCACAAGGTTCTTAATAGGAAACACTGTATGTAGGCCAACATCAAGAATACCATCACCAACCCTCTCTCAATCTGCCATGTCAACCACCACCACCGCTAGTTCCACCATATGCAGCTCTCCAGTCCAGCTCACCCTACAAGAGACTCTTGTTTGGAAAAGAAAGTACTCATCCTCTCATCCGCGTACACAGGGTTTGAATGCCCACATTGCTATACTAATCTCGTTAGAGATGATGCCCTACCAGTTGGTTGAAAGTGAATCTTTCAAAAACCTGATGGCCTATGCAATACCACGCTATGACCTACTCAGTCGGCACTTCTTTGCGAGAAAAGCCATCCCAGCATGTCAAAGACCGCATTGTCCATGCACTGAGGCAATCAGTCAGTGGAAAGGTGCTCGTCAACTCAGCACAAGCAGTGAATTGACACCTGGAACATTGGCCCACATGGCTGAGTATGCCTAAAAAGGGACCCCGCATTATCAAAATGATGACCGATGACGATTACTGTTTGGCCTGCCTCCTGGATCCACAATATAAAGGAAAATTACAAAATATCATGCCACATGAGAACCTTGAGCAAATATTGGCTACCAAACAGGCAACTCTTGTAGACCGTTTGGTTCAGGCATTCCCAGCACACAGCGCCGGTGATGGTTTTCACACGAGCCGTAGGGGGCAACATGGCAGAGGTGTTAGAGGTGCATAAATCCGAAGTGGCGTTGGACAGAGGGGTTTTATGACCAGTTTGTGGAGTGGTTTCGCAATGACCGCTGACACGACAGGTACTGCTGCATCGATTCAAAGTGACAGGAGACAGCATTTGTCCAGTATGGTTACGAACTACTTTTCCTCCCTTATCAATGTTCTCCCATAAAGGTCATTCCCCTTTGATTACTGGGCATCTAAAATAGACACCTGGCCTGAATTGGCAGAATATGCATTACAGGAGCTCGCTTGCCCTGCTGCTAGTGTGCTATCAGAAAGAGTCGTCAGTGCTGCTGGTTCAATACTGACCGAAAAAAGGACACGTCTAGCTACCCAGAATGTTGATGATCTAACCTTCATTAAAATGAACCAATCATGGATTTCAAATTATTTTGCCCCACGTTCCCCTGCTGACACATAGCTTGCCGGAAAAATGTCTTGCTTTTGGCCCTCTCTTACTGACTTCTCCAATTCCTCCATTTGCAGCTGCTGAATGTCCACCATAGGCCATTTTTATACCTCTCTAAATGGGCTGACTCCCACCACAGGGCCGTGGTCACCACCTGGCGCAAGCTCCCATGCGAGTGCCGTTTGCCTGGACAGGTGGTTGGGCCCACTCTTGGGCGACGGCACTGGCACAGGGTCCCTCATAGTACAATGAAGTGTCTCTGACGGTGGTGGTGCACAACCAACGTCAGACACACAGTCGTAATATGAGGGCCCCTGTGTCAGTACCGCTGCCCACGAGAGAGTGTTCCCCCACAGCTCGAACAGTGCTCTACCACTTGCAATACTTACCTCTCCCTGCTCCACCATTGTGTAGTCTGTGCTGTTAAATCCTTCAATGGCACTGCCAATACAAATTTGTTGAAATGATAGATGATAGCTAAAATATACAGGGGCCCTGGCCTCCATTTAGACCAGTTAATACTTTGCTCCTACTACCACTGTCTGCTACTCAGCAAAGGAGCCCACCCCTGTACCTAGCTATGCCACCTGTTTAGTCCGTTTACCAATTTTGAACTCCATTTAGCCTACTTTATTATTTGGGCCTACTAACTGTGTCTGCCACTCATTACAGTTGTCCTCCACTGAACAAAGCAATGCCGCCTGTTTAGTCCTGTTACCAATTTTAAACTGCATTTAGCCTACTTTATTATTTGGGCCTACTAACTGTGTCTGCCACTCATTATAGTTGTCCTCCACTGAACAAAGTAATGCCGCCCGTTTAGTCCTGTTACAAATTTTGAACTGCATTTAGCCTACTTTATTATTTGGGCCTACTAACTGTGTCTGCCACTCATTATAGTTGTCCTCCACTGAACAAAGCATTGCCGCCCGTTTGGTCCTGTTACCAATTATGAACTGCATTTAGCCTACTTTATTATTTGGGCCTACTAACTGTCTCTGTCACTCATTACAGTTGTCCTCCACTGAACAAAGCAATGCCGCCCGTTTAGTCCTGTTACAAATTTTGAACTGCATTTAGCCTACTTTATTATTTGGGCCTACTAACTGTGTCTGCCACTCATTACAGTTGTCCTCCACTGAACAAAGCAATGCTGCCTGTTTACTCCTGTTACCAATTTTGAACTGCATTTAGCCTACTTTATTATTTGGGCCTACTAACTGTGTCTGCCACTCATTACAGTTGTCCTCCACTGAACAAAGCAATGCCGCCTGTTTAGTCCTGTTACCAATTTTGAACTGAATTTAGCCTGCTTTATTATGTGGGCCTATATCTGTGTTTCCTCCTTATCCTGCCCATTGCCCAGCCACTGCTACATGAGTCTGCTGCTACATTGACCCAGACCACTACATTCCCCTTGCACTCTACACAGCCAGAATCTGACCCTGCTGAAAGTCAAGTTCCCCTTCCCGCATACTATACCACCTTACACAGGGACAAAGAGGAAGGTGCAGATGAAAGTGCAGGTTCCTTCATCAGGTGAGGGGGGCATACTCGTTGGCGACGTCACTGGCACAGGGCCCCTCATAGTTCGCAAAAGTGTCTCTGCCAGTGGGAGGCGCCACCCGCTGTCAAACACACTGCCGTACTATGAGGGGCCCTGTGCAAGTGCCAACGAATGCCCCCCCGCTTGCTCAGGATCACAGCACTTGCAAAGTTGAAATACTTACCTCTCCCTGCTCCACCGCCATGACGTAGTCCGCGTTTCCTGGGCCCACAAAAATCTTGAGGCAGCCCTACCCCCTTCCCCCACAACTTTAGCCAAATGACCCCCAGTTTTCAATGCCTAACTATTATTATAAAGTAAATTAAGATTGACAAGCTTAAGTAATAAGAATTGATGTTTTTGGCATTAAAATGGGCACTATAGGTGTTTTCCTGTCCTCCACTCACTGCCGACTTTGATTCCCCATTGACTTGCATTGGGTTTCGTGTTTCAGTCGGCCCCCGACTTTTCGCAATAATCGGCCGAATTCACCCGACCCGACTTTTGACAAAGTCGGGTTTCGCGAAACCCGACTCTATCCTAAAAAAGTAAAAGTCGCTCAACTCTACTCATAACTAATAACCACCCTTTGTTTCCTATCCCTGAGCCAGCTCTTAACTCACTTACACATATATTCCCCTATTCCCATTGTTCTCATTTTATATATCAGCCTTTTGTGTGGTACCATATCAAAAAACTTTTGAAAAGTCCATATACACCATGTTCACTGCGTGTGCTTGGTCTAGTCCTGAACTTACCTATTCATAGATGCTTATCTGATTAGTTTGACTGGAACGGTCCCTCGTAAACCCATGTTGATATTGGGTCATGACTGAAATTATTCCTCTTCAGATACTCCAGCATAGCATCCCTTAGAATGCCCTCCAGGATTTTACCCACAGTAGAGGTTATGCTTGCTGGCCTATAATTTCTAAGCTCAGCTCTCCTTTTTGAATATTGGCACCACATTTGCTATACGCCAGGCCTGTGGCACAGACCTTGTTATTATGGAATCTTTAAAGATTAAAAATAATGTTCTATCAATGACTGTACTTTATTCCTGCAGTACTCGGGGGTGTATCCCATCCAGACTCAGAGATTTGTCAATTTTAGTGATTTTTAGACACCTCAGTACTTCCTGCTGGGTTAAGCAGGTGACATTTAACCCCTTTACCTCCAAGGATGGTTTGCCCGTTAATGACCGGGCCAATTTTTACAATTCTGACCATTGTCCCTTTATGAGCTTATAACTCTGGAACGCTTCAACGGATCCCAGTGATTCTGACAAAGTTTTCTCATGACATATTGTACTTCATGACAGTAGTAAAATTTCTTTGATATTACCTGCTTTTATTTGTGAAAAAAATGGAAATTTGGCGAAAATTTTGAAAATTTCGCAATTTGGCAAATTTGAATTTTTATGCACTTAAATCACAGAGATATGTCACACAAATAACTGAATAAGTAACATTTCCCACATGTCTACTTTACATCAGCACAATTTTGGAACCAAAATTTTTTTTTGTTAGGGAGTTATAAGGGTTAAAAGTTGACCAGCAATTTCTCATTTTTACAACACCATTTTTTTTTAGGGACCACATCTCATTTGAAGTCATTTTGAGGGGTCTATATGATAGAAAATACCCAAGTGTGACACCATTCTAAAAACTTCACCCCTCAAGGTGCTCAAAACCATATTCAAGAATTTTATTAACCCTTCTGGTGCTTCACAGGAATTTTTGGAATGTTTAAATAAAAATGAACATTTAACTTTTTTTCACAAAAAATTTACTTCAGCTCCAATTTGTTTTATTTTACCAAGGGTAACAGGAGAAAATGGACCGCAAAAGTAGTTGTACAATTTGTCCTGAGTACACCGATACCCCATATGTGGGGGTAAACCACCGTTTGGGCGCATGGGAGGGCTCAGAAGGGAAGGAGCGCCATTTGGAATGCAGACTTAGATGGAATGGTCTGCAGGTATCACATTGCGTTTGCAGAGCCCCTAATGTACCTAAACAGAAGAAACCCCCCAAAAGTGACCCCATATTGGAAACTAGACCCCCCCAAGGAACTTATCTAGATGTGTTGTGAGAACTTTGA
Organism: Ranitomeya imitator; assembly: GCF_032444005.1. Taxonomy (NCBI): domain Eukaryota; kingdom Metazoa; phylum Chordata; class Amphibia; order Anura; family Dendrobatidae; genus Ranitomeya; species Ranitomeya imitator. Next base: position 700,265,396 of record NC_091283.1, read on the forward strand.
GCCCCCCAAGTGTTTCACTACAGTTTATAACGCAGAGCCGTGAAAATAAAAAATCTTTTTTTCCCACAAAAATTATTTTTTAGCCCCCAGTTTTGTATTTTCCCAAGGGTAACAGGAGAAAGTACGCTGATACCCCATATGTTGGGGTAAACCCCTGTTTGGGCACGCGGGAGAGCTCGGAAGGGAAGGAGCACTGTTTTACTTTTTCAATGCAGAATTGACTGGAATTGAGATCGGACGCCATGTTGCGTTTGGAGAGCCCCTGATGTGCCTAAACAGTGGAAACCCCCCAATTATAACTGAAACCCTAATCCAAACACACCCCTAACCCTAATCCCAACAATAACCCTAACCACACCTCTAACCCTGACACACCACTAACCCTAATCCCAACCCTATTCCCAACCGCAAATGTAATCTAAACCCTAACCGTAACTTTAGCCCCAACCCTAACCCTATCTTTAGCCCCAACCCTAACTGTAGCCTTCACCCTATCCCCAACCCTAACCCTAGCCCTAACCCTAGCCTTAGCCCTAACCCTAACCCTAACCCTAGCCCTAACCCTAACCCTAGCCCAAACCCTAACCCTAGCCCTAACCCTAACCCTAGCCCTAACCCTAACACTATCCCTAATGGGAAAATGGAAATAAATACTTTTTTTTAATTTTTCCCTAACTAAGGGGGCGATGAAGGGGGGTTTGATTTACTTTTATAGCAGGTTTTTTAGCGGATTTTTATGATTGGTAGCTGTCACACACTGAAAGACGCTTTTTATTGCAAAAAATATTTTTTGCGTTATCACATTTTGAGAGCTATAATTTTTCCATATTTTGGTCCAGAGTCATGTGAGGTCTTGTTTTTTGCGGGACGAGTTGACGTTTTTATCGGTAACATTTTCGGGCGCGTGACATTTTTTGATCGCTTTTTATTCTTATTTTTGTGAGGCAGAATGACCAAAAACCAGCTATTCTTGAATTTCTTTCGGGGGAGGCGTTTATACCGTTCCACGTTTGGTAAAATTGATAAAGCAGTTTTATTCTTCAGGTCAGTACGATTACAGCGATACCTCATTTATATCATTTTTTTATGTTTTGGCGCTTTTATATTTTGCATCGCTTTATTCTCAGGACTATAACTTTTTTATTTTTTTGCTGATGATGCTGTATGGCAGCTTGTTTTTTGCGGGACAAGATGACGTTTTTAGCGGTACCATGGTTATTTCTATCTGTGTTTTTGATCGCGTGTTATTCCACTTTTTGTTCGGCAGTATGATAATAAAGCGTTGCTTTTTGCCTCGTTTTTTTTTTTCTTACGGTGTTTACTGAAGGGGTTAACTAGTGGGCCAGTTTTATAGGTTGGGTCGTTACGGACGCGGCGATACTAAATATGTGTACTTTTATTGTTTTTTTTATTTAGATAAAGCAATGTATTAATGGCAATAATATATATATATTTTTTTTCTCATTATTTAGGAATTATTTTTTTTTTTTTTTACACATTTGGAAATTTTTTTTTTTACTTTTTTACTTTGTCCCAGGGGAAGACATCCCAGGTCGTTGATCTGACAGATTGCGCAGCACTCTGTCAGATCAGCGATCTGACTTACACCACTGCAGGCTTACCAAGCGCCTGCTCTGAGCAGGCACTTGGTAAGCCTCCTCCCTCCCTGCAAGACCCGGATGCCGTGGCCATATTGGATCCGGGCCTGCTGCAGGAAGGGAGGTATGGAAATCCTCGCAGCAACGCGATCACATCGCGTTGTTACGGGGGTCTCAGGGAAGCCCGCAGGGAGCCCCCTCCCTGCGCGATGCTTCCCTGTACCGCCGGCACACCGTGATCATGTTTGATCGCGGTGTGCCGGGGGTTAATGTGCCGGGGGCAGTCCGCGACCACTCCTGGCACATAGTGCCGGATGCCAGCTGTGATAGGCAGCTGACACCCGGCCGCGATCGGCCGCGCTCCCCCCGTGAGCGCGGCCGATCGCGTATGACGTACTATCCCGTCGGTGGGCATACGGGCCCACCCCACCTCAACGGGATAGTACGTCAGATGTCAGAAAGGGGTTAATGGAGAATTTTTGTTGTCATTGATCATGTTGTCTGTCATGGGATTTTCTTATGTAAATAACAATGAAAATTTATTTAGCATATTGGCTTTTTCTTCATCCTCATGCACCATTTCACCCAGACTATTTTTAAGGGGACCAACACTATCATTTTTTAGTTTCCTACTATTTATGTAGTTAAAGAATATTTTGGGAGTATTTTTACTGTCTCTAGCAATGAGTCTTTCTGTCACAATTTTTGCTGCCTTGATTTGCTTTCTACATAATTTATTTAATTTTCTGTATTTAATGCCCCATCACTATATACTTGCTTTAATTCTCTAAATGCTTTCTTTTTGTCACTTATTACCTTACAGCTCTATTTAGCCATGGCGGTTTCCTAGTATGTTTATTCCCATGGGGTATATACTGTGCACACGTCGTATTCATGATGCTAATGAACGTCTCCCATTTTCTATCTGTACTTTTATGCATCAGGATATTGTGCCAGTTTATTGCACTAATATCATCTCTCAACTGTTGGAAATTTGCCTTCCTAAAGTTTAGTGTCCTTGTAACCCCTCTATTGCACATCTTATTAAAGGATACATAAAAACTTAATATTTTGTTTTCACTATTGCCCACATACTGTCCTCATACATGTTAGCAAGGTGTTCAATGAGACATGTAGCTAAACCACCTGTTTTCTTTAAGAAAAGAGGCTGTAAAGTTGTAACTAGTGTTGAGCGATACCTCCCGATATTTGAAAGTATCGGTATCGGATGGTATGGGCCGATATCCAAAAAAAATCGGATATCGCCGATACCGATACCCGATACCAATGCAAGTCAATGGGACACAAATATCGGAATGTATCCTGGATGGTTCCCAGGGTCTGAAGGAGAGGATCAATATTAATGTAAAAAATAAATAATAAAAATAAAAAATATGGATATACTCACCCCTCCGAAGGACCCTGGCTGACACCGCTGCAAGCGTCCGCCTCCGTTCCTGAGAATACAGAGAGTGAAGGACCTTCGATGACATCGCGGTCAGGTGATCGGTCACCTGATACATAGTTGTGTGTGCTAGACTTGTTGTAGTAATTTTTTTGTGTGTTTTAAATTCACCAAAAAAGGCCTCATATTTTTGCATGCTCGAAGTTTGGGCATTTTAGGCCGTTTTGCCACTGTTTTTGCTGTCTGTTACTCTAATTATATACAGCACTATTTGACATTTAAAAAAAAAAACAGGCCACATATCTGCCAGTGTGGTATTTCCGTGACAACCCTCATATATCTGCATGATCCAAGTTTGGGCATTGTAGGCCGGTGGACCACTTTTTTTGCTGTCTGTTACTCTAATTATATACAGCACTATTTAGCATAAAAAATATAAAATGTCCACATATTTGCCAGTGTGGTATTTCCGAGACAGTTCTCATATATCTGCGTGCTCCAAGTTAGGGCATTGTAGACCATTCTGCCACAGTTTTTGCTGTCTGTTACTCTAATTATACGAGTATACAGCACTATGCACTATTTGGCATTTAAAAAAAAGGCCACATATTTGCCTGTGTGGTATTTCCATGACAGCCCTCATATAAATGCGTGCTCCAAGTTTGGGCATTGTAGGCCGGTGGACCACTTTTTTTTCTTTCTGTTACTCTACTTATATACAGCACTATTTTGCATAAATTAACTTCACAAAAAAGCCCCCCAAAATTGAGTACAGTCTGTTATGTCAGGCTGAGGCCAGCCTGGTGTTTGGGTTTGAAAAATCGCAGATTTGCAGGCATACTGATTAGATATTATTTTGCTACTAATAAATATATTTGTGTTAAGAATTTGAAATAGTGCTGTAGTCCATTTAAAATGGGCTAGTCAAGGGGCAAGGGACGGAGAAAAGGAAATGATGATGATGGTGCATGCAGAGGACGAGGCTGTGGCCAAGGTGAAAGTTGCCAGCAACAAAGACCCACATCTTCTTGCTCGACCTTCCTTTCCTAGTTTTTAGGGGACCGCAGCACACCACTATTGAAGCGAGAGCAGTGTGAAACGGTTGTTGGTTGGATAGCCGATAATGCTTCCAGTCACTTAACCACCACCACCACGATGTCTTCCACACGGTCAAGTCTGAGTAGCCATGAGTGTGGCCCGGATATTCCTCACCCCGATTCTCCTTCCTCCCACCATGACGAGTGCCCTGAGACAACTGATCCCACTCTTGGACACTCTGAAGAGCTATTCAGTTTTTCTATTTCAAGATTCAGAACTCTCGGCCGGTCAACTTAAAGTGGGGACAGATGAGGTCGCATGTAGAGGTGCCCAAAGCTTTGACCAGCCCCAGTCACACGAAGGTGATGGTGGGAAAGTGTCTATAGAGGTGGACGATGATGAGACACAATTGCTAGAAAGTCAGGAGGAGAAGCATGGTGCGGATGTGGAAGACAAGGTGGTGGAAGACTAAGTGACTGACCCCACCTGGCAGGAGGACATGCAGTGTAAGGGCAGCAGCACACATGGGGAAGGAGGCATATCACCCCAAAAAGCAGCAAGAAGCAGTGTGGTGGCAACAGACAGAAGGCATGCATCCGTTCCCCGTAACACCAACATGAGGGAAGTTGCCATTCCAACTGTTAGATCTTCCTGAGTTTGGTTATTTTTTTAAGACTGCCGATAACCCCAAACAGGCCGTTTGCAGCACCTGCCTTGTCCGCATCAGCAGGGGTAGCAAAACAACCAGCCTGACCACCACCAGCATGATAAGGTACATGGCAGCAAAGCACCCGACTTTGTGGGCCAAACCCCAGGCTCCAGGACCAATGTCTGCAGGTCAGACAACTGCTTTTTCCACTGTTTTGCATAGAAGCCAATCCCCAGTGCACCATGCATGTGAAGATGCCTCTAGCCTGCACCTGTTGTGGCCCACAGTTAAGCAGCACCATCATCAAGCCCATCCATGTCCTTGTCCCAGCACAGCCTTCAGTTGTCTATAACCCAGTCTTTGGAACGCAAGCAGAAATACCAAGCCAATGCCCCACAGGCCACAGTCCTAAATTTTAATATTTCTCTTCTGCATGCGCTAGAAATGCTGCCTTTAAGGCTTGTTGAGATGGATGCTTTCCACAACCTGATGGCGGCAGCAGTCACAAGGTACTCGATCCCCAGTCACCACTATTTCTCCCGGTGTGCCATACCAGCATTACACCAGCATGTGTCCCACAACATTACCCATGCCCTCAACAATGCTGTTACAAGAAAAGTCCACCTAACCGTGGACACATGCACAAGTGCTTGTGGGCAGGGATGGTCCCTCTGACTGACGGCACACTGGGTTAACATAGTGGAAGCCGGGACCCAGTAGGACCTTGGGATGGAACACATCCTCCCAACGCCGAGGATTGCTGGCCCTACGTCAATCAGGGTTGCATCCACAGTCTACAGCTCCTGCACCTCCACCTCCTCCTCTTCCTCCTCTTCATCCTCCATCTCTGAAATCAACACATCAGTTAGAAGATGAAAGCACTGCAGCACTGCCTCAGCCAAGCGGCAGCAGGCTGTGCTGAAGTTAATCTGCATAAATGAAAAACCGCACAATGCAGAAGAGTTGTGGACAGTGCTGAAAAAGCAGTCAGATGATTAGATGACACCGCTGAACCTACAGCCAGCCATGGTCATCTGTGACAATGGCCGTAACCTGGTGTCAGCTCTGAGGCAAGGTGAGCTCACACACGGACCTTGCTTGGCCCATGTGCTTAACCTCGTTGTTCAACCTTTTCTGAAAAGCTACCTGGAGCTGCCAGATCTGCTAGTGAAAGTACGCCATCTGTCTGCCCATCTTAGAAAGTCAGTTACAGCTTCAGCCGTCCTTGCGGTGCTTCAGCAGCATTTGCAGTTTCCAGCTCACCGGCTGGTGTGTGATGTCCCCACGCGCTGGAACTTTACGCTGCATGTGCTGGAAAGGATTTGTGAGCAGAAGAGGGTAGTTGTTGACTACAAACATCAACAAGGCTGTCGATATTCAGTTCAGACTCCACACATAAGACCTCAGGAGTGGTCATGGATGTCCGACATATGTACCATCCTCCAAAATTTTGAGGGCTGCACCAAGATGGTGAGCGGCGATGATGCCATAATTACCATCCTGCTTCTCAGCATTCTGAAAACCTCTCTGCTCACAATTAAAGAGGATGCATTGCAGGCAGAGCTCGAGGACATGAAGCAAGGAACCATACAGGGGGATTACACTTAGCCCAGCCTCATGTCTTCTCAATGTGGATTGGTAGTCAATGAGGAGGAGAAGGAGGAGGAAGAACAGGAGCTACTTTCATGCACTATAGACGATACTACAAACACAGCTGTCATACCCTCTGTTCAGCGGGGATGGCCTGAGGACAGGGAGGAGGAAGATGAGGATGAGGAGGATGAGGACAGCATGGTCAGTCGTCCTGTTGGTGAGGCACGCATGGCTGACTTTATGTTGCGCTGCGTTTCACATGACCCTCGCATTATAAAAATTTTGGGTGACACTCATTACTGGTTTTTGACACTTCTATAACCACGCTATAAGGAGAACTTTCAATCTCTTCTACCAGAGGCAGAGAAGTGTACTAAAATGGTGCAGTACCAGAGGGCCCTTGTGGCGGAATTATTTAGAAAATTCCCATGTGAGAACGCTGGCAGCAGACGTCAGTTTGTTGTACAACCAAGGAGTCCAAGTGAGAGAAACAGAAGTACAATCCAGCTCAGGAAAGGGAACAATGGCAGAGTTCGGGGACAGTTTTCTCAGACCCTCCCATCGTGACATCAGAGAGGCAAGGGGTGCTGTTACACGAAGTGCAATGTTTGGGAAGATTGTGAGGGAGTACCTTGCAGATCGTACAAAAGTCCTTCTTGATTCCTCTGTGCCTTTTAATTATTGGGTATCCAAGCTGGACACGTGGCATGAGCTGGCTCTCTACGCTTTGGATGTCCTGGCCTGCCTTGCTGCTAGCATTCTGTCAGAGCGGGTTTTTAGTGCCGCTGGTGGAATTATAACATGAAGTGGATTTCATGGCCCCATCCAGTATGTGGGTTACAAGGTGTAATGGGGAGCATATGACTGACTATGCAGCAGGGCTGGCCTTGCTGCCAATGTGTAAAACAAAGGAGCACGGAGTACAAAATGCATATTGTGAAGTGGATTTTCATGTGCCCATCCAGTATATGAGTTCCAAGGCCTAATGGGGTGTATATGACTGACTATACAGCAGGGCTGGCCTTGCTGCCAATGTGTAAAATAAAGGAGTACGGGAGTGCAAAATGCATATTGTGAAGTGGATTTTCATGGGCCCATCCAATATGTGGGTTCAAAGGCTAATTGTGGTGCATATGAATTGGTAGCAGGACAGGCCTTGAATTCAATGCAACACTTTTTCAGGAGTTGCCCCTGGACATCCTATGAAAGGGGTATTGTGGTGCGTCGTAATTCTTGGCTGCCTATCCACTCACAGCATAGGCTACAACAGCTTAGGAGACCCACTGTTTAATAATAGCCCTTTAAGAAGGTTAATGCCGCCTGATGCACCAGTAAAAATAGGCTCTGAGACTTTAAGAGTCCCTCCTTCATAAATGAAACTTGAAGATGGGTCTGCTTATGTGTCACACACCACATGGCCAGCTAGGGTTGTTAAAGGGAACCTGTCACCTCCAAAATCAATGGTGAGGTAAGCTCACCGTCATCAGGGGCTTATCTACAGCATTCTGTAGTGCTGTAGATAAGCCCCCGATGTAACCTGAAAGAGGAGAAAAAGAGGTTAGATTATACTCACCCACGGGCGGTCCCGCTGCGGTCCGGTCAAATGGGTGTCTCACGTCCGCTCCAGCACCTCCTTTCTTCCTTCCATGACGTTCTCTTCTGGTCTTCACGCCACGGCTCTGGCGCAGGCGTACTTTGTCTGCCCTGTTGAAGGCAGAGCAAAGTACTGCAGTGCGCAGGCGCCGGGTCTCTCTGACCTTTATAGAATGCTGTAGATAAGCCCCTGATGATGGTGAGCTTACCTCACCATCAATTTTGGGGGTGACAGGTTCCCTTTAAATGTTATAATGACATTTCCCAGTGAATGCATTTGTAGTGGTTGAAAGCAATGTTAAAGTTGTAAAACGCTTAAAAAACGCTGCATCTGAACTAAGCTTAAGTGGGGGGGGGGGGGAATTTTCAGTCTGGGGTTAAATATTTGGCCATAGTGTGGTTTCACATTTGCGTTTTTTCGCGGCAAAAAAAGTACTGATTTCTATGTAAGGCTACGCTCACATTAGCGTTTTGCGTGTTTGCGTCGGGCGATGCAGCGGCGACGCATGCGTCATGCGCCCCTATATTTAACATGGGGGACGCATGGACATGCGTTGTGCTGCGTTGTGCGACGCATGCGTTTTTTTTTGCTGCAAGCGTCGGGCGCAGAAAACGCAACAAGTTGCATTTTTCTTGCGTCCAAATTTCGGCAAAAAAGGATGCATGCGTCGTAAGACGCAGCGTTTTTGCGTGCGTTTTGGTGCGTTTTTATTTGCGTTGTGCGTTGCGTCGCCGACGCAGCGGCGCACAACGCAAATGTGAACGTAGCCTAAACGCATGCGTTTTTAAGCACATTTTATAGAAAAACACAAGAATACACACTTATAAACCACCCCCAACCCTAACCCTAACCCTAACCCTAAAACACAAACTCTAACACAAACTCTAACACAAACTCTAACACAAACTCTAACACAAACTCTAACACAAACTGTAACACAAACTCTAACACAAACTCTAACACAAACTGTAACACAAACCCTAACACAAACCCTAACCCTAACCCTAGGGATCCTAACCCTAACACAAACCCTAACCCTAACCCTAACACACAAACTGTAACACAAACTGTAACACAAACTGTAACACAAACTCTAACACAAACCCTAACCTTAACCTTAACCCTAGGGATCCTAACCCTAACACAAACCCTATCCCTAACCCTAAAACACAAACTCTAACCCAAACTCTAACACAAACTCTAACACAAACTCTAACACAAACTGTAACACAAACTCTAACACAAACTCTAACACAAACTGTAACACAAACTCTAACACAAACCCTAAACCTAACCCTAACCCTAGGGATCCTAAGCCTAACCCTAACACAAACCCTAACCCTAAAACACAAACTCTAACACAAACTCTAACACAAACTCTAACACAAACTCTAACACAAACTCTAACACAAACCCTAACCCTAACCCTATGGATCTTAACCCTAACCCTAACACAAACCCTAACCCTAACCCTAAAACACAAACTCTAACCCAAACTGTAACACAAACTCTAACACAAACTGTAACACAAACTGTAACACAAACTGTAACACAAACTCTAACACGAACCCTAAACCTAACCCTATCCCTAACCCTAGGGATCCTAAGCATAACCCAAACACAAACCCTAACCCTAACCCTAAAACACAAACTCTAACACAAACTCTAACACAAACTGTAACACAAACTCTAACACAAACCCTAACCCTATGGATCCTAACCCTAACCCTAACACAAACCCTAACCCTAACCCTGATACTAAAACACAAACTCTAACCCAAACTGTAACACAAAATCTAACACAAACTCTAACACAAACTGTAACACAAACTGTAAAACAAACTCTAACACAAACCCTAACACAAACCCTAACCCTTAAACACAAACTCTAACCCAAACTGTAGCACAAACTCTAACCCAAACTGTAACACAAACCCTAACACAAACCCTAACCCTAGCCCAAACCCTAACCCTAGCCCTAACCCTAACCCTAGGGATCCTAACCCTAACCCTAGGGTTAGGGTTAGGGTTAGGATCCCTTAGGGTTAGGGTTGGGGTTACGGTTAGGGTTTGTGTTAGGGTTAGGGTTAGGGTTAGGATCCCTAGGGTTAGGGTTAGGGTTTGGTTTAGTGTTAGGATCCCTAGGGTTAGGGTTAGGGTTAGGGTTAGAGTTTGGGTTAGGGTTTGTGTTAGGGTTTGTGTTAGAGTTTGTTTTACAGTTTGGGTTAGGGTTAGAGTTTGTGTTTTAGGGTTAGGGTTAGGGTTAGAGTTTGTGTTAGGGTTAGGGTTAGGGTTAGGATTCCTAGGGTTAGGGTTAGGGTTAGGGTTTGTGTTAGGGTTAGGGTTAGGGCTAGGATTCCTAGGGTTAGGGTTAGGGTTAGAGTTTGTGTTAGGGTTAGGATCCCTAGGGTTAGGGTTAGGGTTAGAGTTTGGGTTAGGGTTTGTGTTAGGGTTAGGATCCCTAGGGTTAGGGTTAGGGTTTGCGTAAGGGTTAGGGTTAGGATCCCTAGGGTTAGGGTTAGGGTTAGGGTTTGTGTTAGGGTTAGGATCCCTAGAGTTACTAGGGATCCTAACCCTAACCCTAACCCTAGGTATTTATGTTTATAGTGGGTTTTCTAGTTGATTTTGATGATTGGCAGCTGTCACACACTTCTCAACATGCGTTTCAAAAACGCAAACGCAGGAAAAAACGCGTTTAAACGCGTCAAAACGCGTTTTTGCACCAAATGCGTTTGCATTTAAAACGCTGCGTTTTAAAACACAAGTGTGAAACCAGCCTTACAGGCAAGACTTAGCATGCAAAGGATGTACCTTGACATATTTCCCAGCAAAATCCATTTAGGTTTTGTTTTAGTTTGTTTTTTGTTGCATCGGGAAAAATGGCATGAATCTCGGAAAAAAATGTTTACAGCTGTGAAGTAGGAGTCAGAAATGCTTCCAAGGGCGATCCCCATTATGTCCCTGTGTCTTTTGAGCAGTGTTTCCATCATTTTCAGATGTTTTTAGACCTTAAAAGGACCCCCGGGGGGATCGCGGTAAAAATACTTGGGTCTCCCATAGACTTACATTGGGCTCGTTGTTCTGGCCGAGTACCTAAGTATTCCAATCTGCTCGACCCAAGCAACGAGCACGCAAGCATTTTAGTACTTGCTCATCACTAATCCTTATGTGCAATGTGGTTTATCTGCCTATAATCAACACACATTCTCATTGTGCCATCCTTTTTCCTGATGAGGACTAATGGAGCAGCCCAGGGGCTACAACTATCTCTAATTACCCCAGCTTCCTTCATCTCTCGCAACATATTTTTGACACACTGGTACTGAGCTGGCGGTACAGGCCGGTACCTCTCTTTAACCCCTTCATGACCTTGGGATTTTTCGTTTTTTCCGTGTTCGTTTTTCGCTCCCCTCCTTCCCAGAGCCATAACTTTTTTATTTTTCGTCAATTTGGCCATGTGAGGGCTTATTTTTTGCAGGACGAGTTGTACTTTTGAACAACATCATTGGTTTTAGCAAGTCGTGTACTAGAAAATGGGAAAAAAATTCCAAGTGCGGTGAAATTGCAAAAAAAAGTGCAATCCCACACTTGTTTTTTGTTTGGCTTTTTTGCTAGGTTCACTAAATGCTAAAACTGACCTGTCATTATGATTCTCCAGGTCAGTACGAGTTCATAGACACCTAACATGACTAGGTTATTTTTTATCTAAGTGGTGAAAAAAAATTCCAAACTTTGCTAATAAAAAAAAAAATTGCGCCATTTTCCGATACTCGTAGCGTCTCCATTTTTCGTGATCTGGGGTCGGTTGAGGGCTTATTTTTTGTGTGCCAAGCTGGCGTTTTTAATGATAGCATTTTGGTGCAGATACGTTCTTTTGATCGCCCGTTATTGCATTTTAATGCAATGTCGCGGCGACCTAAAAAAAGTAATTCTGGCGTTTCTAATTTTTTTCTCGCTACGCCGTTTAGCGATCAGGTTAATGCTTTTTTTTAATTGATAGATCGGGCGATTCAGAGCGCGGCTATACCAAATATGTGTAGATTTGATTTTTTTTTTATTGATTTATTTTGATTGGGGCGAAAGGGGGGTGATTTAAACTTTTATATTTTTTTTATTTTTTTCACATGTTTTTTAACTTTTTTTTTTTACTTTTGCCATGCTTCAATAGCCTCCATGGGAGGCTAGAAGCAGGCACAACTCGATCACCTCTGCTACATAGCAGCGATCTGCTGATCGCTGCTATGTAGCAGAAATGGAGGTGTGCTGTGAGCGCCAACCACAGGGTGGCGCTCACAGCCACCGGTGATCAGTAACCATAGAGGTCTCTAGGACCTCTATGGTTACCATCCTGACGCATCGCCGACTCCCGATCATTGATGGGGGTCGGCGATGATGTCATTTCCGGCCGCCCGGCCGAAAGCGGTAGTTAAATGCCGCTGTCTGCGTTTGACAGCGGCATTTAACTAGTTAATAGGTGCGGGCAGATCGCGATTCTGCCCGCGCCTATTACGGGCACATGTCAGCTGTTCAAAACAGCTGACATGTCCCGGCTTTGATGTGGGCTCACCGCGGAGCCCTGCATCAAAGCAGGGGATCTGACCTCGGACGTACTATCCCGTCCGAGGTCAGATAGGGGTTAATGGGTGGATGACTTCCCATCTGGATATGATGTTGAACCCCTTTTACCAGCCCAAAATCTAGTCGTTGTTTGCTAAATACCCATTCATACTCATTGACCACCTGGTAAGCCCCTTGTTTTTGGTGTGATGGGGTAGTGTCAGTGCCCAAGATTAATTTCTAACACCAATCCTCCATTTGTCCTGCAGAGCCATTGTCCTCCACCTGGTTGGATGGGACCAAGGGTTCTGTTGCCTGTATTACATTATTATTATCAGTAAACAGTTTGGCAAGTGTGGTGTGACGCCCAAGAGACCGATATACCCAGCACCGGACCAATGGGGTCTGTCTCTTAAGCGGGATGTCACGGGTGGCTTGACCCGGTGCTGTGGCCTCAGGCAATGCACAGTGTAAGGGTATGGGTGTTTACTGAAGACTTGTTCATATTCCATCACTAGCCTATACACCCCTTGTTTTTGATGGGTAGGTGTTAAATTTATGCCCATGTGTAGCTGTTGGCACCAATCCTCCAATTCTCCATCTGAGCCGTTGACTTCCACCTGACAGGTTGGTTCTAAGGGCTCAATGGTTGTGATGGCATTGTTGTCAACAGTATATAGCTTTGCCACTGTAGCATACCTTGGCAAAGTGACCTCTTCCTCTCCACAGTTCAAAAGTCGTACCGGCACTCGTCCCCGGTGTACCTCGACTACCCCTCGTGCTGTGAGTATAGTGGGCCTGCTGTCGGTGTACACTGGTTCTATTAAGGCTTGATAATCTCGTCCCTTAGTACCAATGGCTGCTCTACACCATACCAGCATTTCTGTTTTTGGTGGGATTACAATAGACGTTGGATCACTTACCCTCACACTGCCGATTTCTCCACCTGCAACTTCTACCTGTTGCCTTAACATCAATACTTTTATTTCCCTCCGGAGAACTCTCTGCTGGTAGGATTGGGCAGTTTCAGCAATTTGCTGTAAGACAGAAATAACTTCGGCAAAGCAGTTCTCTAACACATTCATTCCTATCAATACAGTTGGTTCACAGTTCCGCCGGTCAACATCAACAACAATTATACCCTGTTTCTTCAATTCTACTTTACCAATCTTTATGGTCATCTCCCTGAATCCTAGTTTCGGTACCAACTTACCATTACTGGCCCATATATCTAGTTCAACATCAGAGGGCCCTTTATCAATATCTGCATCAGCCCAGTACCTCTTATAAAGGATATACGGTATAGATGAAATCTGGGAACCTGTGTCCAGCAAAGCGTTGAGGGGAATTCCGTCCAGCACGATAGGGATAATGGGTCGTCCTCCGATGTACCTGTCGTGCCAGGGTGTTGGGCCTTGAAAGTTCATTCCTGTGAAGCGGCCCGCATTCCCAGGGGATTCCCGTTTAAATCACAATCTCGTGCAAAGTGGCCTGGCTGCTGGCAACGGTGGCGAATGGGCTGTCCATCCGGTTGGTAGCGGTCGCGGGGTCGTCCTCTCCATGTCGGGTATCTCCGGGGTCTCATCCATGGAACATCCTCTCTACGGTTTGCCAACTCCATCTTGGGTCCTCTCATCTCCTGCATGGTTTTAGCCATTGAAGCAACAACATCAGTTAAAGAGTCAAGCTTTTGTTGAAGAACCTCATTAGTACTGGGCCCTAGGGGCTTAGCAATGGCCCCGGACATAGCTGATGTCACTGGCACTCCCTGTTGTTGAGGTGCCTCTGCCATGGGTTGCACAGGATCCTGATCCCGAGGTGCCTCTGCCAGCTGGAGACGTATAGCGCTCTCCTTTAATTGGGCAAATGTCAATTCAGGGTTCTTAAAAACAAGCATGCTCACATGCCCCCGGTGAGAAGGGGTGTAGAGTCCCTCAATAAATTGATCTCTTAGCAGTTTATCAGCTCCGGTGTTAAAAATGGGTTCAGCCAGTGTAAGTGATTTAAGGGCTTCCTGCAGGTTTAAGGCAAAGTCTCTCACGCCCTCATTAGCTTTTTGTTTGCAATTAAAGAATCATACTTTAGCTTTGCTGCTGGCAGTGGTTTCAAATGTAGCTTTTAATCCAGCAAATATGTGTTCAACAGTGCCTTTTAGATCAGCTGCCCATGCTGTGACTTCTCGCTTAGCATGGCCACTTAACTGCATCATCAGGAGACTAACACGCTGAACTTCACCCACGGGGAACATGTCAAAATGGGCCAGCATCTTTTCTCTGAAATCGTCAAGGGTATTAGGCTCACCTTCATACATTGGAAGCCACGGGCCACCCGGGGTATATGGCATCAGCACCGGCATGATGGGCGCCATTCCTTGCACCGCTGCGCTGCCGGACTCTCTATCGACACTCTGTCTTTCAGCTGCATTAGCGTCGCCGGGTGCTGCGCTGCCTCCGTGCTGCGACATACTGTGCCCCCTTAGTTAATCCGGACCCTTCCGGTCCTCCGCTTCCGTCAGGATAGTGTAGATTCGTTCCACCGTGCAGCAGGATTGGTTTTCCCCTTGCTCTGACGTCAGAGCGCTCAGCTTGGTGCCGCTCACAATGACACGCCCCCTGCAGCTCCCGCCCGACACGCGCTCTGTAATGGCGGATTCTGAAGTTTTTCAGTCAGACTGGGGCTCAGGTAATGGCGTAGCTCAATTAACAGTCTCGTGCCTAACGGTTATGAGGTGATGGCGGCCATCTTTACTCCATTATAACCAATGGGGAAAAGTCACTTTCAATAGTTTTTAATGGGAAATGGAATTTTCTTTAATAAAGTCAATTTTCAAGATTTTTCATCCAAGTTTTCACAGTTTTGGGCTCCAATCACGGCACACAATACCCGGTATACGGGCTGGTTGAATCCTGTTCGTGACGCCAACTGTGACGCCCAAGAGACCGGGATACCCAGCACCGGACCAATGGGGTCTGTCTCTTAAGCGGGATGTCACGGGTGGCTTGACCCGGTGCTGTGGCCTCAGGCAATGCACAGTGTAAGGGTATCGTGAGGGAACAGGCACTTACTTGATCAGCAGCAGGTTCTCCCAGCGGTGATGATCCCGATCCTAGATAGATGGCTATTGTCCAAATGAAAGACTGAGGCACTGAAACGTTTAACCAGTTTACTTTAACATAAAGGGATTTACAACCAGTCCTGTCACCGGAGTCTGTATGGGAACTCTGAGTTACTTTGACCCTGCCGGGGTCTTCGCCTCTTATTGTACGCAGTTTCTGTATGGCCCTGCTGCTGTATGTGAACTGGCTGCCGGCCTAATCTGTCCCCTCTGGGTCCTGGTTCGATGGGCAACCCGAGTCCTTTTATCGACTTACCCCCTCTGGGAGTACCGCTGAACTCTGTGTCTGTTGCTGCGTCCGGCCCTAGTGAAGCTGATATCACCTCACGTTTTTCCGGTTGCTGTATTATATATAATGAATACAGCCACGGATCCGGTATCCGTCTTTGCGCCTGTTCTGGGTAGTGATTAATGCTACCCGGTTCTCACAATGTCCTTTTTCTCTGTCCCTCTTCTCCTCAGGCCGGTGATTTGGGCCTGGAAACTGTCATAGGGCTGTTAGAAATTCAGTTGTATGACCTCTCACTTTCAGCTCCTTAGCCCAACTGCCAGTTCTTCTCTCAGACCAGAATGGATCAAGGGGAGTCTCTGGAGCGCCCCCTTCTGGCCGGAGGTGGTAGTGCAGTTTTGCGATCTTAGTACTTGTATTTAGTGTCAGTAACTATTTTTGTGGCAAATACCCCTAGGGGTGCCACAGTGGCATATCTGGTTAAGTGAACCTCCTTCTCTCCTCAGTTAAAAACACGTACTGGTACCCTCCCCTTGCGGACTTCAACCACCCCTCTGGCCAGGGCCGGCTCCAGGTTTTTGTGGGCCCTGGGCAAAAGAGTCTCAGTGGGCCCACATACCACGATTCATGATGCACAGATACGGAGGAGAAATATAGATATACTACACAGGGCCAAGCCTTCACCCTCATCCTTCACATAGGCAGATCTGCACAAAATACGCAGACATGCACACACACACACACACACACACACAATACGCAGACATGTACACATACAATACGTAAACATACACATACATACAGTACGCAGACATGCACAAACATACAATAAGCAGCCATGCACACACATACAGTACTCAGACATGTGCACACACAAAGTACGCAGACATACACACATACAGTACTCAGACATAAACACACTTACAGTACGTAGACATGCACACACATACAGTACGCAGACATGCACACACATACAGTACGCAGACATGCACACACATACAATAAGCAGACATGCACACACACACAGTACGCAGACATGCACACACACAGTACGCAGACATGCACACACATAAAGTACGCAGGCATGCACACACATACAGTACGCAGACATGCACACACATACAGTACGCAGACATGCACACACACAGTACGCAGACATGCACACACATACAGTATGCAGACATGCACACACACAGTACGCAGTCATGCACACACATACAGTACGCAGACATGCACACACATACAGTACTCAGACATGCACACACATACAGTACGCAGACATGCACACACATACAGTACGCAGAAATACACACACACAGAATGCAGACATGCACACACACACAGTATGCAGACATGCACATACATACAGTACGCAGACATGCACACACATACAGTATGCAGACATGCACACACATACAGTATGCAGAAATACACACACACAGAACGCAGACATGCACACACACACAGTATGCAGACATGCACACACATACAGTACGCAGACATGCACACACAGTACGCAGACATGCACACACATACAGTACGCAGACATGCACACACATACAGTACGCAGACATGCACACACACAGTACTCAGACATGCACACACAGTACGCAGACATGCACACACATACAGTATGCAGACATGCACACAGTACGCAGACATGCACACACACACAATACGGAGACATGCACAGCACACACATACAGTAAAATATGCAGATATACACATACAATAAGCAGACGTGCACACACACACAATACGCAGATATGTACATACATATATTTGAAGACAAATACACAAAAATACATAAATATATACAGTCATACACACTGATATACACACAGATATGCACATCATACATGCATACACAGACAGACACAAAGTGTAGGACTGTCCCGATCAGAGTTACCATGACGAGGTGGGATGGCTTTTGAGCTTTTTTTTGATCAAAAAACAGTATTACTAAAAACTCTGTGTTATTTAAATGCACTTTTGCTTTTTTACTTTGTTATATCAGGGTTTTCGTTTACTTTTTTTCTCTAGATGGGGGCTGGAACAAAGCGCAGCTGGGAGGAGGCCCCCCATGACTGCTTTGAGCCGGGCGGTCTTTTTAAATAATGCTGCGGCTGGGGATAGGAGAATGGAAAGGGGGGGAGGGGTTTAGAAGTGGGAGGTAGTAGGGAAAGTGCGGGAAAACCGCCATTCCCTACCTTAATTCAGGAGAAGGAAGACGTGCAGGATGGCGTCGGCGGATTCAATGATGTCCCAGCTGAGAGAGATGGCCAGGTCCAGGAGAGGGGGCTGGCTTGAGGCCCAGCTGGCCTCCATCATCGGTGCTGCAGGAGGATCCAGGCAGAGCTCACGGGGCAGGAGGACCAGGCCCCCAGAGAGACTATCCCCCGAAGTCCCGGCGCGTGGCAGGCGCAGGCTCCGGAGCCCCTCCAGGGACCCTGCGGGCGGTGAGTCCGGCGGCGCTGCCCCCTCCGGTCGCTCCCGCTCCGGCAGGAATCCAAGTACCCGGCCTGCAGGCACCGGGAGTCGGGCCCAGGACACCGCCGCTGCTGCCGGGAGCGCCGGACCGGAAGTGCGGCCTGCGCGATCCAGGCAGAGCGCAGCCGCAGCTTCCCCAGCTCCTGTCAGGTCTCCTGCTCCCAGGGGACGCGCGGCCGCCGCTCCACCGGCTTCTCCTGCTGTGCCGGTGTCCAGAGGGAGAGCGGCCGCCGCTCCCCCTGCCCCCAGCAGATCCACAGCGCCCAGGGGGCGCGCAGCGGCAGGAAGAGGAAGAGCAGCGCTGCCAGGAGGAACAGCACAGCCAGGTAGAGCGGCACAGCCAGGAGGAGCAGCGCGGCTAGGAGGAGCAGCACGGCCAGGAAGAGCAGCAGCAGCAGCCAGTAATCCGGACCCTTTACCGGCGGCAGGCACCCACAGCCCATCACTTTCCAGGGTGCCTGCTGGGATGATCACGAGGAGTACACAGGCGGCGGACGGTCAGCGGTCGGGGGATCTTATACGTCCCGCTTGTACGGAACGGCGCAGCGGAGGGAGAGATGCAGGCAGCAGTGTCGAGCTGCCTGCTCGGGAGCGAAGAATGTTACACGACCGGGCGGGCTCGCCCGGGTTGGAACGCGGGGATCGGTCGAGGTCGCCCAGGAGGTCTCCGGAGCACAGAGCAGCATTTACCCGTTACTCATCGGACAGTGAGGTGGCGGGGGAGATTGACCACGGACGGAGGAGTGGGTCGGTACAGCAGCTACAGCACGCTCGGGTCCCCCCTGGTGACGAGGAGGCCAGGGGCGCGGGCCTGGGGCAGAGAGGGCTAGCGGCGCAGCAGTTCCAACACGCTCGGGTCCCCCCTGGTGACGAGGAGGCCAGGGGCGCGGGCCCAGGGCATCGACACGGTGAGGAGGTGTCGGAGTCCAGCGGTGATCGTCAAGGGAGGTCGGAGCGACAGGGATCCGGAGGTCCGGCTGGCGGGGACACAGCACCCGCGCAGCGTTGTGAGTATGAGTCTATGTCTGGTTTGTCGCCCGCAGGGGCCGGGTTGCAGGAAGTTAGGGGAGGTCGGGTGGCGGTGTGTGAGGAACGGCAGAGGAGTGGGCCGATTGTGGCAGAGGTGCCAGGTATGCAGGACTTATTGCAGGGTATGTCACAAATTTTGTGTAGATTGGAGGGGGGGTCGGCAACTGGGGTTGCCGCATCGCCGGTGGAGGCGTGGTTGGCTGGGCGAGGGGTGGTACCCCCGTCGGGAAGTGGGTTGGTAAGCCCTAGTCGGGTATTGGAGGTGGCATCGGCAGGTGTATCGGTTTCGGTTCAGACAGAGAAGGAGAAAGGCGATACGGTTAAATTAGATGACAGAGCGAAAGGGGAAGTTTATGTGTGCTTTGAAGGGCCGTTGGGAGCGCATTTAAAAAAGGAGGTGAAGGAGAAGATTTGGAGAGACGAGTATGTGGAAATTTTTTCCCTGCTTCCGTTGGAGAAGTTTAACTTGGATAAAGGGAAAAAAGACGATAGCAAAAAGGAGGAGGAAGAAAAGCGGAGGTGGCGGTTAATTCCTCAGACATTTGCGAATTGGTTACAGGCATTCGCAATATTGGCGAGCGTAGTGGGGGAGAAAGCGCCCGAGAATTGCTCGGGTTTGTTTTGCTATCTGGACTCGATTGGGGAGGCGCATCGTACATACGGCGGTCAGACGTGGCTGCGGTATGATGAGCAGTTTAGGCAGAGGAAGGCGGTGAGGCCGGAAATTAGGTGGGACCAGAAGGATATAGGCCTTTGGCTGAAGGTTATGGCCCCAGCTAGACATGGGCAGTCCTTTCATGGGACCGGGGGTGGTGGCAGCCAGCAGGCGGGACACGGAAGCAGTAGTCAGGGTGCACAGGGAGCAAAGGAGAAGTCTGGAACCTGCTGGCAGTTTAATGACGGGCAGTGTAAATACGGTAACACCTGTAAATTTAAGCACGTGTGTTCCCACTGTAATGGAAGTTCACACGGGGCTTCAAAGTGTTTCAGGAAGGGGAAAGGAAAGCCAGTTGTGGGTGCCGGTCAAGGGGGAGAGCCCGGTGAGGCTTCACGAGATGGCCCCCTTTCTAAATAGGTACCCTGATCAGGTGAAGGCAGGTATTATTTTTAATGGTTTTGCGGATGGTTTTAGGATTCCTCCCCCGAGTCACGAGGTTCCTTTTTCGATTAAGAATTTGCGGTCGGCAATGTTGCATGCCGAGGTGGTTGATGTTAAACTCAAGAAAGAAGTGGAGTTGGGAAGGATGTCTGGGCCGTTTTTGAACCCGCCGACTGAGGGTATGGTGGTTTCCCCTTTGGGGGTGGTACCTAAGAAAGAGCCGAATAAATTTCGGTTGATTCAACATTTGTCGTATCCAAAGGGTCGGTCGGTAAATGATGGCATCGCCCAAGAACTGTGCTCTGTTGAGTATACATCATTCGATGCAGCGGTACAGTGGATGAGAAGGCATGGCCCGGGGGCGCTGTTGGCAAAGACGGATATTGAATCGGCCTTCCGGTTGCTTCCGGTGCATCCGGACAGTGTTCCGTTGTTAGGTTGCTTTTGGAATGGTGGTTACTATTTGGACAGATGTTTGCCAATGGGTTGCGCCATTTCTTGTTCATTGTTTGAGACATTTAGTACTTTTCTGGAGTGGGTGGTTAGGGACGTGGCGGGAGTTCAGTCGGTTATCCATTATTTGGATGATTTTTTGTTTATTGGGCCGCCTGATTCCGCAGTGTGTCGTAATACGTTAATGGCTATGTTTTGGGTAGCAGAGCTTTTTGGAGTTCCATTAGCGGCGGATAAGACGGAAGGTCCCACCACGGTGTTGAGTTTTTTGGGAATTTTAATTGACTCCGAGAGAATGGAGTGTCGGTTGCCGGAGGATAAGTTGGCCATGCTGCAGCAGGAGGTTGATAGAGCTAGAAGGAGGAAGCTGACTTTGAAAGAGTTGCAGTCTCTCTTGGGTAGATTGAATTTTGCATTTCGGATCATACCCATGGGCAGGATATTTTGTCGCAGGTTGTCGGTCGCAACAGCAGGTGTGAAAGAGCCGCATCATTTTGTTCGCCTGAGCAAGGAACACAAAGACGACTTGCTAGTGTGGCAACGTTTCTTGTGCAATTACAACGGGCGGTCGTTGATTCAGCAGGAGGTCTTAACAAACTTTGATTGCGAGATTTATACGGATGCAGCCGGTTCGGCTGGTTACGGGGCCTATTGCGGTGGTCGTTGGTGTGCCGGACGGTGGCCGGGCCAGTGGAGGGAGTTGGGCCTTACAAAAAATCTGGTTTTGCTGGAATTGTTTCTCATCGTGGTGGCGGTTTCCATTTGGGGTGAAATGTTTGCTAACAGGAGGATTCGTTTTCATTGCGACAACATGAGCGTCGTGTCGGTGATGAACAGTTTATCGGCCTCATCCCCCCGGTGATTAAGTTGGTGAGGGAGTTGGTTTTCCGGTGCTTGGAGCTGAACGCTTGTATTTCGGCTGTGCATGTGCCGGGGGTGCAGAACTCAATAGCCGATGCATTGTCTCGTTTCCAGTGGGACCGTTTTCGGGAATTGGCGCCGGACGCGGAGATCTCGGGAGAGGAATGCCCTTTGCATCTTTGGAGCGTGATTATGGACGAGCGGGCCGGTTGATTCGGGAGTCTGTGACGAGTCAAACCTGGGCATCATACGAAGCCTCTTGGAGGGTATGGCAAAGTTGGGTGTCGGTGTGGGGCCAGTTGGTGTCTGACGAAGATAGGATGTTGGCGGTGTTATTCTTGATCGGTAAGGCGGCCGAGGAAGGTTGGTCGATTTCGAAGGTAAACAAATTTGTTGCTGGATTGGCTTTTGCTTTTAAGTTGCAGGGGTTGGTGGACGCGACTAAGCATTTTTTAGTCAGACAAGCACTTAGGGGTTTTAGGAGAGGCAATCAGTCGATTGACCGTCGCCGCCCCATTTCGTTTAGCCTTTTGGAACGGTTGAGCGGAGTTTTGGAGATTATTTGTGCTTCAAGTTTTGAGTTGGCGTTATTTCGTCTCGCTTTTTCATTAGCATTTTTTGGGGCATTGCGTGTTGGGGAGCTGGTGTCGAGTTCCAGAGTTCGAGCAGGGGGTTTGTTGGCGGAGGATGTGGAAGTTTGGACGGGGGGTATCGTTTTTTGGATTCGGCATTCAAAGACTGACCAAATGGGGAGAGGAAAACGTGTGGTGCTGGGGAGGGTTAACGGGTCTCTGATGTGCCCTAGAGGTTGTCTGGAAGCATACTGGCAGTTATGGTCAGGCAGATCTGGCCCTTTGTTGTGTCACGTAGAGGGGTCCTTTTTGTCACGCTTTCAGTTCATTGCGGTGTTAAGAAGGGGCTTGCGGGAGTTGGGCCTTTCTCCGGATTTGTTTGGGTCGCATTCATTTCGTATCGGGGCGGCATCAGAAGCTGATAGTTTGGGTTTGGGCGCTGAAGACATTTGTAGAATTGGCAGGTGGACTTCCAATCGTTACTTAAGTTACGTCCGTCATTAATTTAGTGGTGTGATTATGATTTTGTATTTGACCCAAGTGTTTTTTCTTCATGCATCTTGTTGCAGGTGTGTCCCCTTACTTAGCCTGGATCTTCGGACATTCGTTCGTTCATTGGGGGGCGCTGCGGACCGAGGTCAGGCCGGACGGTAGGCAACTCGGATTTAGTAGGCGTCAAGTTGTCATTCGGTGGTTGGGATATAGGGGGATGGTGTGGAGCAGGGCCCTTTCTGAATTTTCTAAGGCGGTTCGTTTAGATAGACAACCTGACATTTTAATTGTGCATTTGGGGGGGAACGACTTGGGTGTGCGGCCTGTCAGGGAGTTGATTAGGGACATACGGTTCGATTTGTTGAGGTTGCAGTTATCATTTCCTGGGGTGTTGATTGTGTGGTCAGATATTGTGCCTAGGAAACAGTGGAGGGGGCTAGATCTTTGAAGGGTATTAATAGGGCTAGGGTCAAGTTGAATAGGGCAATAGCGGGTTTTGTTTCCAGGAACGGGGGGATTAGTGTGAGACATTTTGAATTGGAGTCAGGGCTTGGTAACTACTGGTTGGAGGACGGAGTCCACTTAAACGCGATTGGGATTGATTTGTGGACTTTAGCATTGCAAGAGGGAGTTGAACGGGCGTTGGTGGCGTTGGGGCACTCACGAGCCTGAGGTGGTCAGGGCTGTTCGTGTGTGGTGGGGGGGTGGGGGTTCTTGGAGTTGACGCTGATTGGTTGGGGGAAGGAATTGGAGCATAATTGCAGGCAATTTAAAATGTGGTGGGGTTGGATCTGGCATTTTGGTATGGGCTCTGGACGGGGTTTTACCCTGGGAGCTGTCGGTGGTTTTTTCTCTTCCCGGAACGGGATGTACGTTGCCCTCGAGCTGGTTTTCACGGCTGAGGGTAATATGGTGGTCGATCTTCTCTTGTGGGGTTTTGCCAGATCTTTTTAGCTCCAAGAACCCTCCCCTCGAATTTATACTGTTGTATTTATGTTTATGTTAATTTTGTTAATAAAAGTTGGCCGCTGTGGCCAAAATATCCAAAAGAATAATTGGTTATGTTTTTATTTAAGGAAAAGGTTGGGTCGGTGGGCAGTCTTGGTGGTTAGGTTACATACGTAGGAAAAGACCGTACTCGGCATATGCGGTCAAGATGGGGGCTGGAACAAAGCGCAGCTGGTAGGAGGCCCCCCATGACTGCTTTGAGCCGGGCGGTCTTTTTAAATAATGCTGCGGCTGGGGATAGGAGAATGGAAAGGGGGGGGAGGGGTTTAGAAGGGGGAGGTAGTAGGGAAAGTGCGGGAAAACCGCCATTCCCTACCTTAATTCAGGAGAAGGAAGACCCACCCACCCTCCCTTGTTGGCTTGTGCTTGGGGGTTTTTTAATGAAGGGGGGGGGAATTGTTGGGCAGAGTTTATATATTGATATGGCGAGGGAAGTTATATATCTATAAAAAAATAAATAAAAAAATACATTTTTGAGGTTTGGGATTACACTTTGTATGCGGGTGTTTGGTCATTATTTGCATTTTATTCGTTTATTGTCACAGTGGCAGTGGGGGGGTGGGGGTTCTTGGAGTTGACGCTGATTGGTTGGGGGAAGGAATTGGAGCATAATTGCAGGCAATTTAAAATGTGGTGGGGTTGGATCTGGCATTTTGGTATGGGCTCTGGACGGGGTTTTACCCTGGGAGCTGTCGGTGGTTTTTTCTCTTCCCGGAACGGGATGTACGGTGCCCTCGAGCTGGTTTTCACGGCTGAGGGTAATATGGTGGTCGATCTTCTCTTGTGGGGTTTTGCCAGATCTTTTTAGCTCCAAGAACCCTCCCCTCGAATTTATACTGTTGTATTTATGTTTATGTTAATTTTGTTAATAAAAGTTGGCCGTTGTGGCCAAAATATCCAAAAGAATAATTGGTTTTGTTTTTATTTATGGAAATTTTGGGTCGGTGGGCAGTCTTGGTGGTTAGGTTACATACGTAGGAAAAGACCGTACTCGGCATATGCGGTCATGTAGGTTTTAATGTTTTATGGCCAATGTGAACAGTCGTTTAACCTCTGCATGTGTACCAACTTAAGTTAAGCTCAATTTTGTGTTGTTTTTTTTTCTTCTCTGTATTGTTGCATTCTGTGCAACCCGGGGTGTGGCCTCCCTGTTTCTGAGCTAGAGACTATATAAGGCTTCCCCAGTCTAGTGTTTCACTGGTTGGGCCCAGTCCTTTCGTCTGCCCTTATTCACACTGAGGTCAACATTAACACATGGTAAGGTTTTAATATTAGACAGTGTAGGACTGTCCCGATCAGAGTTACCGTGATGAGGTGGGATGGCTTTTGTGCTATTTTTTTATCAAAAAACAGTATTACTAAAAACTCTGTGTTATTTAAATGCACTTTTGCTTTTTTACTTGGTTACATCAGGGTTTTTGTTTACTTTTTTTCTCTTGTAGGTTTTAATGTTTCATGGCCAATGTGAACATGCGTTTAACCTCTGCATGTGTACCAACTTAAGTTAAGCTCAATTTTATGTTTTTTTTTTTTTTTACAGACAGACACAAGCCTCACTCACCTCCCTCTGGCTTGTCACTCATCAGGCTGCTCTGGCATGTGGCTATGGAGGGCGCGCTGTTTGATGGCAGTCAGACATGGCCGCACACAGTGCACTCTGCAGCTTTGTCTGCTACTAAGTGATGTGGTCGGGCCGGCACTGTGCCTTTAACGTTGCTTGTGTGTCTGCCCGGCAGCATCATTACTACAGCTGCAGAGTGCACTGTGCGCGACCATGTTTGGTTAAGTGACAGCTGAGCTCAAGTAGTGCCGAAGCTGCTGGGGGAGCAGCCAGGGCTCCCTGGTGTCCCGGCCACTAGTGGGCCCCCTATTTGTTCAGGTCCCGGCAGTTGCCCGGGTATGCCGGGTGCTGACGCCGGCCCTGCCTCTGGCTGTCAGGATTGTGGGCCTACTATCTGAATGCACAATCTTTACCAGGGCCTGGTAGTCTTTACCTCTGAGGCCTATTGCTGCCGGACATCATATTAACATTTCACTCCTGGAGGGTATTGCAATGGGGATTGGATAATTCAGTGTGACTCTGCCAATTTCCCCACCAGAAAGTTCTACCTGTTGTCTCTGCACCAGGGCTATGATTTCCTTTTGCATGACTCTCTGCTCACTGGAACCAGCAGTTTTGGCCACCTGTTGTAACAAGACAATAACCTCTGCAAGACAATTTTCAATAATATTCGTATCAATGGTCATCATAGGGTTACATTCACATCGGTCAATATCAACAATCACCATTCCTTGGGCCTTCAGTTCTCAATGGTGAACTCCTTGTACCCCACCTGTGGCAAAGGCTGACCATTACTGGCTACTATTGTTAAATCACTATCTGGGCCACAGGTGATGTCTGTGACAGCCCAGTAGTGTTTATAGAGAATGTAAGGCATAGTTGTAACCTGAGAGCCGGTGTCCAAAAAAGCGTTCATCGGGATGCCGTCGATCACAATGGGGAGGACAGGTCGTCCTGTGACGTACTTGGCTCATCAGTTTTGTGGGCCTGGTCATCCTATTCCTGTGGTTTGGCCCTCTGCCCCAAGGGTCGCTCGTTTAAATGACAGTACCTTGCAATATGTTCCGCCTGAGTGCAGCGGCGGCAGATGGGTCGTCCGTCCTGATGATAGCGATCGTCGTCTCTTCCTCTATTTGTTGGGATCCTCTTCTGTCGTCGCCAGGGGACGTCCTCCTGTGTGGAGGCTAGCTTGATCTTCTCCTTTCGGGGTTCCTGTAGGGAATGCACGGCCCGGGATAGTGCAGCTACACATTCCTGAACCTGGAGGCACAGTCCTGTAGAAGGGTCATCATTCAGGATCTGTGCATCGGCCTCAACCGGGACCTGAGGATATGATGCCACCTCCTGTGGTATGTGAGGGCTGGACTCCTAAGGGGCACTGTGCGGCTGGGCTTATGTTCGTGCAGCACCCGGATGGCCCTGTCTTTAAATTGTGCAAAGTCCAGGTCAGGATTTTGCCAGGCCAGGATGCGTAGCTGGGCCCTGTGGGTGCTGGACAGGAGTGCCTCAATGAACTGTTCCTTTAAGAGCTTATCCCCACCTTGTATGCTGTTAGGATCAACCTGCTTTATGGCCCGTAGTACCTCTTGCAGATTAAGGGCATAGTTCCGTATGCTATCCTGTGTTTTTTGCTTACACTCAAATAACTTCTTTTTTGTTTCTGCAGCAGTGCGGGTGTCAAAGGCGATTTGGAGTTTGGCAAAGATCTGCTGCACAGTTCTTTTTTCCATATCTGGCCAGGATTTTACCTCTCTTAGGGCCGCGCCAATCAGTTGGCCAGTTAAGATGCTGACCTTCTGGTGGTCTGTCAGGGGATACACGTCAAATAGGCTGCAGAGTCTTTCCTTAAAGTCACTTAATGTATGGGACTCTCTGGAATATTGTGGCAGCCTGGCCGCTCCAGGAATATAAGGCATGGACAGCGGCATTATGGGCGCTGTAGCTGCGGCAGGGTCTGGCTGGCTTGTTGGAGCTGCATGCTCGATTACCGCCAGTCCTCCTCATGACATGGCTTTTCCCCCTTGCTAACCTGGTAGAAGCTGGCGTCTCTCCTCCAGAGTATGTAGCGGTTCTTCCGATGCACAGTCTGCAGCGGTTCCCGGCCCTCCGTCCAGCACTTTGTGGCGTCCTCACTTCTTGCTCTGCTGCACGGTGTCTTCACTTCCGGCATTCCTCTCAGCGCGGCACCTGTTTCTCTTTTTCGCGTGCTTTCGGCCAGCTCCCCCCACGAAGGTATGTCTCCTTTTCCACTCACGCTCCACACGGCGCGGCAATGGTGGTTTTCAAACAAACTTTCACAGTCTCTGGCACACAGTACCTGGCGATGCCAGGGCATGAAATCCTGCTCGTGACGCCAAAAGATGAGTTGCCCACCAGGGCAGCGGTGTTCTCGGCACCAGGTCCGGTCTCTGTTAAAGGGGATGTCACAGTGGCTGCGACCCATTCCGTGGCCCTGGGACTCACTGTAAAAGGGGAACGGTCTTTAAAGGGGAATTGTGGTAAAGTCTGTCATGATGCCATCTGTGGAGTTTGGTCAATAGGGGAACTGACACTGCTTTAAAGGGGTCCTCAAGGAAATGTTGTTGCAGCAAGGATGGTGACGCTTCCCACAGGTGAAGCAGGGTCCCCAGGGCTCCCAAGGTGTATGGTGATGATGGTGTTTGCCAGTCAATGAGTAAAGGACACAGAGTTGCAGTCTTTACCTGGTTTACTGAAGTTGTCACAGGCCTCAGTCCAGGGTACCGGCAAAAGGTACATAAGGAGTCCTGGCAGCCCAGAAACAAGTGAAATCCCCTTGGCAAGTCAGGTTGTGAGTCTTCCACTTTGCACTTGCTATAGGTCCCTTGCTGCCTGAAGTGTTCTAACAAGGTCCTGGTTCCTTCCCCTGTCCTGGGACAGGTACCAATATGGTAGGCAGCTTGAGCCATTCCCTCTGGGGTCTCTGCACCGTGACTCTAGGCTCCAGAATGCTGCTGTACCACAGACTTAATTTTGGCAATATACGTGTAGTTCTGTGCCCTCCAGTTCTGCTATGGGGCTTGCAGCTCCCCACAGCCTCGGGCTCCGGGTACCCGGTCTCTGCGCTCTGGCTCCTCGGAGGCCCACTCGCAGCCTCCTTGAGCCCTCAAATCTCTCCTTTCCTGTCTCTGTCTGCTCCAGACTGAACTGACTCCTCCTCCAGACCAGGATCTTTATTCAGGGAAGCTGCCCTAAAACTGGGTTTTGAGCTCCTCCTCCTGACCTGGATTCAGAAGGTGTTGTGTGTGAATTACATGCCAAAGAGATCCCTCTTGTTTCCAGGCATAGCACTACCCTCCCCGAGAGGAAGGCAGCACTACTGTGGTACCCAAACTCCTGGGGTGCCACACATCCATTAATTGTTTCAACAGCTCTGCATTTTTAATGGGCTTACTGGCTGATGAAAGAAATGCTCTGCTTCTCCACATAGGGCTATAATCATGGGATATGCATAATTCAAATCTGTGTAAATATTAGCGACTTGACCTGCAGCAGCTCTACACGCCTCAGTGAGTACCGTCAACTCTGCCTCCTGCACTGACATGTGAGGAGGGAGTAGTTCAGCTCGGATTACCTCATCTGAGGATACTACTGCAAGTAGTGTAGCTTACATATCACTCATCAAACTCAATCTGACAGGTGCCCCGCCTCTATCAATTAAAATTGCTAATGTATCAAAGTGTGTAGCGCCTCCCCTCTGCAGTGTGTAGACGTTCCCCCTGTTCTACTTTGTTGTGTTATAAGAGTATCAATTAAAATTGCTAGATGTATTATCAAGGCATTTAATTTTGATTTTGATAATGCTGCTACAATTCTTAAGCTGGCAACCCACGTCAAGGGTCCTTACGTATTGCCAGTCCTACTTTAACAAAAAAAACACAATAAGAGGAAAAAACCTAAACTATTCTTGACAAAAAAACAGTACAGTGGGACGTAAGGTGTTTTATGACTGTTTTGATGTCACCCTCAAAAGATGTAATGTTCTGAATCCAGCAACCCTCCTGCCTGTGGATTCAGAAATGGGGCAATTGGTGACAGCGTTAGCAAGTGAGGAAGAGTACTTTGACATGACGCATATGAACTGATGAGTCAGGGGACAGTGGGTTTAACCCCTTTACCCCCAAGGGTGGTTTGCACGTTAATGACCGGGCCAATTTTTACAATTCTGACCACTGTCCCTCTATGAGGTTATAACTCTGGAACGCTTCACCGGATCTTGGCGATTCTGACACTGTTTTCTCGTGACATATTGTACTTCATGACAGTGGTAAAATTTCTCCGATATAACTTGCGTTTATTTGTGAAAAAAATGGAAATGTGGCGAAAATGTTGAAAATTTCGCAATTTTCAAACTTTCAGTTTTTGTGCTCTTAAACCAGGGGCCTCCTCTTCCATGTACTATTACAAGTTGGTTCATAGGATATTATGGTAATCATTGATGCAGCCTTTATATTTTATGTGATATTCTTTTTATATTTATCTGTATGCTGCACCTATGTATGAACCTCCCTTTAAACTTAGCCCTGCTTTCATGAGCCTTGCTCCTATGTGAGACCTACTCCGCGTGAAGCCCTTTTTTATCCGATGTTTCATATATATATTTATTGATTATTATGGTTTTTCACACGTTTGGTAGTCTCTATATTATATTTATGTATGTTACATAATAAACTGCATATATTTTCTATCTCCATAGACTTCCTATGATAGGAGTAGTGTGCATCTTTTTTTTTTGCCTATGTATTTATTATTGGTGTGGCTATTAGCATGTGGCACTAGTGTGTAGCCTTTCCTTGTTTTTTGCATCCTTCATTATTATCTTTGCTAGTGTTGTTCTTAAATACGTTTTATACGTATTTTTCAATAAATATTTAAATTTTAGCTCTAGTGTCCATTTTTCTTTCGGTTCTTAAACCAGAGAGTTATATGACACAAAATAGTTAATAAATAACATTACCCACATGTCTACTTTACATCAGCACAATTTTGGAAAAACATTTTTTGGTTAGGAAGTTATAAGGGTTAAAAGTTGACCAGTAATTTCTCATTTTTACAACAAAATTTACAAAACCATTGTTTTTAGGGACCACCTCACATTTGAAGTCACTTTGAGGGGTCTATATGGCAGAAAATACCTAAAAATGACACCATTCTGAAAACTGCACCCCTCAAGGTACTTAAAACCACATTCAAGAAGTTTATTAACCCTTCAGGTGTTTCACACCAGGTGAAGCAACATGGCAGGAAAAAATGAACATTTAACTTTTTAGTCACAAAAATGAACTTTCAGCAATAATTTATTTATTTTCCCAAACGTAAAAAGAGAAAATGGACCTCTAAAGTTGTTGTCCAATTTGTCCGGAGTACGCTGATACCCCACATGTGAGGGGGAACCACTTTTTGGGCGCACGGCAGGGCTCAGAAGGAAAGGAGCGCCGTTTGACATTTTCAAGCTAAAATTGGCTGGAATTGAGATCGGACGTCATGTCGCGTCTGGCGAGCCCCTGATGTGCCTAAACAGTGGAAACCCCCCACAAGTGACCCCATTTTGGAAACTAGACCCCTAAGGAACTTATCTAGGTGTGTGTTGAGCACTTTGAACCCCGAGTGCTTCACAGAAATTTATAACGCCCGGGCGTAAAAATAAAAAATCCTATTTTTCCACAAACATGATTGTTTAGTCCACAATTTTTTATTTTACCAAGGGTAACAGGAAAATTGGACCACAAAATTTGTAGTTCAATTTGTCCTGAGTACGCTGGTACCCCACATGTGGGGGGAACTACTTTTTGGGTGCACGGCAGGGCTCAGAAGGAAAGGAGCGCCGTTTGACATTTTCAAGCTAAAATTGGCTGGAATTTAGATCGGACGCCATGTCGCGTTTGGCGAGCCCCTGATGTGCCTAAACAGTGGAAACCCCCCACAAGTGACCCCATTTTGGAAACTAGACCCCCTAAGGAACTTATTTAGGTGTGTGGTGAGAATTTTGAACCCCCAAGTGCTTCACTAAAGTTTATGATGCCCGGCGTGAAAATAAAAAATTATATTTTATTCCCACAAAAATTATCTTTCAGTCCCTAATTTTTTATTTTCCCAAGGGTAACAGGATAAATTGGAACCCAAAAGTTGCTGTCTAATTTGTTCTGAGAACGCTGGTACCCCATATGTGGGAAAAAACTGTTTGGGCACTTCAGGGCTCAGAAGGGAAGCAGTGACGATTTGGAATGCAGACTTTGATGGACTGGTCTGAGGGCATCATGTTCTGTTTGCAGAGGCCCTGATGTGCCTAAACAGTAAAAAAAAAAACACAGGTGACATCATTTTGGAACCTAGACCCCCCAGGAACTTACTTAGATGTGCCCCCTCTTTGGAACTAATCTACTGGTTCCTGTAAAGTAAATTAGCAGTGCATGGAGGTGTGGTACAATTTGAAGCAATCCTTCATACACAGGCCAGGTTTGTCGGGGCAGGTGTCGCATTGATAGATGGTGTCCTTGCGTATTCCTCTTTTGTAGCACACGCTGCACCTTTTTTGTGGCTTATCTTTTCTATCAGTTGGCGGGACCACCCCCGGAAAATGCTGACCTGGTACGATGCAAGCACTGTTGTGAATTCTTGGGCTCCCTCCGGTGGTTGTAAGTGGCACTTTTGTGAGTTCTGCTCTTGGGCTCCCTCCGGTGGTTTTAAGTGGAATGGCTGCTCCTTGGATTTAGCAGTCTGCAGCTGCTTCCACTAATTGTCTTTCTGCTCGGCTATTTATGCCTGGCTCTTCCCTTCAGCCAGTGCCACTTGTCAATGGTTCCTGGTTGGATTCACATCTCTCTTGGATTTCCCTGATATCCTGACCAGTTCAGCAAAGATAAGTCCTTGCTTTGCTCTTTTCTGTCCATATGTTGTGGACTTATTCGTTCTGTGCATTCTATGTTTTGTCCAGCTTGTCAGTATGGATTAATTCAGTTAAGCTGGAAGCTCTGGGAAGCAGATTTACCCTCCACACCTTTAGTCAGGTGTGGAGATTTTTGTAAACTGTGTGGATTTTTGTAGTTTTTTAATACTGACCGCACAGTATTCTATCCTGTCCTATCTATCTAGCTAGACTGGCCTCCTGTGCTACATCCTGGTTTCATTCTGTGTATGTCTTTTCCCTCTCACTCACAGTCATTACTTGTGGGGGGCTATCTATCCTTAGGGGATT
The DNA here is from genome assembly GCF_032444005.1 of Ranitomeya imitator. Classification (NCBI taxonomy): domain Eukaryota; kingdom Metazoa; phylum Chordata; class Amphibia; order Anura; family Dendrobatidae; genus Ranitomeya; species Ranitomeya imitator. Next base: position 700,297,952 of record NC_091283.1, read on the forward strand.
TTCTCTGAGGCAAGATAGTTTTCCTGTTTCTATCTTTAGGGGTAGTGTTGTGAATTCTGTTGTTGAGCTCCCTCCTGTGGTCGTGAATGGTACTTCGGCTGGTTCTGTCCATGGGCTTCCTCTGGTGGTTGTGAGTGGGGCTGCTGTTGTGAGTTCTGTGATCGGGCTCCCTCCTGTGGTCACAAGTGGTACTGCGGCTTCTGAGTTTCCTTCCTCAGGTGATGAGGTTAAGTCGTTAGGTGCTGCTCTATTTAACTCCACCTAGTGCTTTGATCCTGGCCTCCAGTCAATGTTCTAGTATTGGTCTTGCTACCTCCTGGATTGTTCCTGTGGCCTGTCTGCTCAGCATAAGCTAAGTTCTGCTTATGTTACTTTTTGTTGCTTTATTTTCTGTCCAGCTTGCGTTTTTGGTTTTGCTTGCTTGCTGGAGACTCTGGGACGCAGAGGGAGCACCTCCGTACCGTTAGTCGGTGCGGAGGGTCTTTTTGCCCCTCTGCGTGGATGTTTGTAGGTTTTTGTGTTGACCGCAAAGCTATCTTTCCTATACTCGGTCTATTCAGTAAGTCGGGCCTCACTTTGCTAAATCTATTTCATCTCTGTGTTTGTGTTTTCATCTTACTCACAGTCATTATGTGTGGGGGGCTGCCTTTTCCTTTGGGGAGTTTCTCTGGGGCAAGGTAGGCTTATTTTTCTATCTTCAGGTCTAGCTAGTTTCTCAGGCTGTGCCGAGTTGCATAGGGAGCGTTAGGCGCAATCCACGGCTACCTCTAGTGTTGTTTGATAGGTTTAGGGATTGCGGTCAGCAGAGTTCCCACGTCTCAGAGCTCGTCCTGTGTTTTGTGGTTTTTGTCAGGTCACTTGTTGTGCTCTGAACTTCAAGGTCCATTGTGGTTCTGAATTACCTATTCATAACAGTACTGGAGGCCCAAAGTACTATGCTTCTCAATAGAGGGAAAAAAGAAGTTCTGAGACCATTTTTTTTTTCATTGCACTGTGTTTTGCCTTTTTTTTCCCCTAGACATTTGGTGATGGACATTAAAGGTCTGTCTTCATGTGTGGATCTTCTCACTGCAAGAGTACAAAATATTCAAGACTTTGTGGCTCAGAATTCTATGTTAGAACCAAGAATTCCTATTCCTGATTTGTTTTCTGGAGATAGAGCTAATTTTCTGAGTTTCAAAAATAATTGCAAACTGTTTCTGGCGTTGAAACCTCGCTCCTCTGGTGACCCAGTTCAACAAGTTAAGATCACTATTTCTTTATTACGTGGCGACCCTCAAGACTGGGCATTTTCCCTTGCGCCAGGAGATCCTGCATTATGTAATATTGATGCGTTTTTTCTGGCGCTCGAATTACTGTACGATGAACCTAATTCAGTGGAGTAGGCAGAGAAAAATTTGCTGGCTCTGTGTCAGGGTCAGGATGAGATAGAGATTTATTGTCAGAAGTTTAGAAAGTGGTCTGTGCTCACTCAATGGAATGAATGTGCTTTGGCAGCAATCTTCAGAAAGGGTCTCTCTGAAGCCCTTAAGGATGTCATGGTGGGATTTCCTATGCCTGCTGGTCTGAATGAGTCTATGTCTTTGGCCATTCAGATCGGTCGACGCTTGCGTGAGCGTAAATCTGTGCACCATTTGGCGCTATTATCTGAGCATAAACCTGAGCCTATGCAGTGCGATAGGACTTTGACCAGAGCTGAAAGGCAAGAACACAGACGTCAGACGTCAGCTGCCAAAAAGGAAACAGAGAAGCACATTGCTAAGGAGAGTAAAACTAATCCCAAACTGTTCTTCAACTATATCAATAGTAAAAGAATAAAAACTGAAAATGTAGGCCCCTTAAAAAATAGTGAGGAAAGAATGGTTGTAGATGACGAGGAAAAAGCTAACATATTAAACACCTTCTTCTCCACGGTATTCACGGTGGAAAATGAAATGCTAGGTAAAATCCCAAGAAACAATGAAAACCCTATATTAAGGGTCACCAATCTAACCCAAGAAGAGGTGCGAAACCGGCTAAATAAGATTAAAATAGATAAATCTCCGGGTCCGGATGGCATACACCCACGAGTACTAAGAGAACTAAGTAATGTAATAGATAAACCATTATTTCTTATTTTTAGTGACTCTATAGCGACAGGGTCTGTTCCGCAGGACTGGCGCATAGCAAATGTGGTGCCAATATTCAAAAAGGGCTCTAAAAGTGAACCTGGAAATTATAGGCCAGTAAGTCTAACCTCTATTGTTGGTAAAATATTTGAAGGGTTTCTGAGGGATGTTATTCTGGATTATCTCAATGAGAATAACTGTTTAACTCCATATCAGCATGGGTTTATGAGAAATCGCTCCTGTCAAACCAATCTAATCAGTTTTTATGAAGAGGTAAGCTATAGACTGGACCACGGTGAGTCATTGGACGTGGTATATCTCGATTTTTCCAAAGCGTTTGATACCGTGCCGCACAAGAGGTTGGTACACAAAATGAGAATGCTTGGTCTGGGGGAAAATGTGTGTAAATGGGTTAGTAACTGGCTTAGTGATAGAAAGCAGAGGGTGGTTATAAATGGTATAGTCTCTAACTGGGTCGCTGTGACCAGTGGGGTACCGCAGGGGTCAGTATTGGGACCTGTTCTCTTCAACATATTCATTAATGATCTGGTAGAAGGTTTACACAGTAAAATATCGATATTTGCAGATGATACAAAACTATGTAAAGCAGTTAATACAAGAGAAGATAGTATTCTGCTACAGATGGATCTGGATAAGTTGGAAACTTGGGCTGAAAGGTGGCAGATGAGGTTTAACAATGATAAATGTAAGGTTATACACATGGGAAGAGGGAATCAATATCACCATTACACACTGAACGGGAAACCACTGGGTAAATCTGACAGGGAGAAGGACTTGGGGATCCTAGTTAATGATAAACTTACCTGGAGCAGCCAGTGCCAGGCAGCAGCTGCCAAGGCAAACAGGATCATGGGGTGCATTAAAAGAGGTCTGGATACACATGATGAGAGCATTATACTGCCTCTGTACAAATCCCTAGTTAGACCGCACATGGAGTACTGTGTCCAGTTTTGGGCACCGGTGCTCAGGAAGGATATAATGGAACTAGAGAGAGTACAAAGGAGGGCAACAAAATTAATAAAGGGGATGGGAGAACTACAATACCCAGATAGATTAGCAAAATTAGGATTATTTAGTCTAGAAAAAAGACGACTGAGGGGCGATCTAATAACCATGTATAAGTATATAAGGGGACAATACAAATATCTCGCTGAGGATCTGTTTATACCAGGGAAGGTGACGGGCACAAGGGGGCATTCTTTGCGTCTGGAGGAGAGAAGGTTTTTCCACCAACATAGAAGAGGATTCTTTACTGTTAGGGCAGTGAGAATCTGGAATTGCTTGCCTGAGGAGGTGGTGATGGCGAACTCAGTCGAGGGGTTCAAGAGAGGCCTGGATGTCTTCCTGGAGCAGAACAATATTGTATCATACAATTATTAGGTTCTGTAGAAGGACGTAGATCTGGGTATTTATTATGATGGAATATAGGCTGAACTGGATGGACAAATGTCTTTTTTCGGCCTTACTAACTATGTTACTATGTTACTATGTTAGAATGGGCTGTGTTTCTACTGTGGTGATTCCACTCATGCCATCTCCGATTGTCCTAGCGCACTAAGCGGTTCTCTAAGTCTGCCACCATTGGTACGGTACAGTCGAAATTTATTTTGTCCGTTACTTTGATCTGCTCTTTGTCTTCCTATTCTGTCATGGCATTTGTGGATTCAGGCGCTGCCCTGAATTTGATGGACTTGGAGTTTGCTAGGCGCTGTGGGTTTGTCTTGGAGCCCTTGCAGTGTCTTATTCCATTGAGAGGAATTGATGCTACGCCTTTGGCCAAGAGTAAGCCTCAGTATTGGACCCAGCTGACCATGTGCATGGCTCCTGCGCACCAGGAGAATATTCGCTTTCTGGTGTTGCAAAATCTGCATGATGTGGTCGTGTTGGGGTTGCCATGGCTACAAGTCCATAACCCAGTATTAGATTGGAAATCTATGTCTGTGTCCAGCTGGGGTTGTCAGGGGGTACATGGTGATGTTCCATTTCTGTCTGTCTCATCATCCACCCCTTCTGAGGTCCCAGAGTTCTTGTCTGATTACCGGGATGTATTCGATGAGCCCAAGTCCAATGCCCTACCTCCGCATAGGGATTGTGATTGTGCTATCGAGTTGATTCCTGGCAGTAAGTTTCCTAAGGCTCGACTGTTTAATTTATCTGTACCTGAGCACGCCGCTATGCGGAGTTATGTAAAAGAATCCTTGGAGAAGGGTCATATTCGCCCGTCGTCATCGCCATTGGGAGCAGGGTTTTTTTTTGTGGCCAAGAAGGATGGTTCGCTGAGACCTTGTATTGATTACCACCTTCTAAATAAAATCACGGTCAAATTTCAGTACCCCTTGCCGCTGCTATCTGATTTGTTTGCTCGGATTAAGGGGGCTAGTTGGTTCACCAAGATAGATCTTCGTGGTGCATATAATCTTGTGCGTATTAAATGGGGCGATGAATGGAAAACTGCATTTAATACGCCCGAGGGCCATTTTGAGTACCTAGTTATGCCATTCGGACTTGCCAATGCTCCATCAGTATTTCAGTCCTTTATGCATGACATCTTCCGAGAGTACCTGGATAAATTCCTGATTGTATACTTGGATGATATTTTGGTCTTCTCAGATGATTGGGAGTCTCATGTGAAGCAGGTCAGAATGGTGTTCCAGGTCCTGCGTGCTAATTCTTTGTTTGTGAAGGGATCAAAGTGTCTCTTTGGAGTTCAGAAGGTTTCATTTTTGGGGTTAATTTTTTCCCCTTCTACCATCGAGATGGACCCTGTTAAGGTCCAGGCCATTTATGATTGGACTCAGCCGACATCTCTGAAGAGTCTGCAAAAGTTCCTTGGTTTTGCTAAATTTTATCGTCGCTTCATCTGTAATTTTTCTAGTATTGCTAAACCATTGACCGATTTGACCAAGAAGGGTGCTGATGTGGTTAATTGGTCTTCTGCTGCTGTGGAAGCTTTTCAAGAGTTGAAGCGTCGTTTTTCTTCTGCCCCTGTGTTGTGTCAACCAGATGTTTCGCTTCCGTTCCAGGTTGAGGTTGATGCTTCTGAAATTGGAGCGGGGGCTGTTTTGTCGCAAAGAGGTGCTGATTGCTCGGTGATGAAGCCATGCGCCTTCTTTTCCAGGAAGTTTGCGCCTGCTGAGCGAAATTATGATGTTGGCAATCGAGAGTTGCTGGCCATGAAGTGGGCATTCGAGGAGTGGCGTCATTGGCTTGAAGGAGCTAAGCATCGCGTGGTGGTCTTGACTGATCACAAGAACTTAACTTATCTCGAGTCTGCCAAACGGTTGAATCCTAGACAGGCTCGTTGGTCGCTGTTTTTCTCCCGTTTTGACTTTGTGGTTTCGTACCTTCCGGGCTCTAAAAATGTGAAGGCGGATGCTCTGTCTAGGAGTTTTGTGCCCGACTCTCCGGGTTTGCCAAAGCCGGCGGGTATTCTCAAAGAGGGAGTAATTGTGTCTGCCATCTCCCCTGATTTGCGGCGGGTGCTGCAAAAATTTCAGGCTAATAAACCTGATCGTTGCCCAGCAGAGAAACTGTTTGTCCCTGATAGGTGGACGAATAAAGTTATCTCTGAGGTTCATTGTTCGGTGTTGGCTGGTCATCCTGGAATCTTTGGTACCAGAGATTTGGTGGCTAGATCCTTTTGGTGGCCGTCTCTGTCGTGGGATGTGCGTTCTTTTGTGCAGTCCTGTGGGATTTGTGCTCGGGCTAAGCCCTGCTGTTCTCGTGCCAGTGGGTTGCTTTTGCCCTTGCCGATCCCGAAGAGGCCTTGGACACATATCTCTATGGATTATATTTCGGATCTCCCCGTCTCTCAAAAAATGTCGGTCATTTGGGTAGTTTGTGATCGCTTCTCTAAGATGATCCATTTGGTACCCTTGTCTAAATTACCTTCCTCCTCTGATTTGGTGCAATTGTTCTTCCAGCATGTGGTTCGTTTACATGGCATTCCAGAGAACATCGTTTCTGACAGAGGTTCCCAGTTTGTTTCAAGGTTTTGGCGAGCCTTTTGTGCTAGGATGGGCATTGATTTGTCTTTTTCCTCGGCTTTCCATCCTCAGACAAATGGCCAGACTGAACGAACCAATCAGACCTTGGAAACATATCTGAGATGTTTTGTTTCTGCTGATCAGGATGATTGGGTGTCCTTTTTGCCGTTGGCTGAGTTCGCTCTTAATAATCGGGCCAGCTCGGCTACCTTGGTTTCACCGTTTTTCTGCAATTCTGGGTTCCATCCTCGTTTCTATTCAGGGCAGGTTGATTCTTCGGACTGTCCTGGTGTGGATACTGTGGTGGACAGGTTGCAGCGGATTTGGACTCATGTAGTGGACAATTTGACCTTGTCCCAGGAGAAGGCTCAACGTTTCGCTAATCGCAGACGCTGTGTGGGTCCCTGACTTCGTGTTGGGGATTTGGTTTGGTTGTCATCTCGTTATATTCCTATGAAGGTTTCCTCTCCTAAGTTTAAGCCTCGTTTCATTGGTCCGTATAGGATTTCTGAGGTTCTTAATCCTGTGTCTTTTCGTTTGACCCTTCCAGATTCTTTTTCCATCCATAACGTATTCCATAGGTCATTGTTGCGGAGATACGTGGCGCCTGTGGTTCCATCTGTTGATCCTCCTGCCCCGGTTTTGGTGGAGGGGGAGTTGGAGTATATAGTGGAGAAGATTTTGGATTCTCGTGTTTCGAGACGGAAACTCCAGTACCTGGTCAAGTGGAAGGGTTATGGTCAGGAAGATAATTCCTGGGTCTTTGCCTCTGATGTCCATGCTGCCGATCTTGTTCGTGCCTTTCATGTGGCTCATCCTGGTCGGCCTGGGGGCTCTGGTGAGGGTTCAGTGACCCCTCCTCAAGGGGGGGTACTGTTGTGAGTTCTGTGATCGGGCTCCGTCCTGTGGTCACGAGTGGTACTGCGGCTTCTGAGTTTCCTTCCTCAGGTGATGAGGTTAAGTCGTTAGGTGCTGCTCTATTTAACTCCACCTAGTGCTTTGATCCTGGCCTCCAGTCAATGTTCTAGTATTGGTCTTGCTACCTCCTGGATCGTTCCTGTGGCCTGTCTGCTCAGCATAAGCTAAGTTCTGCTTGTGTTACTTTTTGTTGCTTTATTTTCTGTCCAGCTTGCGTTTTTGGTTTTGCTTGCTTGCTGGAGGCTCTGGGACGCAGAGGGAGCACCTTTGTACCGTTAGTCGGTGCGGAGGGTCTTTTTGCCCCTCTGCGTGGTTGTTTATAGGTTTTTGTGTTGACCGCAAAGCTATCTTTCCTATACTCGGTCTATTCAGTAAGTCGGGCCTCACTTTGCTAAATCTATTTCATCTCTGTGTTTGTGTTTTCATCTTACTCACAGTCATTATGTGTGGGGGGCTGCCTTTTCCTTTGGGGAGTTTCTCTGGGGCAAGGTAGGCTTATTTTTCTATCTTCAGGTCTAGCTAGTTTCTCAGGCTGTGCCGAGTTGCATAGGGAGCGTTAGGCGCAATCCACGGCTACCTCTAGTGTTGTTTGATAGGTTTAGGGATTGCGGTCAGCAGAGTTCCCACGTCTCAGAGCTCGTCCTGTGTTTTGTGGTTTTTGTCAGGTCACTTGTTGTGCTCTGAACTTCAAGGTCCATTGTGGTTCTGAATTACCTATTCATAACAGGCTGCGACTTCTGAGGTTCCTTCCACAGGTGACGAAGTTAATTCGTTATCTGGCTGCTCTATTTAACTTCACCTAGATCTTTGCTCCATGCCACCTGTCAATGTTCCAGTATTGGTCTAGTTCGCTCCTGGATCGTTCTTGTGACCTGTCTTCCCAGCAGAAGCTAAGTTCCTGCTTGTTTTTCTCTGTTTGCTATTTTTTCTGTCCAGCTTGCTATTTTGATTTTTGTCTTGCTTGCTGGAAGCTCTGGGACGAAGAGGGAGCGCCTCCGCACCGTGAGTCGGTGCGGGGGGTCTTTTTGCACCCTCTGCGTGGTCTTTTTGTAGTTTTTTGTGCTGACCGCAAAGTTACCTTTCCTATCCTCTGTCTGTTCAGTAAGACGGGCCTCACTTTGCTAAATCTATTTCATCTCTGTGTTTGTAATTTTCATCTTAACTCACAGTCATTATATGTGGGAGGCTGCCTGTTCCTTTGGGGAATTTCTCTGAGGCAAGGTAGGCTTTATTTTTCTATCTCTAGGGCTAGCTAGTTCCTTAGGCTGTGACGAGTTGCATAGGGAGCGTTAGGAGCAATCCACGGCTATTTCTAGTGTGTGTGATAGGATTAGGGATTGCGGTCAGCAGAGTTCCCACGTCTCAGAGCTTGTCTGTATTATTAGTAACTATCAGGTCATTCCGTGTGCTCTTAACCACCAGGTCCATTATTGTCCTCACCACCAGGTCATAACAGGGTAGTTAATTCTCAGGCTGTGACGAGGTGCCTAGGGAGTGACAGGAGCATCCCACGGCTACTTCTAGTGTTGTGTTGAGCTTAGGGACTGCGGTCAGTATAGGTACCACCTCCTTCAGAGCTCGTCCCATGTTGCTCCTAAACCACCAGTTCATAACAGTACAAGTGGCCAAAAATGAATTAAATGCATCTCAAAAGAAGGAAAAAAAAATTCTGAGCCATTTTTTTTCTGTGCTCTGTTTTGTCTTTTATTTCCTCTTGATCTCTGGGTGGTTCAGGATTTATGCTCTGGCATGGATGTTCAGGGTTTGTTTTCTGGTGTGGATCAACTTGCTGCAAGAGTACAGAGTATCCAAGATTATGTTGTCCAGACTCCGGCTTTGGAGCCTAAAATTCCTACTCCTGATTTGTTTTTTGGGGACAGATCCCGTTTTTGAACTTTAAAAATAACTGCAAATTGTTTTTTGCTTTGAAACCCCGTTCTTCTGGTGATCCCATTCAGCAAGTTAAAAATCATCATATCCTTGCTGCGTGGTGACCCTCAGGACTGGGCATTCTCCCTTGAATCAGGGGATCCGGCATTGCTGAATGTAGACGCATTTTTTCAAGAGCTCAGATTATTGTATGACGAACCTAATTCTGTGGATCATGCAGAAAAAACCCTGTTGGCCCTGTGTCAAGGTCAGGAAGCGGCAGAATTATACTGCCAGAAATTTAGGAAATGGTCTGTGCTCACTAAATGGAATGAGGATGCTCTGGCTGCTATTTTCAGAAAAGGTCTTTCTGAAGCCCTTAAAGATGTTATGGTGGGCTTCCCTACGCCTGCTGGTTTGAGCGAATCTATGTCTCTAGCCATTCAGATTGATCGGCGTCTGCGCGAGCGCAAAGCTGTGCACCATATGGCAGTGTCCTCTGAGCAGAGTCCTGAGCCTATGCAATGTGATAGGATTTTGACTAGAACAGAACGGCAGGAATTCAGACGTCAGAATAGGCTGTGTTTTTACTGTGGTGATTCTGCTCATGTTATTTCTGATTGCCCTAAGCGTACTAGGAGGGTCGCTAGGTCTGTTACCATCAGTACTGTACAGCCTAAATTTCTTTTATCTGTGACCCTGATTTGCTCATTATCGTCCTTTGCTGTCATGGCATTTGTGGATTCAGGCGCTGCCCTGAACTTAATGGACTTAGAATTCGCCAGACGCTGTGGTTTTTCCTTGCAGCCTTTGCAGAGCACTAGAGTTGAGCGACCTTGACCTTTTTAGAGTCGAGCCGGGTTTTGCGAAACCCGACTATGTCCAAAGTCGGGTCGAGTGAAATCGGCCGATTATGACGTAAAGTCGGGATCGACCGAAACACGAAACCCAATGCAAGTCAATGGGGCAGCATAGTCGGCAGTGAGTGGGGGCCAGGAAAACACCTAGAGTACCCATTTTAATGTCAAAACCATCCATTCTTCTTAATGAAGCTTGTCAAGCGTAATTTACCTTATAATAATTGGAAGGCATTTGAAATTGGGGGTCATTTGGCTAAAGTTGTGGGGGGTAGGGCTGGTTCAAGTAATTAGTGGGCCCAGGAAATCTGGACCACGTCACGGCAGTGGAGCAGGGAGAGGTAAGTATTTCAACTTTGCAAGTGCTGTGAACCTGAGCAAGCAGGGGGGGCCCACTCGTTGGCATTGGCACTGGCACAGGGCCCCTCAAAGTACAGCGGTGTGTTTGCACGGCGGGGGCGCCTCCCACCGGCAGCAACACTTTTGCGTACTATGAGAGGCCCTGTGCCAGTGACGTCGCCAACTAGTATTCCTCCCCCCACCTGATGAAGGAACCTGCACTTTCATCTGCACCTTCCTCTTTGTCCCCGTGTAAGGTGGTATGGTATGCGGGAAGAGCAACCTGACTTTCAGCAGGGTCACAATGTTGTTGTGTAGCGTGCACGGGGAATGTTGCGTTATGGGTCAATGTACCAGCAGACTCATCTATCACTGGCTGGGCAATGGGCACGATGAAGTGGAAACACAGATATAGGCCCAAAGAAGAAAGTGGGCTAAATGCAGTTCAAAATTGGTAACACAGGAATAACCAGGGGGCATTGCAGTGGAGGACAACTGGAATGAGAGGCTGACACAGAGAGTAGGGCCAAATCAGTAAGTAGTCGAAATGCAGTTCAAAATTGGCAACCGTAGTAAACAGGCGGCACAGCTTTGTTCAGTGGAGGAGAACAGCAAGGAGTGGCAGACACCGATAGTAGGCCCCAACCCAACTAGTAGGCCAAATGCAGTCTAACATTAACAACTACTTAACGAGAGGCTGAAAATGGAATTTCAGGACAGGAAACCAGGAGAACAGCAAGGAGTGGCAGACACCGATAGTAGGCCCCAAACCAACTAGTACGCCAAATGCAGTTGTTCCATTTAACCACAATTTAATGAGAGCCTGAAGATAGAAGCTCAGGAAAGGCAACCTGGGGAACACCTTGGAGTGTAACACACCATCTCTCTCCACCCCATACCCATTTTGTAGGCCTAATGCTGTGTACTTTTCTACAACTACTAAACGAGAGTCGGAAGACCGAAGCAATGGCAAGGAAACCTGGGGAACACCTTGGAGTGTAACACACCATCTCTCTCCACCCCATACCCAATTTGTAGGCCTAATGCAGCCTACTTTCCGACACCTACTAAACGAGAGCATGAAGATCGAAGTTCAGGAAAGGCAACCTGGGGAACACCTTGGAGTGTAACACACCATCTCTCTCCACCCCATACCCATTTTTTAGGCCTAATGCAGTGTACTTTTCTACAACTACTAAACGAGAGTCGGAAGACCGAAGCAATGGCAAGGAAACCTGGGGAACACCTTGGAGTGTAACACACCATCTCTCTCCACCCCATTCCCCATTTTTTAGGCCTAATGCAGCCTACTTTCCGACACCTACTAAACGAGAGCATGAAGATCGAAGCTCAGGAAAGGCAACCTGGGGAACACCTTGGAGTGTAACACACCATCTCTCTCCACCCCATACCCATTTTGTAGGCCTAATGCTGTGTACTTTTCTACAACTACTAAACGAGAGTCGGAAGACCGAAGCAATGGCAAGGAAACCTGGGGAACACCTTGGAGTGTAACACACCATCTCTCTCCACCCCATACCCAATTTGTAGGCCTAATGCAGCCTACTTTCCGACACCTACTAAACGAGAGCATGAAGATCGAAGCTCAGGAAAGGCAACCTGGGGAACACCTTGGAGTGTAACACACCATCTCTCTCCACCCCATACCCAATTTGTAGGCCTAATGCAGCCTACTTTCCGACACCTACTAAACGAGAGCATGAAGATCGAAGCTCAGGAAAGGCAACCTGGGGAACACCTTGGAGTGTAACACACCATCTCTCTCCACCCCATACCCATTTTTTAGGCCTAATGCAGTGTACTTTTCTACAACTACTAAACGAGAGTCGGAAGACCGAAGCAATGGCAAGGAAACCTGGGGAACACCTTGGAGTGTAACACACCATCTCTCTCCACCCCATTCCCCATTTTTTAGGCCTAATGCAGCCTACTTTCCGACACCTACTAAACGAGAGCATGAAGATCGAAGCTCAGGAAAGGCAACCTGGGGAACACCTTGGAGTGTAACACACCATCTCTCTCCACCCCATACCCATTTTGTAGGCCTAATGCAGCGTACTTTTCTACAACTACTAAACGAGAGCATGAAGATCGAAGCTCAGGAAAGGCAACCTGGTGAAAACCTTGGAGTGTAACACAACCTGTCTCTACACCCCATACCAAATTTGTAGGCCTAATGCAGCGTAGTTTCCACCAACTACTAAACGAGAGCCGGAAGATCGAAGCTCATGAAAGGCAACCCGGGGAACACCTTGGAGTGTAACACAACCTCTCTCTACACCACGAAAGGGCTGATTCTTAGGAAGGAAGGCTGTTGTAAATAAGCATTGCGCGTCCGAGGGTGATTATATTCTTATTCGGTATCTACTCACCCTCGGACGCGCCATGCTTCTTGATTTGTAATTAATGTTTATTTGCAATGTGCTTTTGACTTACTCAATTATTTTTTTAATTATTGATTTTATTAAATTAATAGTTTAACATCTTATTGGAAATAATTTAAAGGAGACGCGACAGGACAACACTCGGTGGATGCCATATCTGTGTTAACAACTCCAAAAACTTTCAGTTAACTTCTTGCAGGAGAAAGAAATTGTAGCTGTTGGACCTTTGTAGTACAGTTCCAGATATTTGTTGTGTGTTTGTTTTGATTGTTAAAATGTCTGCATTTGAGATCTCAACACGATCTTATTTTTTATAATCAAATTAATTTTTTAAATATTTTATTAGGTTGGTTCAAGGGGTACACGGGCCGCAGTAGACAGGTCAGTGGAGGCCTAGTGGAAGGAGGGACCGCAGATGCGCCACTGTTTCACCCATACACAATTAGTAGGCCTAATGCAGCGTAGTTTCCAACAGCTACTAAACGAGAGCCGGAAGATCGAAGCTCAGGAAAGGCAACCTGGGGAACACCTTGGAGTGTAACACAACCTCTCTCTACACCACGGAAGGGCTGATTCTTAGGAAGGAAGGCTGTTTTAAATAAGCATTGCGCGTCCGAGGGTGATTATATTCTTATTCGGTATCTACTCACCCTCGGACGCGCCATGCTTCTTGATTTGTAATTAATGTTTATTTGCAATGTGCTTTTGACTTACTCAATTATTTTTTTAATTATTGATTTTATTAAATTAATAGTTTAACATCTTATTGGAAATAATTTAAAGGAGACGCGACAGGACAACACTCGGTGGATGCCATATCTGTGTTAACAACTCCAAAAAACTTTCAGTTAACTTCTTGCAGGAGAAAGAAATTGTAGCTGTAGGACCTTTGTAGTACAGTTCCAGATATTTGTTGTGTGTTTGTTTTGATTGTTAAAATGTCTGCATTTGAAATCTCAACACGATCTTATTTTTTATAATCAAATTAATTTTTAAAATATTTTATTAGGTTGGTTCAAGGGGTACACGGGCCGCAGTAGACAGGTCAGTGGAGGCCTAGTGGAAGGAGGGACCGCAGATGCGCCACTGTTTCACCCATACACAATTAGTAGGCCTAATGCAGCGTAGTTTCCAACAGCTACTAAACGAGAGCCGGAAGATCGAAGCTCAGGAAAGGCAACCTGGGGAACACCTTGGAGTGTAACACAACCTCTCTCTACACCACGGAAGGGCTGATTCTTAGGAAGGAAGGCTGTTTTAAATAAGCATTGCGCGTCCGAGGGTGATTATATTCTTATTCGGTATCTACTCACCCTCGGACGCGCCATGCTTCTTGATTTGTAATTAATGTTTATTTGCAATGTGCTTTTGACTTACTCAATTATTTTTTTAATTATTGATTTTATTAAATTAATAGTTTAACATCTTATTGGAAATAATTTAAAGGAGACGCGACAGGACAACACTCGGTGGATGCCATATCTGTGTTAACAACTCCAAAAAACTTTCAGTTAACTTCTTGCAGGAGAAAGAAATTGTAGCTGTAGGACCTTTGTAGTACAGTTCCAGATATTTGTTGTGTGTTTGTTTTGATTGTTAAAATGTCTGCATTTGAGATCTCAACACGATCTTATTTTTTATAATCAAATTAATTTTTTAAATATTTTATTAGGTTGGTTCAAGGGGTACACGGGCCGCAGTAGACAGGTCAGTGGAGGCCTAGTGGAAGGAGGGACCGCAGATGCGCCACTGTTTCACCCATACACAATTAGTAGGCCTAATGCAGCGTAGTTTCCAACAGCTACTAAACGAGAGCCGGAAGATCGAAGCTCAGGAAAGGCAACCTGGGGAACACCTTGGAGTGTAACACAACCTCTCTCTACACCACGGAAGGGCTGATTCTTAGGAAGGAAGGCTGTTTTAAATAAGCATTGCGCGTCCGAGGGTGATTATATTCTTATTCGGTATCTACTCACCCTCGGACGCGCCATGCTTCTTGATTTGTAATTAATGTTTATTTGCAATGTGCTTTTGACTTACTCAATTATTTTTTTAATTATTGATTTTATTAAATTAATAGTTTAACATCTTATTGGAAATAATTTAAAGGAGACGCGACAGTACAACACTCGGTGGATGCCATATCTGTGTTAACAACTCCAAAAAACTTTCAGTTAACTTCTTGCAGGAGAAAGAAATTGTAGCTGTTGGACCTTTGTAGTACAGTTCCAGATATTTGTTGTGTGTTTGTTTTGATTGTTAAAATGTCTGCATTTGAGATCTCAACACGATCTTATTTTTTATAATCAAATTAATTTTTTTTATATTTAATGATGTTGGTTCAAGGGGTACACGGGCAGCAATAGACAGGTCAGTGGAGGCCTAGTGGAAGGAGTGACGGCAGACAGGCATCAAAGGCCTAACATTGGGCTGGCTGTAGGCAAGTTAAAATTGGTTCCAGGGGAACACGGCCATCAGTGGCCTGGTCAGTGTAGTTGTAGTTGAAAGAACGGGACGCAGACAGGCTTCGAAGGCCTAACATAATAACATAGGGCTGGCTGTAGGCAAGTTAAAATTGGTTCCAGGGGAACACGGCCATCAGTGGCCTGGTCAGTGTAGTTGTAGTTGAAAGAACGGGACGCAGACAGGCTTCGAAGGCCTAACATAACAAACTTGGGCTGGCTGTAGGCACTTTTAAATTGGTTCCAGGGGTACACGGGCAGCAGTGGTCTGGTCAGTGGAAGTCTAGTGGAAGGAGTGACCGCAGACAGGCTTCCAAGGCCTAACATAACAAACTTGGGCTGGCTGTAGGCACTTTTAAATTGGTTCCAGGGGTACATGGGCAGCAGTGGTCTGGTCAGTGGAAGTCTAGTGGAAGGAGTGACCGCAGACAGGCTTCCAAGGCCTAACATAACAAACTTGGGCTGGCTGTAGGCACTTTTAAATTGGTTCCAGGGGTACACGGGCAGCAGTGGTCTGGTCTGTGGAAGTCTAGTGGAAGGAGTGACCGCAGACAGGCTTCGAAGGCCTAACATAACAAACTTGGGCTGGCTGTAGGCACTTTTAAATTGGTTCCAGGGGTACACGGGCAGCAGTGGTCTGGTCTGTGGAAGTCTAGTGGAAGGAGTGACCGCAGACAGGCTTCGAAGGCCTAACATAACAAACTTGGGCTGGCTGTAGGCACTTTTAAATTGGTTCCAGGGGTACACGGGCAGCAGTGGTCTGGTCAGTGGAAGTCTAGTGGAAGGAGTGACCGCAGACAGGCTTCCAAGGCCTAACATAACAAACTTGGGCTGGCTGTAGGCACTTTTAAATTGGTTCCAGGGGTACACGGGCAGCAGTGGTCTGGTCTGTGGAAGTCTAGTGGAAGGAGTGACCGCAGACAGGCTTCGAAGGCCTAACATAACAAACTTGGGCTGGCTGTAGGCACTTTTAAATTGGTTCCAGGGGTACACGGGCAGCAGTGGTCTGGTCAGTGGAAGTCTAGTGGAAGGAGTGACGGCAGACAGTCTTCGAAGGCCTAACATAACAAAATTGGGCTGACTGTAGGCACTTTTAAATTGGTTCCAGGGTAACATGGCCAGCAGTGGCCTGGTCAGTGTAGTAGTTGTAGAAAGAAGGGACCGCAGACAGGCTTCGAAGGCCTAACATAACAAAAATGTCAAAACAATGGTATTGTCAGTGCCAGGCATTGAAGGATGTCAGCGCCTAGACTACACATTGGTGAAGCTGTGAGAGATAATTTTGCTAGTGGTAGAGCACTGTTTGAGCTGGGGGGGGGAACTGTCTTGTGGCCGGCGGTACAGGCACAGGGCCCCTCATATTACAACGGTGTGTCTGACGTTGGGTGCGCACCACCACCGCCAGAGACACTTTATTGTACTATGAGGGACCCAGTGGCAGTGCCGTCGACCAAAAGCGGCCACACCCACCTCTTCAGACAAACAGCACTCTCAAGGGTCCAAGCGCAAAGTGGCGATAGCACGGCCCCGTGTGGGGAGTTTGGCCATTTCGTGAGGTGGAAACATGTCGTATGCTGGACAATCAGGTGAAGAAAATTACGAGATTGGAAAAGTCATTCAGAATAGTCCACAGGCAAGACCTTTTCATAGGAAAGCTAGGTGTCAGCCGGGCAGGGTGGGGCAAAAGATTTTGAAATCCAGTTGTGGTTCATTTTAATGAAGGTTAGATCATCTACATTTTGGGTAGCCAGACGAGTCCTTTTTTCTGTTAGTATTGAACCTGCAGCACTGAATACTCTTTCTGATAGGACACTAGCTGCCGGGCAAGCAAGCTCCTGCAATGCATATTCTGCCAATTCTGGCCAGGTGTCTAATTTGGATGCCCAGTAATCAAATGGGAATGACGGTTGAGGGAGAACGTCGATAAGGGATGAAAAATAGTTTGTAACCATACTGGACAAATGTTGTCTCCTGTCACTTTGAATTGATGCTGCAGTACCTGTCCTGTCTGCGGTCATAGAAAAATCACTCCACAACCTGGTCAGAAAACCCCTCTGGCCAACGCCACTTCTGATTTCTGCCCCTCTAACACCTCTGGTCTGCTGGCCCCTGGAGCTCGTGTGAGAACGATCACGGGCGCTGTGTGCAGGGAATGCCAGAAGCAAACGGTCAACAAGAGTTGATTGTTTTGTTGCTAATATTAGTTCCAAGTTCTCATGTGGCATAATATTTTGCAATTTGCCTTTATAGCGAGGATCAAGGAGGCAGGCCAACCAGTAATCGTCATCGTTCATCATTTTTGTAATGCGTGTGTCCCTTTTGAGGATACGCAAGGCATAATCCGCCATGTGGGCCAAAGTTCCCGTTGTCAAATCTGCGGTTGTGCTTGGTTGAGGGGCAGTTGCAGGCAAATCTACGTCACTTGTGTCCCTCAAAAAACCAGAACCCGGCCTTGCCACGCCACCAATTTCCCGTGCCCCCGGGAAAGCTTCCTCATTAAAAATATACTCATCCCCATCATCCTCCTCATCCTCCACCTCCTCTTCGCCCGGTACCTCGTCATGTACACTGCCCTGACCAGACAATCGCTGACTGTCATCAAGGCTTTCCTCTTCCTCTGGTGCAGACGCCTGATCCTTTATGTGCGTCAAACTTTGCATCAGCAGACGCATTAGGGGGATGCTCATGCTTATTATGGCGTTGTCTGCACTAACCAGCCGTGTGCATTCCTCAAAACACTGAAGGACTTGACACATGTCTTGAATCTTCGACCACTGCACACCTGACAACTCCATGTCTGCCATCCTACTGCCTGCCCGTGTATGTGTATCCTCCCACAAAAACATAACAGCCCGCCTCTGTTCGCACAGTCTCTGAAGCATGTGCAGTGTTGAGTTCCACCTTGTTGCAACGTCTATGATTAGGCGATGCTGGGGAAGGTTCAAAGAACGCTGATAGGTCTGCATACGGCTGGAGTGTACAGGCGAACGGCGGATATGTGCGCAAAGTCCACGCACTTTGAGGAGCAGGTCGGATAACCCCGGATAACTTTTCAGGAAGCACTGCACCACCAGGTTTAAGGTGTGAGCCAGGCAAGGAATGTGTTTCAGTTGGGAAAGGGAGATGGCAGCCATGAAATTCCTTCCGTTATCACTCACTACCTTGCCTGCCTCAAGATCTACAGTGCCCAGCCACGACTGCGTTTCTTGCTGCAAGAACTCGGACAGAACTTCCGCGGTGTGTCTATTGTCGCCCAAACACTTCATAGCCAATACAGCCTGCTGACGTATGCCAGTAGCTGCCCCATAATGGGAGACCTGGTGTGCAACAGTGGCAGGTGCGGATGGAGTGTTTGTGCGACTGCGGTCTGTGGACGAGCTCTTGCTTCTGCAGGAGGACGAGGAGGAGGAGGAGGAGGAGGGGGTGCGAACGGCTACAGACAACTGTTTACTAGACCGTGGGCTAGGCAGAACTGTCCCAAACTTGCTGTCCCCTGTGGACCCTGAATCCACCACATTTACCCAGTGTGCCGTGATGGACACGTAACGTCCCTGGCCATGCCTACTGGTCCATGCATCTGTTGTCAGGTGCACCTTTGTGCTCACAGATTGCCTGAGTGCATGGACGATGCGCTCTTTAACATGCTGGTGGAGGGCTGGGATGGCTTTTCTGGAAAAAAAGTGTCGACTGGGTAGCTCGTAGCGTGGTACAGCGTAGTCCATCAGGTCTTTGAAAGCTTCGCTTTCAACTAACCGGTAGGGCATCATCTCTAACGAGATTAGTCTAGCTATGTGGGCGTTCAAACCCTGTGTACGCGGATGCGAGGCTAAGTATTTCCTTTTTCTAACCATAGTCTCATGTAGGGTGAGCTGGACTGGAGAGCTGGAGATCGTGGAACTAGCGAGGGTGCCGGTGGACATGGCAGACTGAGAGACGGTGGGAGATGGTATTGTTGCCGCCGGTGCCCTAGATGCAGTGTTTCCTACTACGAAACTGGTGATTCCCTGACCCTGACTGCTTTGGCCTGGCAAAGATACCTGCACAGATACAGCAGGTGGTGCGCTAAATGGTGGTCCTACACTGCCGGAAGGGATGTTGCGTTGATGACTAGCTTCATTGGCCGAGGGTGCAACAACCTTAAGGGACGTTTGGTAGTTAGTCCAAGCTTTCAAATGCATGGTGGTTAAATGTCTATGCATGCAACTAGTATTGAGACTTTTCAGATTCTGACCTCTGCTTAAGGAAGTAGAACATTTTTGACAGATGACTTTGCGCTGATCAATTGGATGTTGTTTAAAAAAATGCCAGACTGCACTCTTTCTAGCATCGGATACCTTTTCAGGCATTGCAGACTGAGCTTTAACCGGATGGCCACGCTGTCCTCCACCAGGTTTTGGCTTTGCCACGCGTTTTGGGCAAGATACGGGCCCGGCAGATGGAACCTGTGGCGATGTTGATGCCTGCTGCGGCCCCTCCTCCTCCTCTGCTTCAGAACTGCTGCCGCCTGCACCCTGTTCCCCCAATGGCTGCCAATCGGGGTCAAGAACTGGGTCATCTATTACTTCTTCTTGTAGCTCGTGTGCAACTTCGTCTGTGTCACCGTGTCGGTCGGTGGTATAGCGTTCGTGATGGGGCAACATAGTCTCATCAGGGTCTGATTCTTGATCAGCACCCTGCGAGGGCAATGTTGTGGTCTGAGTCAAAGGACCAGCATAGTAGTCTGGCTGTGGCTGTGCGTCAGTGCACTCCATGTCAGATTCAATTTGTAATGGGCATGGACTGTTAACTGCTTCACTTTCTAAGCCAGGGACGGTATGTGTAAAGAGCTCCATGGAGTAACCCGTTGTGTCGCCTGCTGCATTCTTCTCTGTTGTTGTTTTTGCTGAAGAGGACAAGGAAGTGACTTGTCCCTGACCGTGAACATCCACTAACGACGCGCTGCTTTTACTTTTACCAGTTTCACGAGAGGAGGCAAAAGAGCTAGAGGCTGAGTCAGCAAGATAAGCCAAAACTTGCTCTTGCTGCTCCGGCTTTAAAAGCGGTTTTCCTAATCCCAGAAAAGGGAGCGTTCGAGGCCTTGTGTAGCCGGACGACGAACCTGGCTCCACAGCTCCAGACTTAGGTGCAATATTTTTTTCCCCACGACCACCTGATGCTCCACCACTACCACTACCCTCATTACCAGCTGACAATGAACGCCCCCGGCCACGACCTCTTCCACTAGACTTCCTCATTGTTTTAAAAACGTAACCAAACTAACGTTATTTGTTGCAGTCACACAACTTACACGGTGAGCTATAACTTCAGTATGATTTAGCTACCCCTTTACAGGTTGGTGAGACCACAGCGAAAATCAGGCCCAATGTTACACACTCTTTTTTTGGTGGCTGCAAATTAGAGAGATGCCCCACACGCAGGACTGTCACTGAAGCACAAATGTTAATATTAATGTCACACTATTATCTTTTTTTTTATTT
This sequence comes from Ranitomeya imitator, assembly GCF_032444005.1. NCBI lineage: Eukaryota > Metazoa > Chordata > Amphibia > Anura > Dendrobatidae > Ranitomeya > Ranitomeya imitator. Next base: position 700,318,394 of record NC_091283.1, read on the forward strand.
TTATTTTTTTCAGGAACACTTTAGAAACCCCCCCAAAAAAAAAAAATAGATTTTTGCAGGGAGAATTTAGAAAACAAATGTAACAAACTATATGCTTTCTATGGGCCACTGAGTGAGAGATGACGCACACAGGAATCAGGAGTGGCACACAAGCCCAGAGGCCAATATTTTTCTACCAATGATTGATGGAGTTATTTTCTCTGGTAGATTTTGGAACCCAAATCAAGGAAAAAAAATATAGGCTTTCTATGGACCACAATTGGAGAGAGAGAGAGAGAGAGAGAGAGAGAGAGATGGCACACCCAGGTGTCAAGACTGGCACACAAGCAGAAAGGCCAATATTAATCTCCCACTGTTTTTTTTGGTTGTTTTTTTTTTTTTTTTTCAGGGAGACTTTAGAAAAAAAATAATAAAAAAAATATGATTTTATCAGGAAGAATTTAGAAACCAAATAAAATAAAATGATTTTTTCAGGGAGAATTTATAAAACAAATAAAAACAAAAATAGGCGTTCTATGGCCCACTGACTGAGAGATGACGCACACAGGAGTCAGGAGTGGCACACAAGCCCAGAGGCCAATATTTTTCTACCAATGATTGATGTAGTTATTTTCTCTGGTAGATTTTGGAACCCAAATCAAGGAAAAAAAATATAGGCTTTCTATGGACCACAATTGGAGAGAGAGAGAGAGAGAGAGAGAGAGATGGCACACCCAGGAGTCAAGACTGGCACACAAGCAGAAAGGCCAATATTAATCTCCCACTGTTTTTTTTGGTTGTTTTTTTTTTTTTTTTTTCAGGGAGACTTTAGAAAAAAAAAATAATAAAAAAAATATGATTTTATCAGGAAGAATTTAGAAACCAAATAAAATAAAATGATTTTTTCAGGGAGAATTTATAAAACAAATAAAAACAAAAATAGGCGTTCTATGGCCCACTGACTGAGAGATGACGCACACAGGAGTCAGGAGTGGCACACAAGCCCAGAGGCCAATATTTTTCTACCAATGATTGATGTAGTTATTTTCTCTGGTAGATTTTGGAACCCAAATCAAGGAAAAAAAATATAGGCTTTCTATGGACCACAATTGGAGAGAGAGAGAGAGAGAGAGAGAGATGGCACACCCAGGAGTCAAGACTGGCACACAAGCAGAAAGGCCAATATTAATCTCCCACTGTTTTTTTTGGTTGTTTTTTTTTTTTTTTTTCAGGGAGACTTTAGAAAAAAAAATAATAAAAAAAATATGATTTTATCAGGAAGAATTTAGAAACCAAATAAAATAAAATGATTTTTTCAGGGAGAATTTATAAAACAAATAAAACCAAAAATAGGCGTTCTATGGCCCACTGACTGAGAGATGACGCACCCAGGAGTCAAGACTGGCACACAAGCAGAAAGGCCAATATTAATCTCCCACTGTTTTTTTTTTTTTTTTTTTTTTTTCAGGGAGACTTTAGAAAAAAAAATAATAAAAAAAATATGATTTTATCAGGAAGAATTTAGAAACCAAATAAAATAAAATGATTTTTTCAGGGAGAATTTATAAAACAAATAAAAACAAAAATAGGCGTTCTATGGCCCACTGACTGAGAGATGACGCACACAGGAGTCAGGAGTGGCACACAAGCCCAGAGGCCAATATTTTTCTACCAATGATTGATGTAGTTATTTTCTCTGGTAGATTTTGGAACCCAAATCAAGGAAAAAAAATATAGGCTTTCTATGGACCACAATTGGAGAGAGAGAGAGAGAGAGAGAGAGAGATGGCACACCCAGGAGTCAAGACTGGCACACAAGCAGAAAGGCCAATATTAATCTCCCACTGTTTTTTTTGGTTGTTTTTTTTTTTTTTTTTCAGGGAGACTTTAGAAAAAAAAATAATAAAAAAAATATAATTTTATCAGGAAGAATTTAGAAACCAAATAAAATAAAATGATTTTTTCAGGGAGAATTTAGAAAACAAATAAAACCAAAAATAGGCGTTCTATGGCCCACTGACTGAGAGAGAGAGAGAGATGGAACGCTTAGTACTGGCACACAAGCCCAAAGGGCAATATTAATCTCCCTTTTTTTTTCAGGGAGAATTTCTAAAACCCAAAAAAAAAAAAAAATAGGCTTTCTATGGCCCACTATTTGTGAGAGAGATGGGACGCTCAGGACTGGCACAGATGGCACGCTCAGGACTGGCACAGAAGCCCAGAGGCCAATATTAATCTCCCTTTTTTTCTGGGAGAATTTATAAAACCAAAAAAATATTTAAATAGGCTTTCTATGGCCCACTATTTGTGAGAGAGATGGCACGCTCAGGACTGGCACAGATGGCACGCTCACAACTGGCACACAAGCCCAGAGGCCAATATTAATCTCCCTTTTTTCAGGGAAAATTTATAAAACCAAAAAAAAAATTAAATAGGCTTTCTATGGCCCACTATTTGTGAGAGAGATGGCACGCTCAGGACTGGCACAGATGGCACGCTCACAACTGGCACACAAGCCCAGAGGCCAATATTAATCTCCCTTTTTTCAGGGAAAATTTATAAAACAAAAAAAAAAATTAAATAGGCTTTCTATGGCCCACTATTTGTGAGAGAGATGGCACGCTCAGGACTGGCACAGATGGCACGCTCACAACTGGCACACAAGCCCAGAGGCCAATATTAATCTCCCTTTTTTTCAGGGAGAATTTATAAAACCAAAAAAAAAATTAAATAGGCTTTCTATGGCCCACTATTTGTGAGAGAGATGGCACGCTCAGGGCTGGCACAGATGGCACGCTCAGGACTGGCACACAAGCCCAGAGGCCAATATTAATCTCCCTGTCAGAATATTGTGTCTGACAGAGGTTCTCAGTTTGTCTCTAGGTTTTGGCGGGCCTTTTGTGCTAGGATGGGCATTGATTTGTCTTTTTCTTCGGCGTTTCATCCTCAGACTAATGGCCAAACTGAGCGAACTAATAAGACCTTGGAAACCTATTTGAGATGCTTTGTGTCTGCTGATCAGAATGATTGGGTGGCTTTCTTGCCGTTGGCCGAGTTTGCCCTTAACAATAGGGCTAGTTCGGCTACTTTGGTTTCACCTTTCTTTTGTAATTTTGGTTTTCATCCTCGTTTTTCTTCGGGGCAGGTTGAGCCTTCTGATTGTCCTGGTGTGGATTCTGTGGTGGACAGGCTGCAGAAGATTTGGACTCATGTGGTGGACAATTTGACGTTGTCTCAGGAAAAGGCTCAACGTTTTGCTAACCGCCGTCGGTGTGTTGGTCCCCGGCTTCATGTGGGGGATTTGGTTTGGTTTTCTTCACGTCATGTTCCTATTAAGGTTTCTTCCCCTAAGTTTAAGCCTCGGTTTATTGGTCCTTATAAGATTTCTGAAATTATCAATCCTGTGTCTTTTCATTTGGCTCTTCCAGCCTCTTTTGCCATTCATAATGTTTTCCATAGATCTTTGTTGCGGAGATATGTGGTGCCCGTTGTTCCCTCGGTTGATCCTCCTGCCTCGGTGTTGGTTGAGGGAGAGTTGGAATATGAAGTTGAGAAAATTTTGGATTCTCGTTTTTCGAGGCGGAGGCTTCAGTATCTTGTCAAGTGGAAGGGTTATGGCCAGGAGGATAATTCTTGGGTTGTTGCCTCTGATGTCCATGCCGCTGATTTGGTTCGTGCTTTTCACTTGGCTCGTCCTGATCAGCCTGGGGGCTCTGGTGAGGGTTCGGTGACCCCTCCTCAAGGGGGGGTACTGTTGTGAATTCCGCTCTTGGGCTCCCTCCGGTGGTTGTAAGTGGCACTTTTGTGAGTTCTGCTCTTGGGCTGCCTCCGGTGGTTTTAAGTGGAATGGCTGCTCCTTGGATTTAGCAGTCTGCAGCTGCTTGCACTAATTGTCTTTCTGCTCGGCTATTTATGCCTGGCTCTTCCCTTCAGCCAGTGCCACTTGTCAATGGTAGGGTTGAGCGAAACGGGTCGTTCATTTTCAAAAGTCGCCGACTTTTGGCAAAGTCGGGTTTCATGAAACCCGATCCGACCCCTGTGCGGGGTCGGCCATGCGGTACGCGACTTTCACGCCAAAGTCGCGTTTCAATGACGCGAAAAGCGCCATTTCTCAGCCAATGAAGGTAAACGCAGAGTGTGGGCAGCGTGATGACATAGGTCCTGGTCCCCACCATCTTAGAGAAGGGCATTGCAGTGATTGGCTTGCTGTCTGCGGCGTCACAGGGGCTATAAAGGGGCATTCCCGCCGACCGCCATGTTACTGCTGCTGATCTGAGCTTAGGGAGAGGTTGCTGCCGCTTCGTCAGAAGCAGGGATAGCATTAGGCAGGGTCCATTAACCACCAAACCGTTTGTGCTGTAGCGATTTCCACTGTCCAACACCACCTTCGGTGTGCAGGGACAGTGGAAGCTACATTTTTTTTTTTTCCTCAGCGCTGTAGCTCATTGGGCTGCCCTAGAAGGCTCCCTGATAGCTGCATTGCTGTGTGTACGCCGCTATGTAAACCAACTGCTTTTTTCAAAGCACAAATCCTCTTGTTCCTTCCTTTCTGCACAGCTATCTTGTTTGTTTGTCCACACTTTTTATTTAATTTGTGCATCAGTCCACTCCTTATTGCTGCCTGCAATACCTGGCTGAGATTACTGCAGGGAGATAGTAATTGAAGGACAGTTGCTTTTTTTTTTTTTTTTTTTTTTTGTGGGAGATTAAGATTGGCATTTCTGCTAGAGTGCCATCCCTGTTTGTGCCATCTCTCACTCAGTGGGCCATAGAAAGCCTATTTATTTTTTTGCTCGATTTGGGTTCTAAAATCTACCTGAAAAAATCACTACATCAATCAGTGGGAGAAAAATATTGGCCTCAGGGCTTGTGTGCCACTCCTGACTCCTGTGTGTGCCATCTCTCACTCAGCGGGCCATAGAAAGCCTATTTATTTTTTTGCTTGATTTGGGTTCCAAAATCTACCTGAAAAAATCACTACATCAATCAGTGTGAGAAAAATATTGGCCTCAGGGCTTGTGTGCCACTCCTGACTCCTGTGTGCATCATCACTCACTCAGTGGGCCATAGAAAGCCTATTTTTTTTTTGCTTTATTTGGGTTCTAAATTCTACCTGAAAAAATCAATAAATCAATCAGTGGGAGATTAATATTGGCCTTTGGGCTTGTGTGCCAGTCCTAAGCGTGCCATCTCTCTCTCTCAGATAGTGGGCCATAGAAAGCCTATTTATTATTTTTTTTATTGGGTTTATAAATTTTCCCTGAAAAAAAAAAAAAAAAAGTGGGAGATTAATATTGGCCTCTGGGCTTGTGTGCCAGTCCTGAGCGTGCCTTCTCTCTCACAAATAGTGGGCCATAGAAAGCCTATTTATTTTTTTTTTTTTTGGTTTTATAAATTCTCCCTGAAAAAAAAAAGGGAGATTAATATTGGCCTTTGGGCTTGTGTGCCAGTCCTAAGCGTGCCATCTCTCTCTCTCAGATAGTGGGCCATAGAAAGCCTATTAATTATTTATTTTATTGGGTTTATAAATTTTCCCTGAAAAAAAAAAAAAAATGTGGGAGATTAATATTGGCCTCTGGGCTTGTGTGCCAGTCCTGAGCGTGCCATCTCTCTCACAAATAGTGGGCAATAGAAAGCCTTTTTTTTTTATTTGGTTTCTAAATTGTCCCTGAAAAAATCATTTTATTTTATTTTGTTTCTAAAGTCTCCCTGAAAAAAAAAAAAAAAAAACAGTGGGAGATTAATATTGCCCTTTCTACTTGTGTGCCATTCTTGACTCCTGGGTGTGCCATCTCTCTCTCTCTCTCTCAAATTGTGGGCCATAGTAAGCCTATTTATTTTTTTGCTTGATTTGGGTTCTAAATTCTACCTGAAAAAATCAATAAATCATTCAGTGGGAGATAAATATTGGCCTCTGGGCTTGTGTGCCACTCCTGACTCCTGTGTGCGTCATCTCTCACTCAGTGGGCCATAGAAAGCCTATTTTTTGTTTTATTTGTTTTCTAAATTCTCCCTGAAAAAATCATTTTATTTTATTTGGTTTCTAAATTCTTCCTGAAAAAATCATTTTTTGTTTATTATTTTTTTTTTCTAAAGTCTCCCTGAAAAAAAAAAAAAATCAAATCAGTGGGAGATTAATATTGCCCTTTCTGCTTGTGTGCCAGTCTTGACTCCTGGGTGTGCCATCTCTCTCTCTCTCTCCAATTGTGGGCCATAGAAAGCCTATTATTTTTTTTGCTTGATTTGGGTTCCAAAATCTACCTGAAAAAATCACTAAATCAATCAGTGGGAGATAAATATTGGCCTCTGGGCTTGTGTGCCACTCCTGACTCCTGTGTGCGTCATCTCTCACTCAGTTGGCCATAGAAAGCCTATTTTTTGTTTTATTTGTTTTCTAAATTCTCCCTGAAGAAATCATTTTATTTTATTTGGTTTCTAAATTCTTCCTTAAAAAATCATTTTATTCTATTTTTTTTTTTCTAAAGTCTCCCTGAAAAAAAAAAAAAAATCAAATCAGTGGGAGATTAATATTTACATTTGTGCTTCAGTGACAGTCCTGCGTGTGTGGCATCTCTCTCATTTGTTGCCACCAAAAACAGAGTGTGTAACATTGTGCCTGATTTTCCTTGCGGTCTCACCCACCTGTAAAGGGGTAGCTAAATCATACTGAAGTTATAGCTCACCGTGTAAGTTGTGTGACAGCAACAAATACCGTTAGTTTGGTTACGTTTTTAAAACAATGAGGAAGTCTGGTGGAAGAGGTCATGGCCGGGGGCGTTCATTGTCAGCTGGTAATGAGGGTAGTGGTAGTGGTGGGGCATCAGGTGGTCATGGGAAAAAAAATATTGCACCTAAGTCTGGAGCTGTGGAGCCAGGTTCGTCGTCTGGCTACACAAGGCCTCGAACGCTCCCTTTTCTGGGAGTAGGAAAACCGCTTTTAAAGCCGGAGCAGCAAGAGCAAGTTTTGGCTTATCTTGCTGACTCAGCCTCTAGCTCTTTTGCCTCCTCTCGTGAAACTGGTAAATGTAAAAGCACTGCGTCGTTAGTGGATGTTCACGGTCAGGGACAAGTCGCTTCCTTGTCCTCTTCAGCAAAAACAACAACAGAGAAGAATGCAACAGGCGACAGAACGGGTTACTCCATGGAGCTCTTTACACATACTGTCCCTGGCTTAGAAAGTGAAGCAGTTAACAGTCCATGCCCATTACAAGTTGAATCTGACATGGAGTGCACTGATGCACAGCCACAGCCAGACTACTATGCTGGTCCTTTGACTCAGACCACAACATTGCCCTCGCAGGGTAATGATCAAGAATCAGACCCTGATGAGACTATGTTGCCCCATCACGAACGCTATACCACCGACCGACACGGTGACACAGACGAAGTTGCACACGAGCTACAAGAAGAAGTAATAGATGACCCAGTTCTTGACCCCGATTGGCAGCCATTGGGGGAACAGGGTGCAGGCGGCAGCAGTTCTGAAGCGGAGGAGGAGGGGCCGCAGCAGGCATCAACATCGCAACAGGTTCCATCTGCCGGGCCCGTATCTTGCCCAAAACGCGTGGCAAAGCCAAAACCTGTTGGAGGACAGCGTGGCCATCCGGTTAAAGCTCAGTCTGCAATGCCTGAAAAGGTATCCGATGCTAGAAAGAGTGCAGTCTGGCATTTTTTTAAACAACATCCAATTGATCAGCGCAAAGTCATCTGTCAAAAATGTTCAACTACCTTAAGCAGAGGGCAGAATCTGAAAAGTCTCAATACAAGTTGCATGCATAGACATTTAACCACCATGCATTTGCAAGCTTGGACTAACTACCAAACGTCCCTTAAGGTTGTAGCACCCTCGGCCAATGAAGCTAGTCATCAACGCAACATCCCTTCCCGCAGTGTAGTGCCACCATTTTCCGCACCACCTGCAGTATCTGTGCAGGTTTCTTTGCCAGGCCAAAGCAGTCAGGGTCAGGGAATCACCAGTTTCGTAGTAGGAAACACTGCATCTAGGGCACCGGCGGCAACAATACCATCTCCCACCGTCTCTCAGTCTGCCATGTCCACCGGCACCCCCGCTAGTTCCACGATCTCCAGCTCTCCAGTCCAGCTCACCCTACATGAGACTATGGTTAGAAAAAGGAAGTACTTAGCCTCGCATCCGCTTACACAGGGTTTGAATGCCCACATAGCTAGACTAATCTCGTTAGAGATGATGCCCTACCGGTTAGTTGAAAGCGAAGCTTTCAAAGCCCTGATGGACTACGCTGTACCACGCTACGAGCTACCCAGTCGACACTTTTTTTCCAGAAAAGCCATCCCAGCCCTCCACCAGCATGTTAAAGAGCGCATCGTCCATGCACTCAGGCAATCTGTGAGCACAAAGGTGCACCTGACAACAGATGCATGGACCAGTAGGCACGGCCAGGGACGTTACGTGTCCATCACGGCACACTGGGTGAATGTTGTGGATGCAGGGTCCACAGGGGACAGCAAGTTTGGGACAGTTCTGCCTAGCCCACGGTCTAGGAAACAGTTGGCTGTAGCCGTTCGCACCCCCTCCTCCTCCTCCTCGTCCTCCTGCAGAAGCGAGAGCTCGTCCACAGACCGCAGTCGCACAACTACTCCATCCGCAGCTGCCACTGTTGCAAACCAGGTTTCCCATTATGGGGCAGCTACTGGCAAACGTCAGCAGGCTGTATTGGCTATGAAGTGTTTGGGCGACAACAGACACACCGCGGAAGTTCTGTCCGAGTTCTTGCAGAAAGAAACGCAGTCGTGGCTGGGCACTGTAGATCTTGAGGCAGGCAAGGTAGTGAGTGATAACGGAAGGAATTTCATGGCTGCCATCTCCCTTTCCCAACTGAAACACATTCCTTGCCTGGCTCACACCTTAAACCTGGTGGTGCAGTGCTTCCTGAAAAGTTATCCGGGGTTATCCGACCTGCTCCTCAAAGTGCGTGGACTTTGCTCACATATCCGCCGTTCGCCCGTACACTCCAGCCGTATGCAGACCTATCAGCGTTCTTTGAACCTTCCCCAGCATCGCCTAATCATAGACGTTGCAACAAGGTGGAACTCAACACTGCACATGCTTCAGAGACTGTGCGAACAGAGGCGGGCTGTTATGTTTTTGTGGGAGGATACACATACACGGGCAGGCAGTAGGATGGCAGACATGGAGTTGTCAGGTGTGCAGTGGTCGAAGATTCAAGACATGTGTCAAGTCCTTCAGTGTTTTGAGGAATGCACACGGCTGGTTAGTGCAGACAACGCCATAATAAGCATGAGCATCCCCCTAATGCGTCTGCTGATGCAAAGTTTGACGCACATAAAGGATCAGGCGTCTGCAGCTGAGGAAGAGGAAAGCCTTGATGACAGTCAGCCATTGTCTGGCCAGGGCAGTGTACAGGCCGAGGTAGCGGGCGAAGAGGAGGAGGAGGACGAGGAGGATGATGGGGATGATTATATTTTTAATGAGGAAGCTTTTCCGGGGCCACTGGAAATTGTTGGCGCGGCAAGGCCGGGTTCTGGTTTTTTGAGGGACACAAGTGACGTGGATTTGCCTGAAACTGCCCCTCAACCAAGCACAACCGCAGATTTGAGAACTGGAACTTTAGCCCACATGGCGGATTATGCCTTACGTATCCTCAAAAGGGACACACGCATTACTAAAATGATGAACGATGACGATTACTGTTTGGCCTGCCTCCTTGATCCTCGCTATAAAGGCAAATTGCAAAATATAATGCCACATGAGAACTTGGAACTAATATTAGCAACCAAACAATCAACTCTTCTTGACCGTTTGCTTCTGGCATTCCCTGCACACAGCGCCCGTGATCGTTCTCACACGAGCTGCAGGGGCCAGCAGACCAGAGGTGTTAGAGGGGCAGAAATCAGAAGTGGCATTGGCCAGAGGGGTTTTCTGACCAGGTTGTGGAGTGATTTTGCTATGACCGCAGACAGGACAGGTACTGCAGCATCAATTCAAAGTGACAGGAGACAACATTTGTCCAGTATGGTTACAAACTATTTTTCATCCCTTATCGACGTTCTCCCTCAACCGTCATTCCCATTTGATTACTGGGCATCCAAATTAGACACCTGGCCAGAATTGGCAGAATATGCATTGCAGGAGCTTGCTTGCCCGGCAGCTAGTGTCCTATCAGAAAGAGTATTCAGTGCTGCAGGTTCAATACTAACAGAAAAAAGGACTCGTCTGGCTACCCAAAATGTAGATGATCTAACCTTCATTAAAATGAACCACAACTGGATTTCGAAATCTTTTGCCCCACCTTGCCCGGCTGACACCTAGCTTTCCTATGAAAAGGTCTTGCCTGTGGACTATTCTGAATGACTTTTCCAATCTCGTAATTTTCTGCACCTGATTGTCCAGCATACGACATGTTTACACCTCACTAAGTGGCCAAACTCCCCACACGGGGCCGTGGTATCGCCACTTGGCGCCAGCACCCGTGAGAGTGCTGTTTGTCTGAAGAGGTGGGTGTGCCCGCTTTTGGTCGACGGCACTGCCACTGGGTCCCTCATAGTACAATAAAGTGTCTCTGGCGGTGGTGGTGCGCACCCAACGTCAGACACACCGTTGTAATATGAGGGGCCCTGGGCCTGTACCGCCGGCCACAAGACAGTTCCCCCCCCAGCTCAAACAGTGCTCTACCACTTGCAAAATTATCTCTCACAGCTCCACCAATGTTTAGTCTATGCGCTGACATCCTTCAATGCCTGGCATTGACAATACCATTGTATTGACATTTTTGTTATGTTAGGCCTTCGAAGCCTGTCTGCGGTCCCTCCTTCCACTAGGCCTCCACTGACCATTGTACTGCTGCCCGTGTACCCCTGGAACCAATTTTAAATTGCCAACAGCCCTATTTTTTTATGTTAGGCCTTCGAAGCCTGTCTGCGGTCCCTCCTTCCACTAGGCCTCCACTGACCACACCACTGCTGCCCGTGTACCCACGGAACCAATTTAAAATTGCCTACAGCCATGTGTTATTATGTTAGGCCTTCGATGCCTGTCTGCGGTCACTCCTTCCACTAGGCCTCCACTGACCACACCACTGCTGCCCGTGTACCCCTGGAACCAATTTAAAATTGCCTACAGCCAGCCCAATTTTTTTATTTTAGGCCTTCGATGCCTGTCTGCGGTCCGTTCTTTCTACTACTACTACACTGACCAGGCCACTGCTGCCCGTGTTCCCCTGGAACCAATTTAAAATTGCCAACAGCCATGTGTTATTATGTTAGGCCTTCGATGCCTGTCTGCAGTCACTCCTTCCACTAGGCCTCCACTGACCACACCACTGCTGCCCGTGTACCCCTGGAACAAATTTAAAATTGCCTACAGCCAGCCCAATTTTTTTATTTTAGGCCTTCGATGCCTGTCTGCGGTCCGTTCTTTCTGCTACTACTACGCTGACCAGGCCACTGCTGCCCGTGTTCCCCTGGAACAAATTTAAAATTGCCAACAGCCATGTGTTATTATGTTAGGCCTTCGATGCCTGTCTGCGGTCACTCCTTCCACTAGCCCTCCACTGACCACACCACTGCTGCCCGTGTACCCCTGGAACCAATTTAAAATTGCCTACAGCCATGTGTTATTATGTTAGGCCTTCGATGCCTGTCTGCGGTCCCTCCTTCCACTAGGCCTCCACTGACCATTGTACTGCTGCCCTTGTACCACTGGAACCAATTTTAAATTGCCAACAGCCCTATTTTTTTATGTTAGGCCTTCGAAGCCTGTCTGCGGTCCCTCCTTCCACAAGGCCTCCACTGACCACACCACTGCTGCCCGTGTACCCACGGAACCAATTTAAAATTGCCTACAGCCATGTGTTATTATGTTAGGCCTTCGATGCCTGTTTGCGGTCACTCCTTCCACTAGGCCTCCACTGACCACACCACTGCTGCCCGTGTACCCACGGAACCAATTTAAAATTGCCTACAGCCATGTGTTATTATGTTAGGCCTTCGATGCCTGTCTGCGGTCACTCCTTCCACTAGGCCTCCACTGACCACACCACTGCTGCCCGTGTACCCCTGGAACCAATTTAAAATTGCCTACAGCCAGCCCAATTTTTTTATTTTAGGCCTTCGATGCCTGTCTGCGGTCCGTTCTTTCTACTACTACCACACTGACCAGGCCACTGCTGCCCGTGTTCCCCTGGAACCAATTTAAAATTGCCAACAGCCATGTGTTATTATGTTAGGCCTTCGATGCCTGTCTGCGGTCCCTACTTCCACTAGGCCTCCACTGACCATTGTACTGCTGCCCTTGTACCATTGGAACCAATTTTAAATTGCCAACAGCCCTATTTTTTTATGTTAGGCCTTCGAAGCCTGTCTGCGGTCCCCCCTTCCACTAGGCCTCCACTGACCACACCACTGCTGCCCGTGTACCCACGGAACCAATTTAAAATTGCCTACAGCCATGTGTTATTATGTTAGGCCTTCGATGCCTGTTTGCGGTCACTCCTTCCACTAGGCCTCCACTGACCACACCACTGCTGCCCGTGTACCCCTGGAACCAATTTAAAATTGCCTACAGCCAGCCCAATTTTTTTATTTTAGGCCTTCGATGCCTGTCTGCGGTCCGTTCTTTCTACTACTACTACACTGACCAGGCCACTGCTGCCCGTGTTCCCCTGGAACCAATTTAAAATTGCCAACAGCCATGTGTTATTATGTTAGGCCTTCGAAGCCTGTCTGCGGTCCCTCCTTCCACTTGGCCTCCACTGACCACACCACTGCTGCCCGTGTACCCCTGGAACCAATTTAAAATTGCCTACAGCCATCTGTTATTATGTTAGGCCTTCGAAGCGTGTCTGCGGTCCTTCCTTCCAATAGTTCTCCACTGACCAGACCAATGCTGGCCGTGTACCCCTGGAACCCAGCTGAAAGTGCATGTAGCCTCCTTTTTTTCTTTGTTTTATATTTATAAAGCCCAGATGGACTACGCTGTGCAACGGTTCAAGCTACCCAGTCGACATTTCTTTTGTGAGAAAAGCCATCCCAGCCCTCCACCGACATGAAAAAGTCTGCATTGTCATAGCACTCAGGCAATCAAACAGTAGAAAGGTGCACCTGACAAGAGACGCATGGACCAGTAGGCATGTCCACAAAAAGTTATGTGTCCATTACGGCGCACTGGGTTAATGTGTTGGATGCATGGTCCACAGGGGACAGCCTACAAAGTCTGTCTGCAGTCCCTAATTCCAATTTTCCTCCGCTGACCACACCACTGCTGCCCGTGTACCCCTGGAACCAATTTTACAGTGTCTACAGCCTAATTTTGTTATGTTAGGCCTACTACGCCTGTCTGCGGTCCCTCCTTCCAATACTCATCCACTGACCACACCACTGCTGCCCGTGGACCCCTGGAACCTATTTTTAATTGCATAGAGCATCCTTTTTTTAATAGTAGGCGGACAAAATCTGTCTGCGGTCCACTATTGAAATTGTCCTCCACTGCCCAGAGCACTGCTGCTTGTGTACCCCTGTAACTTTTTTAAGCTGCAGTGAGCCACATTTTTGGTTTAAGTCCTACTACCTGTGTCTGTCTGCGCCACTCAATTCGGCTGTGTTCCTTTGAAAAAAGCTGAGCGTCAATAGTCTTGTTTTCAGCCTCTAGGAATTTTAAAACTGCATTGGGGGTACAACTTTGGTAGGGCCTACTAACGGTGTCTGCCTCCCCAAGGTGTGCCCCAGGTTTCCTCGCCATTGCTTCGATCTTAATGCTCTCGTTTAGTAGTTGTTGGAAACTACACTGCATTAGGCCTACAAATTGGGTATGGGGTGTAGAGAGATGGTGTGTTCCACTCCAAGGTGTGCCCCAGGTTTCCTCGCCATTGCTTCGATCTTAATGCTCTCGTTTAGTAGTTGTTGGAAACTACACTGCATTAGGCCTACAAATTGGGTACGGGGTGTAGAGAGATGGTGTGTTCCACTCCAAGGTGTTCCCCAGGTTTCCTCTCCATTGCTTCGATCTTCATGCTCTCGTTTAGTAGTTGTTGGAAACTACACTGCATTAGGCCTACAAATTGGGTATGGGGTGTAGAGAGATGGTGTGTTCCACTCCAAGGTGTTCTCCAGGTTGCCTTTCCTGAGCTTCGATCTTCCGGCTCTCGTTTAGTAGTTGTTGGAAACTACACTGCATTAGGCCTACAAATTGGGTATGGGGTGTAGAGAGATGGTGTGTTCCACTCCAAGGTGTTCTCCAGGTTGCCTTTCCTGAGCTTCGATCTTCCGGCTCTCGTTTAGTAGTTGTTGGAAACTACACTGCATTAGGCCTACAAATTGGGTATGGGGTGTAGAGAGATGGTGTGTTCCACTCCAAGGTGTTCCCCAGGTTTCCTCTCCATTGCTTCGATCTTCATGCTCTCGTTTAGTAGTTGTTGGAAACTACGCTGCATTAGGCCTACAAATTGGGTATGGGGTGTAGAGAGATGGTGTATTCCACTCCAAGGTGTTCTCCAGGTTGCCTTTCCTGAGCTTCGATCTTCTGGGTCTCGTTTAGTAGTTGTTGGAAACTACGCTGCATTAGGCCTACAAATTGGGTATGGGGTGTAGAGAGATGGTGTGTTCCACTCTAAGGTGTTCCCCAGGTTTCCTCGCCAATGCTTCGATCTTCCTGCTCTCGTTTAGTAGTTGTTGGAAATTACACTGCATTAGGCCTACATATTGGGTATGGGGTGTAGAGAGATGGTGTGTTCCACTCCAAGGTGTTCCCCAGGTTTCGTCCACATTGCTTCGGTCTTCCGACTCTCGTTTAGTAGTTGTCGAAAACTACACTGCATTAGGCCTACAAATTGGGTATGGGGTGTAGAGAGATGATGTGTTCCACTCCAAGGTGTTCCCCAGGTTTCCTCTCCATTGCTTCGATCTAAATGCTCTCGTTTAGTAGTTGTTGGAAACTACGCTGCATTAGGCCTACAAATTGGGTATGGGGTGTAGAGAGATGGTGTGTTCCACTCCAAGGTGTTCTCCAGGTTGCCTTTCCTGAGCTTCGATCTTCCGGCTCTCGTTTAGTAGTTCTTGGAAACTACACTGCATTAGGCCTACAAATTGGGTATGGGGTGTAGAGAGATGGTGTGTTCCACTCCAAGGTGTTCTCCAGGTTGCATTTCCTGAGCTTCGATCTTCCGGCTCTCGTTTAGTAGTTGTTGGAAACTACGCTGCATTAGGCCTACAAATTGGGTATGGGGTGTAGAAAGATGGTGTGTTCCACTCCAAGGTGTTCCCCAGGTTTCCTCGCCAATGCTTCGATCTTCATGCTCTCGTTTAGTAGTTGTTGGAAACTACACTGCATTAGGCCTACAAATTGGGTATGGGGTGTAGAGAGATGGTGTGTTCCACTCCAAGGTGTTCTCCAGGTTGCCTTTCCTGAGCTTCGATCTTCCGGCTCTCGTTTAGTAGTTGTTGGAAACTACACTGCATTAGGCCTACAAATTGGGTATGGGGTTAGAGTTGAGCGACCTTGACCTTTTTAGAGTCGAGCCGGGTTTCGCGAAACCCGACTATCTCAAAAGTCGGGTCGAGTGAAATCGGCCGATTATGGCGAAAAATCGGGATCGACCGAAACACGAAACCCAATGCAAGTCAATGGGGCAGCATAGTCGGCAGTGAGTGGGGGCCAGGAAAACACCTAGAGTGCCCATTTTAATGTCAAAACCATCCATTCTTCTTAAT